>NC_086444.1:126811973-127179473 GCF_028390025.1 Pseudophryne corroboree | reverse complement strand
GCGAGGGGGGTTTCTGTGGGTGTGTATGTATATATGAATGTGCTCTCTCTCTCTCTCTCTCTCTCTCTCTCTCTCTCCCTCTCTATCTCTATATATATATATATATATATATATTTATATAAAAATATAATTTTTTTTAAATATATATATTTATATATATACATATATAGCACACATTCATATATATATACATACACAAACACAGATATACTGTACACAAACACACATACATACATACATACATACACCAGCGCGCAAACACACATGCATACATACATACATACATACATACATGCATACAAATACACACATAAACTCAAAGTTCAAACTTACATGATCTAGCAGGCAGTGGTAGCAGAAGCCAGGGCGGCGGTGTGAGAGGACGGAGGGAGCTGCTGTGGCTGAGTATGCGCAACCAGCAGCTCCCCCGGACGTTCTGTAAGCAGAGAGCTCCACAGCTGTCTGTTGCTGCTGCAGCTCCACGGTCGCGCCTTTTGCTGAGACAGAGACAAAGCTGTCTCCATCTCAAAATTGAAAACTCAACTCATCAGGTGGGGTTTCCAGGTACTCTGAAAGCCCCCCTGCGTGCACCACTGATTGTATATAGAGTCACTCCACTGTCATTCTCCAGACAATACTACAATTTGCATCGGGAAGTGAGTCACTAATACCAAACCCTGCACCAAAACTGTGATTCTTCTCACGCCTTTAATTCTCAGAAATCAGCTCATCCTCCTACAATTGGGACAACTGGGTAATATGCATTTGTTAATGGAATCAGAAGAGCAGGATCTAGACCTGTGGTTCCCAAACTCAGTCCTCTGGACCCCAAACAGGTCATATTTTCCAGGCCACCTTTAAAATGTGACAGTTGGTGATATACTTGTGCTCCTGCTGGGTGACCTGGAAAATGTGACCTGTATGAGGTCCTGAGGATCCAGTTTGAGAACAACTGCTCTAGACATGTTCCAATGATTGATAGGTAGGCTGGGAGTGGGAGGCAACCTCAACAACGTTTAAGGTCTAAGCCAGACTTGCCTACTCGCCCAAAACAGCCAGGAGGCTCCCGAAAATCGGGTGACCCGCCTGGCCAGCTGGAAGGGTAGTCACGTGTCCCGGATCTGGTCCACACTCCATGCACGCTCCCCTTCATCTTTTAGTGGAAGTGGGCAGTGCGGGGGGCTGATGATGCAAATTGCGATAAAGAGCTGGGGCGGAGCCACGATGACACATTCTCAGGGCCACGCCCACTGTCTAGCCGACAATGTCCCTGGTAAGTCCAGCATCCACCAGCCATGCCCCCTATGCACGGACATGCTGCCTTCTCCCGGATCAGGGGGCACCCTTGTCAGCAAGTATGCTTTAAGCTTTTTTCTCATATACTGTATGTACTATTTCTGATTCTTATTATAGTAGAGTTGAAATTTAAAATAGTACATTTGTGATCTATTTGAAACTGATACTACAGGTTGAGTATCCCTTATCCAAAATTCAGAATCACACATATTGGTTCCCCTACTGGGATAATGACACACACACACACACACACACATATTTATATATACACATAATATATATATATATAGGTATATAGGGGACCCAAAAATGTGGGATTTTGAATTTTGGATAAGGGATACTCAATCTGTATATACTATGTAGATTGCTTTTAAAGCCCCAACTCTTAAGGCCCGTATTCACGGGCAGATCTAGGGAGAGATGTGTGCTGAGTGAACCGCTCAGCACACATCTCTCCCCCCGCTCAGCACAGCGCGATGTGTGCTGAGCGTGCAGGGGGCGCGGGGCGCTCATTTCACACAGCGGGATAAGTGAGTGACCTGCTAGATAAGCCTGCATGCAATCTAGCAGCGGCGATAGCGATGCGCGGGGCTGCGCATTGCTATCGCTGTGAGGGGTACACACAGAGTGATCGCTGCTTAAAATCTAAGCAATCTAGTCAGATTGCTTAGATTTTAAGCAGCGATCACTCCGTGAAAACCCCCCTTAACCCCGTTCATCTCTCCAGGCAGGATGCTGGAATCAGTAGGCCCAGAACATCAAGGTTCCAGGGAAGGGTCCCTCACAGTTCAGTTAAGTGGGAGCAAGGATAGAAGGGTGCCTTATTAAAATATTCCATATTGTAATTTAAAAACATCTTTTAGTAAAATCAAATAAAATTAGACAGTTAGAACACACCACCATTTATATACCGTAGTTAATAACTGTAGTTACTGTGTATACTGTAATTAGTAAACAAAGACTCTCAAAATTAATGTATTATGTTATGTTATGTTTTTAGTTTTTATTGAACAGAAGTTTCATACAGTTAGCAACAGATACAGAAGTAGTGGCAAACAATATGCAGAATCTGAAATTCTATTTTGGCTTTCTTAATACTTTAGAAGAAAGACATAACGTATTCAGAATGCTTAAAATGATAGATAGATAGATAGATAGATAGATAGATAGATAGATAGATAGATAGATAGATAGATAGATAGATAGATAGATAGATAGATAGATAAGATAGATAGATAGATAGATAGATAGATAGATAGATAGATAGATAGATAGATAGATAGATAGATAGATAGATAGATAGATAGATAGATATTTAATTAAATGACATTAACTGAGGAGAGAGTTAAAGTCTCCCTGTGTGCTGCCAGTGGAATGAGTGCCTGGAGGTATGCAGCCACCTCTTTATAAATAAATCACCTGTTCTTCCTCCAACTACAGTAGTAAACAATGAGGCTGGGAGCCTGCTACCTGGCAGTAAGAGGTTACAGTCTCAGATAAGCAGATTAAGGACGTGTAGGATATCTCTGTTGTTCTAGTGCTGCCCTTTCAGTCCCTTGCAGCCAGTTCGACTAGTTGTAGAGGACTCTGATTGGCCGAACCTGCAGCTGTGTTTCATAAATTGTAACTCAGCTTGCATGAACATGAATATTATCTTTACAACAAGCAGTCCCCTGGGCTTGCCATTGCCTCTCTGCATGAATTTGTAGTCTTTAATAATCTATCCTTGGATCCCCCTGTCGTTCAGCTGTCACTTGCATCTTACAGTCTGTGAGTATTTCCAATAATTTTACCTGCTTCAGCATGAGGCTAATGTGTGATGCGACATTACTTTAATAAATGTCTTTATGGAATAACAATTTTATATATATATAAATATATAATCGTCACTATTAGTTATGTGCCTTTATTCTTTATTTAATTTTGTGTGTCTGTTTTGAGAAACAAGTATGCATATGTTTGAAAGTCAAAGCCAAAATAGACACAGTTGTTATGCCTTAACTTCCTAAACGGTAATTATTATCCCTCCCATGTTTATTATAATGATACAAAAATAAGTTTTTGGGGTTTATTGGACTTTTGAATACCTTTTTCAATCTGTTTGCATCTTGCGTTAAGCAAATTCAGACTTACTAACTGTAGTGATGGAATGATTACCATTATTTGGTGATATTGTGGTCAATACATCTGTTTTATAGTGTTTGCTGGTAGTTAGTAGGATGACCATATTATCCCTTTATCTGGGACACTCATGAATTACACAGGTTCTATGGCTGCTTAAAACCAGATGAAAGGCAGGCTTGTAGTCAGCCAGCCACAGAACCTGTGTAATTCATGAGTGTCCCAGGTTAAAGGGATAATATGGTCAGCCTACAGTAGTTAGTATTGTTTTAGTTTTATACTTTATGTGTTTTTTGTGTGTTTGTTTCCTGGTACAATATATCTAAAACATACCATAAAAGCAGCTTTCACATACAAGTATAAAAGGACAACTTTCCTGGAAAATGGAATATGTGCATTTACTAAGTCAGTCACGGCTTTGTAGACACTTTTCTCCTTGCTAGACTTTTTGTGTAAGCATGCTGGAGATTGATTTATGATCAGTGAAACTTTAATCAAAGCAAGTGTGAGGCATGTAATTATAAAGAGTTGATTCACTCAGCTGTGACATGTGGAATTATCATGTAAATGATCAGGGTAGATAGTTAAAGCCAGACATGTGAACAATACTGATTGCAAAGTTGCACTGAAAGAAGGGTGTAGTAGAGTATGCCGGTGGCCGGGCTCCCGGCAGTCAGCATACAGCCGCCGGAATACCGACCTCCGGCATACCAACAGATGGGCGAGCGCAAATGAGCCCCTTGCGGGCTTGCTGCGCTCGCCACGCTGCGGACATGGTGGTGCGCTACGCGAGCCACGCTATCTATTCTCCCTCCAGGGGGGTTGTGGACCCCCAAGAGGGAGAAAAGGTGTTGGTATGCTGGGTGTCGGGATTCCGGCACCGGTATACTGTGCGCCGGGATCCCGACAGCCGGCAAACTGAAGACCACCCCTGAAAGAAGTAGGAGCCAGGGCTGGAGACAGTGGAGAGAGTCACACCGTGTCCCAGTACTGGTATAGGGGGGAGCTAAAAATAAATTACATAAAAATAATAGTAATTGCGGTGCACTGCACGCTCCACAGGGTGGGGGGCATGGGGAGAGAGCAACTGCTTGCTACCTTGCTTGCCCCTCTCACCGGCCGGCACCTTCTTCCCAGTGCTATTTGGGAAGATGGCGCATGTGCACTAGAAAGTAACGTCTTTGCACTCAATGTGCGATTACATCGTCCCAAAGTATACTCTTGTGGCCAGCAGACCCGGGCTCCCTGCAGGGCCCCTCCAGCAATCCTGGGACTGGGTAATTAGTACCTGCTCTCCTCCCCCCTCTTGGCGCCAGTGGTAAGAGCTGTAAACATGAACTAATTATGATACCACTTGTGATAAGCCCTTGTGTTTATAGGCCGATATCTATTCTCAAGACTTGTGTGCTATGGAGTTGATGTATTAAATAAAGCCCCTTTCATACTTAATCACCCGGCTTCAACCCAACTCGAACCTGGGACACAGCGCACAGCTTGATGCCGGGGATACCCCTTTCACATATGGGTGGCGACCCGGGTTATTTCTGGGCCGTCATCCTTTACACCAGACCCAGGTCTTCCAATGACCCGAGTCTTCCAGCGTTCAGTGGGTGCATGGAGATGATGTCATCTCCAAGTTCTACTGTCCCCGGCCTGTTCATTTCTTTTAGGTGTTACCCAGGTCATCAAGACCTGGGTCGCACCTTTCAGACCTATGCTGAGTCGTCTACTTGGATTGCATGTCCCAGGAATAACCCTGTTAGTGAGTAGGGTCATAGACCCGGGACTATCAACCCAGGTAGACCCTTTCAGACAAAAACCTGACAATGGTCGATGTGCGTTCACGCACAAATTCCCGGGTTGAATGCTTATGTCTGAAAGGGGTATCAGTGAAAAGAGTGGAGAAGTGAACCATTGGAGATGATGTCCATAGCAAAAAAATCATCTTTTACCTATCATTTTATAGACTGTAATAATATATGCTAGCTTGAAATGAATTGATTGCCATGGGCAAATTCCCCACTTTTACACTCCTTTCGCTGCTTGATACATCGACCCCATGTATCATACAAACATAGAATGTGACAGCCGATAAGAACCACTTGGCCCATCTAGTATGTCCCTTTTTTAACCTTTTGGCAACCTCTGCCCTGTCTTTTAACAATCATGAACGTTGTAGGCAACGCTGAAATTGGAGAAGTAAACAATTGTCAGATAGGGAAAATGTATAAAACCTTCTAAATACAACAAGTTTAGTTGCCCATAGTAACTAGACTCTAGCTACCATTTATCTAGTACAGTCTACAAAAAGATAGCTACAGTAGAAGCTGACTGGTTGCTATGGGAAACCTCTGTACTTGTCCTCTTTAGAAAGTTTGATATATCTCCCTCCATGTGTTTAGGGGTGCATTCACTATGTGTTGGAGACCCAGCATCATTTTCTGTGATTTGTGTTGACATGCTTTGAACACTTGATTATATAAAGCCAACATGTATATACCTAATTATGTACTGCTATACATTTTTATATTGTCATATGTACACTGTTTCTTAGATTGTGGTTTTGTCACTTGTATTACACAGGTGACTCAGGTCAGATTGGTGCAGAGTGAAAGTGACAGACACCCCCAGTAAGAATAAATGTCTGAATAATAAATATCCCCTGTATCCAGCATTAGTTTATTAAGTAATGTTAGTCATGTTGGAAGGTGTTAGTCATTAACAGTTGAAAATCTTGTGAAGTTGATTTACTAACACGCAGCCTCATCCTCACTGGTTCTATATCTTCTGTCTCTAGAGGGTTTGATACATTTCCCCCAAAGGGACTAAAAAGTGGAGAAGTGGAGAAGTTGCCCATATCACCCAATCAGCTTTAAGATTTCATCCATCAAGGACATTATATAAAATGATAGGTAGAAGCTTATCAGTTGCTATGGGCAACTTGCCCACTTCTACACTCTTTGGAAGGCATGATACATTTCCCCTTTGTAACAAATCCTCTTGACTACATTTATAACAGAATATATAGAACAACAGTAACAACTGGTGGTAATATAATATTTGGGCAAATGCACTAGGGGTCTATTTACTAAGCCTTAAATGGAGAGAAAGTGGACGGAGATAAAGTACCAGCCAATCAGCTCCTGTCATTTTTCAAACACAGACTGTGACATGGCATTTGGCTTGTACTTTATCTCCGTCCACTTTAACCCTATCCAAGGCTTAGTAAAAAGACAACAAAGTCTTGGAGAGCGATAAAGTGGAGAGTGAACAACTACCAACCAACTGTCACTTTTCAAACACAGCCTGTAGCATGGCAGTTAGGAGCTCATTGGCTGGTACTTTATCACTCTCCACTTGATCATTTTTCAATGCTTAGTACGTCTGCCCTAAACCAAAAAGTCTCTTGAATTTGAATCCCCTGTAGGCCACAGTATGTACAGTATAACAGGAAAAGGCCACCTAGTACCACATTACATTTGAAAATAAAATATATGTTGTTATAGAGGACCAGTGAACCCAAATTTAAATTTGTTTCTA
The DNA here is from genome assembly GCF_028390025.1 of Pseudophryne corroboree. Taxonomy (NCBI): domain Eukaryota; kingdom Metazoa; phylum Chordata; class Amphibia; order Anura; family Myobatrachidae; genus Pseudophryne; species Pseudophryne corroboree. The sequence goes on along the minus strand of NC_086444.1, from coordinate 127,172,516 downwards.
TAGTCTCAATTATCTCTCCCTTTATATTCAGTAGTGCAGAGCTTCTATTTGAATCTTTTATGGCAAACCATTGTTGCTTCAAGGTACAGTAGTCATTTGGACAAGGCTGGAATGTTTGCAGTACATATATACAGCTGTCATTCTCCGTGTGTCAGCTTGCTCTGGCAAAGGCTTCCCCAAGGATTGTCTATTTAGAATGGACAGTGGAATAATTGTTTTTCCTCGATTATAGTAAAAAAAAAAAATTAGTTTGTATCTTCATGATCACAGATTTATCACTAATATTTTCAATACTGATAATGCCATGACATTTTAAACATATTTATTTATGAATAATAGGCCTGATTCCGAGATGTATGCAAAGCCAAATTTGTTTAAGCAATTGAGCTATTATCAGCTATCTACATGAGACTAATGCTGGGTGCACACCAGACAGACATTTTGGTAGAACCCCCCATCGCGCTGACAGATTCAGGTAAGAAATTGAACCCACATTTACCAATCAGCTGCTCGATGTGACACCCATCTGGGCAGGCATTTGAATTTGCTGGCCAAGCTGTGACATCAGCCCCTGCACACAGCCAGATGTGCCGATATATCTTTAGCACATGTTCACAGACATATCGGGTGTACACAACCGCCAACGGGATCACGATATATCGCCTAGTTTGTACCCAGCTTAACTTGCACTGTCCATGTGTTGTGATGGTCTTGTGGCAGTCGCAGAGAGGATGTATTTGCAAAGTGATTGACAGTCAGGGAGTGTTGGAAATGCAGGCATATCATGACCAGTGGTGGTTTTTACCTATGGGCTGCAGTCTTGCAGCACCCCCCCCCCCCCCCCCCGGTAGAATCCGCTACCCAGCACACTGTCAGTGAAGCCAGATGCAGTTTGTGAGACTGCACTGGCTTCACTATGACTGGCAGTAACTTCCTATTGGAAGTCCTACCTGTCAATCACAGACACTACAGACAGTCCCATTGGGGACTAGCCGATGCAGTCCATAGAAGCTGTGGTTTTGCACCGTACCGTCACCGCTGCTGCACATGCGTGGGTCCCGACGTCTGTGAACTGTACATAGCACAGGTACCGGGGCGCTGCAGGGACAATGAGGGGAAGACGCGGCGGCATTACCAGCGGCAGCCCTCCTTCTCAAATAAGGTAGTAGCCACCGCTGGTTATGACCATTTTTGAGGCGTGTTTGAGGCTGCAACTGCATGCCATACACAACAGAAATGTTTCCAGAATCTTATACAGACTTACCTACTTTGAGAAGTCCCTCTCAGGGAGGAGGGAATAGCCAGGTCAGCCAGTAGGGGGTGGATTGGGGGCGTGGCGTGTAGAGTAGACTGTGCGCGGGGCGTGGGAGCATGTTCGTGTCATCGTAACCACGCCCTCCATTGGACAATGCGGATTTTACCGCATTGTACATCGGGGGCAGCAATTCAGCATGAATCGTGTCCTCTGCCTCCTAGCGGATGTGGTGGGTCTGGGTGCAGATGGACAAGTCTCCCGGATCCGGACTCCACTCTATCATCCCGGGGTGGGGGGTACAAGTATCATCTTACTTCCTGCAGTCATGCTGCACGATCATGGGGGTATTCAGAATTCAGATAATTGACAGATCTGTGATGGATGCTGTATCTTTGTATGCAGCCGCTGGGCTCTGAAGGGTGGTTATTCAAATCCAGATGGCACACCGACATTAGTATATTTTTGCATAGCCGGTGTGTTCACATTTGCCCCTACAAATACATTTGCATCTGTACATCTCTGAATCAGGCACAATATTAGCAGATCTATTAAACAAGCCAAGTTGTGTTATGGGTTTATGTTATTATGTTATGCTTTTGTGCTATAACAAGGAGGTAATAGTTTTATGTAAACTACAGTGTTTCTTGTAATATGTCCAGCTAGGCTGAAGCATTGAATGGATGATGTCTGTAGGCTTGTTTAGTGCTGGTTACCAGAGTGTGTTTCACTGTGTTTACTAAACATAAGAAAATTCAGCTACTGTTGAAGTCATTTAATGTACTGGAAATAAAGAGAACAAAGCTGTGTCATACAATTGACTTTTGCAGCACAACAGCAGAGGAGCGAAACAACTGATGGGACTAGATTCAGGATTATTTGAATATTCCATAAAGCAGAAAAGTTTCAAAAATGTAGCGCATATTTGACTGGAACAAAATGACTCTTATTTTTTATTTTGTCTTTGATGAGTAACTATATTCAAGTCTATTTTCTTGTGGATTAAAGAAAGTTTGTGAAAAATTAGGATATATAGGGACTGATGCAGCTAGACGGCTGTAACTGTATCTGCAGTTTTGGACTGGGGCAAGTAGGGCCAACCGGGGTAATGCAGTGGTAGGGACCAATGCTTAAGGGTATGGCCAGGCAATAGTGGAGGCGCGGCCAATCATAACAGAGGCCCCGCTAACTGTAAGAGAGTGCATGGGCTGGGCCCATAGTCCTGCCCAGTATAAGGTAACATATGTATAATGTATAATTAAAGTGCACTAGGATACAGTTTGGTACCTAAACCCTACACGAGGAGGTGGGCCCACCGACAGTGGGGCCCACCAGTGATTTCCCCTGTTCCCATGTGGGCCAGTCCGACCCTCTTTTGCCCAGATTTATCAAGCCTTGGAGAGTGATAAATTGCATGGTGATAAAGTACCAACCAATCAGCTCCTAACTGCCATATTACAAGCTGGGTTTGAAAATTGACAATCGGGAGCTGATTGGTTGGTACGTTATCACTGTGCAATTTATCACTCTCCAAGCTTGATAAAACTGATCCTAAATGTACTCTCTGTACAGTTGGTTTGATAACTGTCATCATCATCATCATCATAACCAGGGTGCACTTGCACTAGCCCTATTCTTGTTGTAAAAGATACATCTGAAACAGGGATATAGTAATAACTCTACGTAACTTACCCCATCGGCACCCTCTTGACATACCCTCACTAACCTTTGTCTACAGTATGTGCGCACACTTCTTTAACACCTGCAAGTGTAGATGCAAGTCAGCAATGCCCAAAATTGCATAGGCTCATCTCCGGAACATGCACAGTGGGAAAACATGCAAGATATGTTCGCAAAACTGACCTGCATCCAGCTCTACATCAGTCCTATAGTCGCAAAGAAGTTCTGTGCTGCATAAAAGCTGTGGCTGAAGGTACAGTGGGGCAGATGTATTAACCTGTAGAACTAGAAGGGATAAAGAAGTGATAAAGCAGTGATAAACGCAAGGTGATAACGCACCAGCCAGTCATTGACAGGAGCTACATTATCACCTTCCACTTATCACTGCTTCATCACTACTTTATCCCTTCTCCAGGCTTAATACATCTACCTCAGAGTCTAGACAGGTTATGGATCATATGGTGACTTCTAATAAGCATATTAATTTGCAGTAGTGGATGCATTTTTCTTTACATTGCACAAGTTGCCCTAATTACATCTCATCTCCTATTTATACAGTTGATGTTATCTACTTGTGTATCTATCTTAAGCTGAAAAGTGATAAAAATGATGTCATCAGGTTGGCGCGTAACGGCAGTTGGTCTGATCTCTGGCCCCTCCCACCAGTGTCAGTGATGTCAATTTCAGAGAGTTCCAGCAGAACACACATTTACAATCTCCAAACACTTCTGTTATTTCCCATACTTAATCATCACACACCACATCTTGATAAAAACACATGGTAATCACCTAAAAACAACATCACATCATTATCCGCTACCAGAAATCTGCAGAAGAAAGTAAAAAGGTGCTCAGGGATGTACAAGCCACATACAGAGCGAACATCACTTTGTACTACAAAGCGAGACCATCACAAAAAGTAACATAGTAAAAATGAAAATAAAAAGGCATTACAAAGGATAATTAAAATCAAGTGCAGATAAGATAAATAGATACAGTGGGGAGAGATAGAGTAAAACATAGAGGAGGAGGAGCAGGAGAAAATAAGTGTGGGGGGGGGGAGCTGAAGAGAGAGACAGACAGAGAATGACAGGAGGAAAAAGAGAAAGAGAAAAAGCCCAGACAGCACTGGGGAGATCATCTACTTGTGCATATTTCACCATATTTGTGCCCTCGTGTATGGGGGCATAGAGTTAGGTCTATACAAGTATATAAAGCACTGCCAAAGTTACATACACAGGGGGAGATATATTATAGCGGCACATATTGTGCCGCTATAGTGATTCCTGCTTATCCTCTTTACTGAGGTGAAGCAGGAAGGCATGTTTTAACATCTCATTTGCTGGATCGGGGAAGTGAAAACTCCCCACTCTGGTGATCCACTCTAGAGCACACAGCGCATCAGTTTAGTAATGATTCGCTGTGTCTCTCCTCCCAGCTGGCTCCATTAGGCATGCACCAGATCTCACATGCAGCCCGGAGCCCGGCAGCCTCAGTTGCCAGGGACAGAGCTGTCCCTGCTGTGGCGATGGGGCAACGGCAAATCGACAGCTGTTGGAACGGTCAGTGCCACTGACCGTTTATACATTGCGCTGCACACCGGCGAGCTATCTTACAGATACAGGGGCGCCCCCTGTCATGTGCCTCACGTCTCGTCCATCATATATTAGAGATGAGCGGGTTCGGTTTCTCTGAATCCGAACCCGCCCGAACTTCATGGTTTTTTTCACGGGTCCGAGCAGACTCGGATCCTCCCGCCTTGCTCGGTTAACCCGAGCGCGCCCGAACGTCATCATGACGCTGTCGGATTCTCGCGAGACTCGGATTCTATATAAGGAGCCGCGCGTCGCCGCCATTTTCACACGTGCATTGAGATTGATAGGGAGAGGACGTGGCTGGCGTCCTCTCCATTTAGATTAGAAGAGAGAGAGAGAGATTGACCTGATTTACTGGAGCTTAGGAGTACTGTAGAAGTGTAGAGAGTGCAGAGTTTACTAGTGACTGACCACAGTGACCACCAGACAGTGCAGTTTTATTTAATATAGCCGTTCTCTGCCTGAAAAAAACGATACACACAGTGACTCAGTCACATACCATATCTGTGTGCACTGCTCAGCCCAGTGTGCTGCATCATCTATGTATATATATCTGACTGTGCTCAGCTCACACAGCTTATAATTGTGGGGGAGACTGGGGAGCACTGCAGTGCCAGTTATAGGTTATAGCAGGAGCCAGGAGTACATATTATATTAAAATTAAACAGTGCACACTTTTGCTGCAGGAGTGCCACTGCCAGTGTGACTGACCAGTGACCTGGCCACACTGACCACCAGTATAGTTAGTAGTATACTATATTGTGATTGCCTGAAAAAGTTAAACACTCGTCGTGTGACTTCACTTGTGTGGTGTTTTTTTTTTTATTCTATAAAAAACTCATTCTGCTGACAGACAGTGTCCAGCAGGTCCGTCATTATATAATATATACCTGTCCGGCTGCAGTAGTGATATATATATATTTTTTATATCATTATTTATCATCCAGTCGCAGCAGACACAGTACGGTAGTTCACGGCTGTAGCTACCTCTGTGTCGGCACTCGGCAGTCCATCCATAATTGTATACCACCTACCCGTGTTTTTTTTTTCTTTCTTCTTTATACATACATACTACTACATCTCTTTATCAACCAGTCTATATTAGCAGCAGACACAGTACAGTACGGTAGTCCACGGCTGTAGCTACCTCTGTGTCGGCACTCGGCAGTCCGTCCATAATTGTATACCACCTACCCGTGGTTTTTTTTTCTTTCTTCTTTATACATACATACTACTACATCTCTTTATCAACCAGTCTATATTAGCAGCAGACACAGTACAGTACGGTAGTTCACGGCTGTAGCTACCTCTGTGTCGGCACTCGGCAGTCCGTCCATAATTGTATACCACCTACCCGTGGTTTTTTTTTCTTTCTTCTTTATACATACATACTACTACATCTCTTTATCAACCAGTCTATATTAGCAGCAGACACAGTACAGTACGGTAGTCCACGGCTGTAGCTACCTCTGTGTCGGCACTCGGCAGTCCGTCCATAATTGTATACCACCTACCCGTGGTTTTTTTTTCTTTCTTCTTTATACATACATACTACTACATCTCTTTATCAACCAGTCTATATTAGCAGCAGACACAGTACAGTACGGTAGTTCACGGCTGTAGCTACCTCTGTGTCGGCACTCGGCAGTCCGTCCATAATTGTATACCACCTACCCGTGGTTTTTTTTTCTTTCTTCTTTATACATACATACTACTACATCTCTTTATCAACCAGTCTATATTAGCAGCAGACACAGTACAGTACGGTAGTTCACGGCTGTAGCTACCTCTGTGTCGGCACTCGGCAGTCCGTCCATAATTTTATACCACCTACCCGTGGTTTTTTTTTCTTTCTTCTTTATACATACATACTACTACATCTCTTTATCAACCAGTCTATATTAGCAGCAGACACAGTACAGTACGGTAGTCCACGGCTGTAGCTACCTCTGTGTCGGCACTCGGCAGTCCGTCCATAATTGTATACCACCTACCCGTGGTTTTTTTTTCTTTCTTCTTTATACATACATACTACTACATCTCTTTATCAACCAGTCTATATTAGCAGCAGACACAGTACAGTACGGTAGTTCACGGCTGTAGCTACCTCTGTGTCGGCACTCGGCAGTCCGTCCATAATTGTATACCACCTACCCGTGGTTTTTTTTTCTTTCTTCTTTATTCATACATACTACTACATCTCTTTATCAACCAGTCTATATTAGCAGCAGACACAGTACAGTATGGTAGTCCACGGCTGTAGCTACCTCTGTGTCGGCACTCGGCAGTCCGTCCATAATTGTATACCACCTACCCGTGGTTTTTTTTTCTTTCTTCTTTATACATACATACTACTACATCTCTTTATCAACCAGTCTATATTAGCAGCAGACACAGTACAGTACGGTAGTTCACGGCTGTAGCTACCTCTGTGTCGGCACTCGGCAGTCCGTCCATAATTGTATACCACCTACCCGTGGTTTTTTTTTCTTTCTTCTTTATACATACATACTACTACATCTCTTTATCAACCAGTCTATATTAGCAGCAGACACAGTACAGTACGGTAGTTCACGGCTGTAGCTACCTCTGTGTCAGCACTCGGCAGTCCGTCCATAATTGTATACCACCTACCCGTGGTTTTTTTTTCTTTCTTCTTTATACATACATACTACTACATCTCTTTATCAACCAGTCTATATTAGCAGCAGACACAGTACAGTACGGTAGTCCACGGCTGTAGCTACCTCTGTGTCGGCACTCGGCAGTCCGTCCATAATTGTATACCACCTACCCGTGGTTTTTTTTTCTTTTTTCTTTATACATACATACTACTACATCTCTTTATCAACCAGTCTATATTAGCAGCAGACACAGTACAGTACGGTAGTTCACGGCTGTAGCTACCTCTGTGTCGGCACTCGGCAGTCCGTCCATAATTGTATACCACCTACCCGTGTTTTTTTTTTCTTTTTTCTTTATACATACATACTACTACATCTCTTTATCAACCAGTCTATATTAGCAGCAGGCACAGTACAGTACGGTAGTCCACGGCTGTAGCTACCTCTGTGTCGGCACTCGGCAGTCCGTCCATAATTGTATACCACCTACCCGTGGTTTTTTTTTCTTTCTTCTTTATACATACATACTACTACATCTCTTTATCAACCAGTCTATATTAGCAGCAGACACAGTACAGTACGGTAGTTCACGGCTGTAGCTACCTCTGTGTCGGCACTCGGCAGTCCGTCCATAATTGTATACCACCTACCCGAGGTTTTTTTTTCTTTCTTCTTTATACATACATACTACTACATCTCTTTATCAACCAGTCTATATTAGCAGCAGACACAGTACAGTACGGTAGTTCACGGCTGTAGCTACCTCTGTGTCGGCACTCGGCAGTCCGTCCATAATTGTATACCACCTACCCGTGGTTTTTTTTTCTTTCTTCTTTATACATACATACTACTACATCTCTTTATCAACCAGTCTATATTAGCAGCAGACACAGTACAGTACGGTAGTCCACGGCTGTAGCTACCTCTGTGTCGGCACTCGGCAGTCCGTCCATAATTGTATACCACCTACCCGTGGTTTTTTTTTCTTTCTTCTTTATACATACATACTACTACATCTCTTTATCAACCAGTCTATATTAGCAGCAGACACAGTACAGTACGGTAGTTCACGGCTGTAGCTACCTCTGTGTCGGCACTCGGCAGTCCGTCCATAATTGTATACCACCTACCCGTGGTTTTTTTTTCTTTCTTCTTTATACATACATACTACTACATCTCTTTATCAACCAGTCTATATTAGCAGCAGACACAGTACAGTACGGTAGTTCACGGCTGTAGCTACCTCTGTGTCAGCACTCGGCAGTCCGTCCATAATTGTATACCACCTACCCGTGGTTTTTTTTTCTTTCTTCTTTATACATACATACTACTACATCTCTTTATCAACCAGTCTATATTAGCAGCAGACACAGTACAGTACGGTAGTCCACGGCTGTAGCTACCTCTGTGTCGGCACTCGGCAGTCCGTCCATAATTGTATACCACCTACCCGTGGTTTTTTTTTCTTTTTTCTTTATACATACATACTACTACATCTCTTTATCAACCAGTCTATATTAGCAGCAGACACAGTACAGTACGGTAGTTCACGGCTGTAGCTACCTCTGTGTCGGCACTCGGCAGTCCGTCCATAATTGTATACCACCTACCCGTGGTTTTTTTTTCTTTCTTCTTTATACATACATACTACTACATCTCTTTATCAACCAGTCTATATTAGCAGCAGACACAGTACAGTACGGTAGTCCACGGCTGTAGCTACCTCTGTGTCGGCACTCGGCAGTCCGTCCATAATTGTATACCACCTACCCGTGGTTTTTTTTTCTTTCTTCTTTATACATACATACTACTACATCTCTTTATCAACCAGTCTATATTAGCAGCAGACACAGTACAGTACGGTAGTTCACGGCTGTAGCTACCTCTGTGTCGGCACTCGGCAGTCCGTCCATAATTGTATACCACCTACCCGAGGTTTTTTTTTCTTTCTTCTTTATACATACATACTACTACATCTCTTTATCAACCAGTCTATATTAGCAGCAGACACAGTACAGTACGGTAGTCCACGGCTGTAGCTACCTCTGTGTCGGCACTCGGCAGTCCGTCCATAATTGTATACCACCTACCCGAGGTTTTTTTTTCTTTCTTCTTTATACATACATACTACTACATCTCTTTATCAACCAGTCTATATTAGCAGCAGACACAGTACAGTACGGTAGTTCACGGCTGTAGCTACCTCTGTGTCGGCACTCGGCAGTCCGTCCATAATTGTATACCACCTACCCGTGGTTTTTTTTTCTTTCTTCTTTATACATACATACTACTACATCTCTTTATCAACCAGTCTATATTAGCAGCAGACACAGTACAGTACGGTAGTCCACGGCTGTAGCTACCTCTGTGTCGGCACTCGGCAGTCCGTCCATAATTGTATACTAGTATCCATCCATCTCCATTGTTTACCTGAGGTGCCTTTTAGTTGTGCCTATTAAAATATGGAGAACAAAAATGTTGAGGTTCCAAAATTAGGGAAAGATCCAGATCCACTTCCACCTCGTGCTGAAGCTGCTGCCACTAGTCATGGCCGAGACGATGAAATGCCAGCAACGTCGTCTGCCAAGGCCGATGCCCAATGTCATAGTACAGAGCATGTCAAATCCAAAACACCAAATATCAGTAAAAAAAGGACTCCAAAACCTAAAATAAAATTGTCGGAGGAGAAGCGTAAACTTGCCAATATGCCATTTACCACACGGAGTGGCAAGGAACGGCTGAGGCCCTGGCCTATGTTTATGGCTAGTGGTTCAGCTTCACATGAGGATGGAGGCACTCAGCCTCTCGCTAGAAAAATGAAAAGACTCAAGCTGGCAAAAGCAGTAGCACCGCAAAGAACTGTGCGTTCTTCGAAATCCCAAATCCACAAGGAGAGTCCAATTGTGTCGGTTGCGATGCCTGACCTTCCCAACACTGGACGTGAAGAGCATGCGCCTTCCACCATTTGCGCGCCCCCTGCAAGTGCAGGAAGGAGCACCCGCAGTCCAGTTCCTGATAGTCAGATTGAAGATGTCAGTGTTGAAGTACACCAGGATGAGGAGGATATGGGTGTTGCTGGCGCTGGGGAGGAAATTGACCAGGAGGATTCTGATGGTGAGGTGGTTTGTTTAAGTCAGGCACCCGGGGAGACACCTGTTGTCCGTGGGAGGAATATGGCCGTTGACATGCCTGGTGAAAATACCAAAAAAATCAGCTCTTCGGTGTGGAGGTATTTCAACAGAAATGCGGACAACAGGTGTCAAGCCGTGTGTTCCCTTTGTCAAGCTGTAATAAGTAGGGGTAAGAACGTTAACCACCTCGGAACATCCTCCCTTATACGTCACCTGCAGCGCATTCATAATAAGTCAGTGACAAGTTCAAAAACTTTGGGTGACAGCGGAAGCAGTCCACTGACCAGTAAATCCCTTCCTCTTGTAACCAAGCTCACGCAAACCACCCCACCAACTCCCTCAGTGTCAATTTCCTCCTTCCCCAGGAATGCCAATAGTCCTGCAGGCCATGTCACTGGCAATTCTGATGATTCCTCTCCTGCCTGGGATTCCTCCGATGCATCCTTGCGTGTAACGCCTACTGCTGCTGGCGCTGCTGTTGTTGCTGCTGGGAGTCGATGGTCATCCCAGAGGGGAAGTCGTAAGACCACTTTTACTACTTCCACCAAGCAATTGACTGTCCAACAGTCCTTTGCGAGGAAGATGAAATATCACAGCAGTCATCCTACTGCAAAGCGGATAACTGAGGCCTTGGCATCCTGGGTGGTGAGAAACGTGGTTCCAGTATCCATCATTACTGCAGAGCCAACTAGAGACTTGTTGGAGGTACTGTGTCCCCGGTACCAAATACCATCTAGGTTCCATTTCTCTAGGCAGGCGATACCAAAAATGTACACAGACCTCAGAAAAAGAGTCACCAGTGTCCTAAAAAATGCAGCTGTACCCAATGTCCACTTAACCACGGACATGTGGACAAGTGGAGCAGGGCAGGGTCAGGACTATATGACTGTGACAGCCCACTGGGTAGATGTATGGACTCCCGCCGCAAGAACAGCAGCGGCGGCACCAGTAGCAGCATCTCGCAAACGCCAACTCTTTCCTAGGCAGGCTACGCTTTGTATCACCGCTTTCCAGAATACGCACACAGCTGAAAACCTCTTACGGCAACTGAGGAAGATCATCGCGGAATGGCTTACCCCAATTGGACTCTCCTGTGGATTTGTGGCATCGGACAACGCCAGCAATATTGTGTGTGCATTAAATATGGGCAAATTCCAGCACGTCCCATGTTTTGCACATACCTTGAATTTGGTGGTGCAGAATTATTTAAAAAACGACAGGGGCGTGCAAGAGATGCTGTCGGTGGCCAGAAGAATTGCGGGACACTTTCGGCGTACAGGCACCACGTACAGAAGACTGGAGCACCACCAAAAACTACTGAACCTGCCCTGCCATCATCTGAAGCAAGAAGTGGTAACGAGGTGGAATTCAACCCTCTATATGCTTCAGAGGTTGGAGGAGCAGCAAAAGGCCATTCAAGCCTATACAATTGAGCACGATATAGGAGGTGGAATGCACCTGTCTCAAGCGCAGTGGAGAATGATTTCAACGTTGTGCAAGGTTCTGCTGCCCTTTGAACTTGCCACACGTGAAGTCAGTTCAGACACTGCCAGCCTGAGTCAGGTCATTCCCCTCATCACGCTTTTGCAGAAGAAGCTGGAGACATTGAACGAGGAGCTAACATGGAGCGATTCCGCTAGGCATGTGGGACTTGTGGATGGAGCCCTTAATTCGCTTAACAAGGATTCACGGGTGGTCAATCTGTTGAAATCAGAGCACTACATTTTGGCCGCCATGCTCGATCCTAGATTTAAAGCCTACCTTGGATCTCTCTTTCCGGCAGACACAAGTCTGCTGGGGTTGAAAGACCTGCTGGTGAGAAAATTGTCAAGTCAAGCGGAACGCGACCTGTCAACATCTCCTCCTTCACATTCTCCCGCAACTGGGGGTGCGAGGAAAAGGCTCAGAATTCCGAGCCCACCCGCTGGCGGTGATGCAGGGCAGTCTGGAGCGACTGCTGATGCTGACATCTGGTCCGGACTGAAGGACCTGACAACGATTACGGACATGTCGTCTACTGTCACTGCATATGATTCTCTCACCATTGAAAGAATGGTGGAGGATTATATGAGTGACCGCATCCCAGTAGGCTCGTCACACAGTCCATACTTATACTGGCAGGAAAAAGAGGCAATTTGGAGGCCCTTGCACAAACTGGCTTTATTCTACCTAAGTTGCCCTCCCACAAGTGTGTACTCCGAAAGAGTGTTTAGTGCCGCCGCTCACCTTGTCAGCAATCGGCGTACGAGGTTACATCCAGAAAATGTGGAGAAGATGATGTTCATTAAAATGAATTATAATCAATTCCTCCGCGGAGACATTGACCAGCAGCAATTGCCTCCACAAAGTACACAGGGAGCTGAGATGGTGGATTCCAGTGGGGACGAATTGATAATCTGTGAGGAGGGGGATGTACACGGTGATATATCGGAGGATGATGATGAGGTGGACATCTTGCCTCTGTAGAGCCAGTTTGTGCAAGGAGAGATTAATTGCTTCTTTTTTGGGGGGGGTCCAAACCAACCCGTCATATCAGTCACAGTCGTGTGGCAGACCCTGTCACTGAAATGATGGGTTGGTTAAAGTGTGCATGTCCTGTTTTATTTATACAACATAAGGGTGGGTGGGAGGGCCTAAGGACAATTCCATCTTGCACCTCTTTTTTCTTTTCTTTTTCTTTGCGTCATGTGCTGTTTGGGGAGGGTTTTTTGGAAGGGCCATCCTGCGTGACACTGCAGTGCCACTCCTAAATGGGCCCGGTGTTTGTGTCGGCCACTACGGTCGCTAATCTTACTCACACAGCTACCTCATTGCGCCTCTTTTTTTCTTTGCGTCATGTGCTGTTTGGGGAGGGTTTTTTGGAAGGGACATCCTACGTGACACTGCAGTGCCACTCCTAGATGGGCCCGGTGTTTGTGTCGGCCACTAGGGTCGCTAATCTTACTCACACAGCTACCTCATTGCGCCTCTTTTTTTCTTTGCGTCATGTGCTGTTTGGGGAGGGTTTTTTGGAAGGGACATCCTGCGTGACACTGCAGTGCCACTCCTAAATGGGCCCGGTGTTTGTGTCGGCCACTACGGTCGCTAATCTTACTCACACAGCTACCTCATTGCGCCTCTTTTTTTCTTTGCGTCATGTGCTGTTTGGGGAGGGTTTTTTGGAAGGGACATCCTGCGTGACACTGCAGTGCCACTCCTAGATGGGCCCGGTGTTTGTGTCGGCCACTAGGGTCGCTAATCTTACTCACACAGCTACCTCATTGCGCCTCTTTTTTTCTTTGCGTCATGTGCTGTTTGGGGAGGGTTTTTTGGAAGGGACATCCTGCGTGACACTGCAGTGCCACTCCTAAATGGGCCCGGTGTTTGTGTCGGCCACTACGGTTGCTAATCTTACTCACACAGCTACCTCATTGCGCCTCTTTTTTTCTTTGCGTCATGTGCTGTTTGGGGAGGGTTTTTTGGAAGGGACATCCTACGTGACACTGCAGTGCCACTCCTAGATGGGCCCGGTGTTTGTGTCGGCCACTAGGGTCGCTAATCTTACTCACACAGCTACCTCATTGCGCCTCTTTTTTTCTTTGCGTCATGTGCTGTTTGGGGAGGGTTTTTTGGAAGGGACATCCTGCGTGACACTGCAGTGCCACTCCTAAATGGGCCCGGTGTTTGTGTTGGCCACTTGGGTCGCTTATCTTACTCACACAGTCAGCTACCTCATTGCGCCTCTTTTTTTCTTTGCGTCATGTGCTGTTTGGGGAGGGTTTTTTGGAAGGGACATCCTGCGTGACACTGCAGTGCCACTCCTAAATGGGCCCGGTGTTTGTGTCGGCCCCTAGGGTCGCTTATCTTACTCACACAGTCAGCTACCTCATTGCGCCTCTTTTTTTCTTTGCGTCATGTGCTGTTTGGGGAGTGTTTTTTGGAAGGGCCATCCTGCGTGACACTGCAGTGCCACTCCTAGATGGGCCCGGTGTTTGTGTCGGCCACTAGGGTCGCTAATCTTACTCACACAGCTACCTCATTGCGCCTCTTTTTTTCTTTGCGTCATGTGCTGTTTGGGGAGGGTTTTTTGGAAGGGACATCCTGCGTGACACTGCAGTGCCACTCCTAAATGGGCCCGGTGTTTGTGTCGGCCACTAGGGTCGCTAATCTTACTCACACAGCTACCTCATTGCGCCTCTTTTTTTCTTTGCGTCATGTGCTGTTTGGGGAGGGTTTTTTGGAAGGGACATCCTGCGTGACACTGCAGTGCCACTCCTAGATGGGCCAGGTGTTTGTGTCGGCCACTAGGGTCGCTTAGCTTAGTCATCCAGCGACCTCGGTGCAAATTTTAGGACTAAAAATAATATTGTGAGGTGTGAGGTATTCAGAATAGACTGAAAATGAGTGGAAATTATGGTTTTTGAGGTTAATAATAATATGGGATCAAAATGACCCCCAAATTCTATGATTTAAGCTGTTTTTTAGGGTTTTTTGAAAAAAACACCCGAATCCAAAACACACCCGAATCCGACAAAAAAAATTCGGTGAGGTTTTGCCAAAACGCGGTCGAACCCAAAACACGGCCGCGGAACCGAACCCAAAACCAAAACACAAAACCCGAAAAATTTCAGGCGCTCATCACTATCATATATGGGGGAGAAGCGGTATCAGCACACATAACATGCGCTGATACCACTTCTCCATAATGCCACATAATACATCTAGGTCCAAATGTGTTAAGCCTTAAAAAGAGATAACGTTGAGACACATAAGGAGTGATAAAGTACCAGCCAACCAGCTCCTAACTGTCATTTTTCAAACACAGTCTGTGACATGGCAATTAGGAAGCTGATTGCCTGGTACTTTATCACTCTTCCGTCCCCACTTTATCTCTTGTTCAGACTTTATACATTTGGGCCTATAGCCCCATGTTATTCACAGGTACAGATTTCATTATCATTAAATTGCAAGGATAATAAAGATACAGTTTCTCATAAACAATTTACATTTCATCCTCTTTATAGTCTTAACACAATATTTGTTATTTACAGTATATTGGGGGAGATGTATAAGGAATTGATAAACCAGTGATATGTGCAAGGTGTTAAAGGCACCAGCCAATCAGTTCCCATATGTAAATTAACAGTTAGGATCTGATTGGCTGGTGCCTTTAGCACCTTGCACATATCACTGGTTTATCACTTCCTTATGCCTCCTCCAGGTTAATACATCTGCCCCATTATTTGGTTATTTAAACATTACCGTTGTTTTCCCATTATCGCGAGTAGTCCACGGTACAACAACTAGACAGAAATCAATTGGGTTGAAAACTAAAACATTTTAATAAGAGTAACACATGTAATGCTCATTTCTAAATCATTGTTGATTGGTGGAAATACTTTTGGTAATTGTCTGTACATTTTTGGTAATAATGTACATTAAATGCCTGTAATACTTGTCTCAATTCATTCATCTGTACACAGGCTCACACACACACACACACACACACACACACACACATTTATTTCCATCTACATATATATATATATATATATATATATCTATATATGCACACTGAGTGTTACATCCATCTTCCAGCTACAGGTAACCTGACGCAAGCGCTGTGGACGCACCTGCAAGCGGGTTACGGTTGTTAGGTCGACACAGCTTAGGTCGACAGTCATTAGGTCGACCCCTGAAGGTCAACAAGCATTTAGTCGACATGGTTAATAGGTCTACGTGGTCAATAGGTCGACATGTACTAGGTCGTCAGGACAAAAGGTCGACATGAGTTTTAGAAAAAACATAAATTTTTTTTAGATTTTTTCATACTTGACGATCCACGTGGACTACGTTGGAACAGTAACCTGCCTGAAGCATGCGAGGGGACATGGTGCACTAATTGGGGTTGCCCGTCATTTTACAAACAAAACGACACAAAAAAAGTCCAAAAACTCATGTCGACATTTTGACCTGTCGACCTAGTACATGTCGACCTAATTCCTATGTCGACCTAGTGCATGTCGACCTAATGTCCATGTCAACCCTCAGTGGTCGACCTAATGCCCATGTCGACCTAAGTTCAGTTGACCCAATAACCCATGCCCCCCGGAAGCAGGGTGGAAGTGCCACACATACGCTGTATGGCTGTCCATCAACCGGAAGTGTGTCGGCCACACAGACTCTTATGTAATGGTTAACCTATGTTTTGTCAAAAAAGACAATTGTTTTTTAGATAACAGGAATGTTTATAATATATTTAGTCTTTTCCCATGTTCATTTATTATATGAATTTAAATTGAATGTTTCTGCACTAAATACAATTAACAAACGAAGTAATGGCAAAACTAGTCATTTATATCAGTGGGGGTATAAATATGAGCCCAGTCCCACCACAGTTACCCCTTGATGACGTCTTAAGGAAGAAACGCGTTGAGTACCCTCACTGACCTCCTGCATTAAGATAAGCTCTACCTCCTTTTTTACTCTCTGTTCTGTAAATACCAAATTGCTTTCTAACAAATATTTAAAATGCCCGCTCTAATTTATACTGCGGACACCAGGCGCATCTTATTACCATATACGATAAAAGTGTGCTGTACATCGCAAAACACTACATCCCTTAAGAGAAAACAATACACCCACACATTATCTGAGTTCCAAAGCTCATTGATGTATATATTTGTTATTAAAAGGATATGTATTCAATATATCACAATGTACAGTGTGTAAATATTTATATATATATATATATAGTTACATGGTTACAATTTATACAGTAAGCAGTTAATACAAACTAAATCAAATACATACAGTTACAGGCCAGCAAATACATCATCATATCTTTATCATATCAAGTCTTCCCTCCATATCACTCTCTCTCTCTGTGTAAAATTATGTAGGCACTGGTCTGGCAGCACCACCATCATCGTCTGGGACAAAACAGCAACTCCTGTGTGTCTGATCAGCAATGTGCTATCTAGTTTGGGGGAGTGCACACATCTAGTCTAAGGGAGGGAACTTTCTCATTTATGATGAGTCACTGGTCAATTCATATGCAAACCAGGTTCAGCCTTGAAGACATCAAAAGGGCTGGCCTGAGTTTCCTGTCCACCACCTGCTTGGAATGTCCATTGTTCTAATAAGAGTGACTTTAGCTTTCATACATTTAATCATAACTACTCATAGCAATGTACTACAACTTAATAACAAGTATCAAATGAATCTACACATTAATCTGGTTACTGTAATACCAAACACAACATGTCTATCATGCTCTGCTCCAATAATACACATACATGACGTTACTCCATTTTATAATTTTAAATGATTATGATGTCTGGCGCTTGATATGTTATAATTATGTGCTGTATAAAATATGTGTCGAATCTATCTCTGTGGCATGTCTGTGTAAATGCGTATGTTACCATATATTGCTGTGCTCGCTGCGCGTATTTGCAAGCTTAGCGACTCATGTGTGGAGTCTGTATGTTCTTTCTATGTAATATTTTTGACTTCAACAGTCCACCCTTTGGCAGTAAACAATAACTGCCATCAATTATTAACATAAGAAAAAAAAATATTTCAGACAATAATCGGTGACCTAGACACAAGTATGTATTCAATTCGCAAATCAGATGTTTGACCATATTTGGGGAAGACAGGGAGGAGGACGAGACATCCTCTATATGCACTCGGCGGTCACAGGACCACTGGTTGGGTGTGGGACAACATTCAACCTATAGAGTATGCTGGGACAGTGCTTTGGCCTATAATGTCTGATTTGGATAAACATTTCACACATACATGTTCCTACGTCTTTGTACACTGATGTTCAGATTCGATTGAGGTTCTGCTGGGTAGATGAAGAAGACACAAACAAATCGTGAAAGTGACATAAAATTTTCATGATTTACATATTCCTATCATTTTCTAAACATTGTTTCCATTTCTGGAACATATGCTAGGTCTGTTTAATCATTGAATAAGGGTTATAAGTAGTGTCCTTCTAAAATAACATAAACCTCCGGAGTTGGGGGAGAGCCACTCATAAACCTTTCTTCCACATATATTAATGAGCTCTTTATCTGCAATGTGTGAATAGCCATTGTCTGATTATTTCTGATTACCTCCCAATTTCCTGAAATTGGTGAGATTTAAACATGCCAAGGATTTTCTATGGTACTGGTGGATCTTAAGACTAGGGGGTCTAGTTATATTATATTCTTTGTCCACCGGTCCCCTCCCCCTTCCGTGTAATTCAAGTACCTCAGCTAACTCTAAAAAATATATGGCACTAATCTTGCATCTTTTCGTCTTAGAGGCACCTGTGAGCACATCCAACATTCCGTTTGGTTTAAGACCTTTACCCACCAGTGAGTGGTAATCACTCAAGGGATGTCTGTCACCTTATTGCTAGACTGACATCTCTGGATGCTCTTATCTTCAAATATGGGGTCACAAAAAATACAAAATACAGTATTCCTCGGACAATAGCCTATCACGTTACCTCCGAACTCCATAACTACTAGACCTTTGATTTTTCTCTGGGTTTAACAAACTGATCGGCTAATCCTGGGATCCTATATGGAAATCACTCCTTCCTCCAGAACCAGTTCCAGTCCCACACTCGACTCCTCATAAAAAAACCTCGCAAAAATAGAATGTCCTGAAAAAAAATTTGGTCAGCAGGAAAGAGAGAAAAGAGAAATAGAACAAAACAACTCCTGTCCATTTCAAATCAATTACAATGACTGGTCTTTCTGTGATCCTTTGGCACGCTCAGGTAGTGTTCAACAGTGCCGCCTCTCAGTCATCACGGAACAGACTCTCTGGTGATACTTTTGCGATCTCACTCCATTTAAGAGTTCCTTCCGGACTACCGACTTTCCTGCAATGGGAATAGTGGACCCAAGTCTCTCTCTCTCGGCTACTTTCACTGGGATAGTGCGGTCAACAAAACTTGGTACAGTCCTTCCTATCTGTCTATTAGGCAACCTGAGCATAAGAACAATCACACAGTCTCTTGGTTCACAATCAAGACAGTTAGTATTTGGCATACCAGGAATCAACAATTTCAAGTTCTTTTGTCAAGTTCTCAAATGCTGGCTCATCTCAATAAGGTACTGTACTGTCACCTCATTGGTGTATTTCTGATTATTGTGCGGATCAATCATGACATGAGGTTATCTTCCAAAACCAAAAAAAAAGGCACAAAAACCAAAACAAAAATAAATTTAGTAGAGGGTGATTCGTTAAGTGAAGATCTGGGAGTGGTTCCGATGCTACATAATACTAGTGGAAGTATCTATGATCACAATAGTCCAATTCCAAGCTTTGCTCCTACTTCTAGGGGTACCATTATCTACACACAATTTTTCTTTGCGGTAAACACAGCAGCATCCGTGGCGGCAGGAAATGCCTCTACCCAGTTTGAGAAAACATCAGTGCACACCAATACATAACAATAATTCCTAGAAGGTGTTAACTGTACAAAGTCATTGTGTGTTTGCAATGTAGAGTATCATGAGCCTAACTAAAAAAAAAAAGATAAAAAACATCTCTAGAGAAGAGAAAAAAGAAGAAAATGAAAAAGAAAAATGCCAGGTTTGCCATTCACCAACAGGCATATCAGTGTCTATACAAAATTTCCCTTCACCAGTATTCTCATCCTTGCTCCACCCTTTGTGCATGACAAGGCACACTGCAGTAATACTGGTGTTATCATGCTGGTGAGATATACTGGTGAACACAAAAGATGAAGAGGAAACTTTGGAGAAACAGAATAGAGGTTGGTGACAGATGAGTTTGTAGAGGTGGAGAAGATTTTATAAAAATTTGACAACTGGATTGGGCACTACGGGGAAGTGATTCTCTACTTGGTCTACTCCCCTTAAAAAAATTCTGTGTTTGTTGTATCGCTATTGAGACTATCCCATCCATCAATCCAGTGTCCTGTCCATCCTAAGTTCATAGGGAACCCGGTATCTGTGAGATAATTTCCTCTACCTGTGATGGACATGCACCTAGAACAGTGAAATGTAACATTAGTCTTCGTGGGTGTCTAACATACTTTGTACTTCCTGAGCAGGAGCATATTATATGTATATCATATCTAACAAAGCTCCTGTTAAGTTAATCAGGGGCCATTTCTGCTAGGAAAAAGAAGCAAAAGTTTAGAGTCCCCATCTTAACCCAAGCAAGATTTGTTAAAGGGTAATGTTGCATTTATTTTGTTCTTCCCATTAGCCGAATTTGTGTTTTCTATATGGCTTGTGATTCCTTACTATATGTCCCTTGGTCCCATCTCTGTGTTTAATAATGTGGCTTGTGTTTTCTGTCCAGGGGGTCTAAATTGACTATGTGTTCTACTACTCCTACAATCTCGGGCAAAATGCCCTTCCTTCCTACAAGTGTAACATATTATTGACCTTGACTTACCATTAGGGATCTGGGGTTTGGACTGATGGGTCTTTCCTGTATGTGCCTGTATACTTACCATCCTCAACCTCTCCACCTCTTTTTCTCTACGCCCAGCAATATTCTTGTGATGTTCAATAGCGCACTCTCTAAGATTAGCTACTGTGACCCCTTTTTCCAATTTGGCAAAGAAGTCTGCACCCTGACCCTCAATGCCTTATTGAGCCCGTCCATTAGCACAGAGACAGCCACCTCCCATTTGCCGAATTAGTGTTTACCAGTGATCTTATCCAGACGGATAGTTTTCTATTACTGCAAAAGAAAAAAAGAAAAAATTTAACAAGCTTCTAGGTCATGCAAAGTATTCATTCAATCCCTCTCATCCCGTATTAAGGGTCTGTAAATGGTCCAACAAACATTTCCGAGCTCATCTTGACTAGGGGCATTACTAGGAATTAATACTTCTTATATGGTAACTAAAAGAAATACCCGGGGGTTACCCTGTCTCTGTCTGCTTTCCTACTGGCAAATACTAATGTGCGGACAGATTTTTCTCCATTTCTGACGTTACTTTCTTGATTTTTATTTTTGGGTTTTAACTATATATGTACACGAATGATACCATACTTATTACTTACCAGTTCCACTGGTCTCAGCCACTTCCCCCACAGGCTACTGCTCTTCTTTTACCGGTTGGATACTCCTCTGAGTGCATGAGAAATGGCTGAAACCAATCAGGATGCCTTCTCTTCCTAAATAAAACTTCAACATTCGTTAGTACATATATAGGTTACAGTCATATTTTTCATATTTTTATTATTTTCTATAATTTGTATGCTGGCCGTAACTGCTTCCACATCTTTATATGGCGGTGTACTTGCTTTCTCTTTTTCTTCCTACTTGTTTATTGTTGCTACAAGTTCAAACAGTTCTTATATTTCCATTCTTGTCTTATATGACTTTGGCTAGATATACCACCTGCAATACTTTAGGATCAAACTCACCAACCCCTCTTGCTGCCACAGGTTTAAACAATTTGTATGTCTGACCCTTTGTTTTCTGGATTTAATCAGACATATTTTAATCTTTACGTTCTGTAACACCTCTGATTCAAAGCTACCCATCTTTGTGAATGGTGCCCTATCTTCCGCAGTCATATGTACCCACTCATTGCAAAAAGCATCCGTGTGTGATCCATATTTTTCACACATAATAAACCTTGCTGACCCTCTCGGCTGCAATTCTGACCTTATCGGTCCCAACTCTTCTGCCTGAACCCTAGCTACCAAACGCCCACTGCTTGTGCAATTGGATCCCATCGTGGACTTTTTGCCAATAAACGCAATCCCCAATGCACACCGAAAATAGACAGTGAAAAACACCTAGCACTTTCACTCGCTCCTTCTCTGCTGACGTACCACGACTCACTCCAATAATGACCACCGTGTACCCAGTGAGGCCCTAACTAGCTTCTATTCACTGGAAGTTTTAGGAGTAACTTACCTTTTCCAGCGAATATCCACCGTTGAAGATTTTCCTGAGAGAGACCAGCGAAAACTTCCCTTTTTGACTTACACAAATCACGCTTGCGTATGCTCTACACAGCAAAATGATACCGCGATTTTACTAAAAAGCTCGTAAAGGGGTATCAAGTTGCGCTATGAATCGCACCCACAAACATGCGGTCCAATATAACAGCGTATAGGTACTTGTTACCTATCCGCCTTACGACCACTGGAATCAAATCACTAGCTGCGAAACTTCAGTTGGAGCATAATACAAAACCTTTAAACTTCAATTCACAATTTCTATACTTCTGCACAATGCACAATTCTATATTACGCTCCTCTACAAATCACCTCACGATTTGCGTATTATCTCTACCTTTATTAACGTGAGTCAGCCGCCTCACGCCACCAAGTCTCCACTCACTTGGTGTACCCACGGGACCCGAATATCTGGGGTTCAAATCCTCTCACTCCACTTTCACTCACTCAAATACACCTTGTTTTTCTTTTCTGTACAGAATATTTTTACTCCCCTAAGTCAGCAGCTTTATTTCAGAGGTGCTTACAGTTTTTAAACTAAATTTAGAGTAACCTGCTTTTGAAATCGCATAGTTATTTGCTATTGTATTAAATGTATACTATCCCACCTTAATTGAACAAATATCATGTGTTTTGTATTTAGCGCCCGCATTCCTACGCAACCTTGCGTAATCATGCGACCAGCGTGTCTTTTACGCCGTGTGTGTGACCCTGTACTTTGTCCGTACCATGTGTACAACGTACGTCCGCAATTCAACAAACCACACAATCTCTATAAATGTGAGCAATACTAACTATAATCGCTCACTTAACACAACACCCAGTTTTTTTCTGTATAAACCTTAACAACCAGGCCAGAGCTGCGTTTCATGTCTGTATAATTACTCCCTTAAATACATTTATTTCAAATTTATCTGTATAGCAAACAAATGTATCCGATTTCACACAGATCTATAATGACTGCAATAATCTATAATTTAAATGATATGATTTATATTGGATAGCTATCTTGCAGAACATACACTGATATAAATATACACATAATTATAATAATATTATATATATATATATATATATAGCACAAATTGGTGGGCGGCACTCCAAGGGTTTGTAAAGAAAAGACAGCTGCACAAGCTGAATTGCTTCAACGTTTCAGACGCCTTTATTTGCGCCTTTCGTCAGGATCCTGACGAAAGGCGCAAATAAAGGCGTCTGAAACGTTGAAGCAATTCAGCTTGTGCAGCTGTCTTTTCTTTACAAACCCTTGGAGTGCCGCCCACCAATTTGTGCTGTCTGCTGGGCCTTGTAGTGCCACGGGAGGGCACCCAGGTACTTATGTATTTTTTAGTTGGAGTGCCGGTCACATGCATATATATATATATATATATATATGTATCATTCACTGGCCTCCTATGAGACACCTTACCTCTAATTTGCATATCAAAGATATTTGCTGTTCACTACTAAAAAAAAAGTAGTTACACAGGTTAAGTTGCATTTCAATGGCTATCCTCCACAAGTCTTGGAAGAAAAGAATAAAAAAAAACTCTTTTCCTTTTTTTCACAGACAAGAAGGAAAAAAAACACTTATCTCACCATTTACTCTCACTAGGCTCAATTGAAACTATTTGTAATTGACTATGGCATGGGTTAAATAAATTCATTGGTAACTCATAAATGGTGCTAGGAATGTGACAAAGGAAACTGATTGTTCTGAGCACACTGAAAATCAGCTATTTAGAAATTGACCCTCTTAAAATGGCCACTGCTCCTCCCCCTTCCACATCCATGAGATTTACACAAGATGGTGGATAGGCCATGTGGTTAGTCCAAAATGGAGGACAGACCATGCACTTCCTTTGTCACAAAGAAATCACACTCCACACTGGCACAAAAGTTACTTTAGGCCTGAGTTTAAAAAAAAAGCTATATCAAGGCTATGCAGCAACTTTTAAATCTACTTTTAAATCTACTTAACAGATAAACAATCCAATCTGAATCAAACACAATATGACTTATTTGAACTTTGTTTTGCAACAAAAAAATACGCTTTAGCATCTTAAATATTATGAGAAACACATTATCCCTTGAATTTCATATCAGCGGCTTACTGATAACACAACAGAACACACGGATGTGATTTCTCAGCGTCACGATGCGTTCACCATTAGCTGATTGACCACAGCATCGCATTTGTAATGTACAGTGCATCATTAAGACCGTGATATCCCGTACGCAGCCCTCATTTGTAAATACCAAATTGCTTTCTGACAAATATTTAAAATGCCCGCTCTAATTTATACTGCGGACGCCAGGCGCATCTTATTACCATATATGATAAAAGTGTGCTGTACATCGCAAAACACTACATCCCTTAAGAGAAAACAATACGCCCACACATTATCTGAGTTCCAAAGCTCATTGATGTATATATTTGTTATTAAAAGGATATGTATTCAATATATCTCAATGTACAGTATATATATATATATATATATATATATAGTTACATGGTTACAATTTATACAGTAAGCAGTTAATACAAACTAAATCAAATACATACAGTTACAGGCCAGCAAATACATCACCATATCTGTCTCATATAAAGTCTTCCCTCCATATCACTCTCTCTCTATATAAAATCATGTAGGCACTGGTCTGGCAGCACCTCCAACATCATCTGGGACAAGACAGCAACTCCTGTGTGTCTGATCAGCAATGTGCTATCTAGTTTGGGGGAGTGCACACATCTAGTCTAATTGAGGGAACGTTCTCATTCATGATGAGTCACTGGTCAATTCATATGCAAACCAGGTTCAGCCTTGAAGGCATCAAAAGGGCTGGCCTGAGTTTCCTGTGCACCACCTGCTTGGAATGTCCATTGTTCTAATAAGAGTGACTTTAGCTTTCATACATTTAATCATAACTACTCATAGCAATGTCCTACAACTTAATAACAAGTATCAAATGAATCTACACATTAATCTGGTTACTGTAATACCAAACATGACATGTCTATCTTGCTCTGCTCCAATATTACACATACATGACGTTACTCCATTTTATAATTTTAAATCATTACGATGTCAGGCACTTGATATGTTATAATTATGTGCTGTATGAAATATGTGTCAAATCTATCTCTGTGGCATGTCTGTGTAAATGTGTATGTTACCATATATATTGCTGTGCTCGCTGCGCGTATTTGCAAGCTTAGTGACTCATATGTGTGGAGCCTGTATGTTCTTTCTATGTCTATATCTTAAACTTGTATTTATATTTGTTTTAGAAATTGTCTTCAATAAATCTGTTATATTTAATTTAGTTTTTTTTGGCTACCTGTTGTACCTTGTTAGAAATGTAATACTATTTAGACAAATATTGTCTTAACCTAATACACCGGTGGTCGTTGATACTCCTATCCCATATATATATATATATATATATATATAGCAGTAGCAGATGGCGGCACTCAATGGTCTTATATAGGAGTGCCTCCATCTGCTACTGCTGTAATATGTGCGTTCGTTTCCCGGGAGGGCACCGTGGCAAGTATCAATATATAACTGAAGTGCCGGTCTATTTCTTTTGTTATATATATATTAAAGATGAGCGGGTTCGGTTCCCTGAGAGCCAAATCCTACCAGACTTCACTACCCGAGCCTGGATCCGAGCCCGGCTCGGATTTTCCCGCCTGACCTGGAAACCAGAACGAGGCAATACATCATCATCCCGCTGTCGGATTCTCGTGGCTTTTAGATTCCATATAAGGAGCTGCGCGTCGCTGCCATTTTCACTCTGGCATTGGAGAGTGTAGCGAGAAGAAGTGTCTCCGTCCTCAGTGTCTGTGTGGGAGGGAAAGTGGGGTGGCGACTCCAGTGCTGTCTTGTGCTGCACAGTCCAGCTTAGTGTATTATGCTGCATCAGTCCAGTCACAGTGGTGGTGTCCTCTTCTGCCATATGTCCATTGTAGCTGTATAAGTCCAGTGCAGGGGTGCTGTGTTGTGCTACATAAGTACAGTGGTAGTGTCTTGTGCTGCATCAGTCCAGTCACAGTGGTGGTGTCCTCTGCTGCCATATGTCTAGTGCTGCTGTATAAGTACAGTCCAGTGGTGCTGTGTTGTGCTGTATCAGTCCAGTGGTGGAGTCTTGTGCTGCATCAGTCCAGTCACAGTGGTGGTGTCCTCTGCTGCCATATTTCCAGTTCTGCTGTACAAGTCCAGTCCATTGCAGTGGTACTGTGTTGTACTGCATGAGTCCATTAGTGGTGTCCCTGTACTGCTGTATAAGTCCAGTGGTACTGCCGTATATGTCCAATGATGCTGCCGTATATGTACAGTGATACTGCGGTATAAATCCAGTAATACTGCCGTATAAATCCAGTGGTACTGGCATATAAATCCAGTCCAGTGATACTGCCGTATATGTCCAGTGATACTGCCATATATGTCCAGTGGTACTGCCGTATAAGTCCAGAGATGCTGCCGTATAATTCCAGTGGTACTGGCGTATAAATCCAGTGGTACTGCCGTATACTTCCAGTGATACTGTCGTATAATTCCAGTGGTACTGCTATATAATTCCAGTGGTACTGCTGTATAAGTCCAGTGGTACTGCCGTATAATTCCAGTGGTACTGGCGTATAAATACAGTGATACTGCCATATAATTCCAGTGATACTGTCGTATAATTCCAGTGATACTGCTGTATAATTCCAGTGGTACTGCCGTATATGTCCAGTGGTACTGCCGTATAATTCCAGTGATACTGCCGTATAAATCCAGTCCAGTGGTACTGCCATATAATTCCAGTGGTACTGCCGTATAATTCCAGTGGTACTGCCGTATAAATCCAGTAGTACTGGCGTATAAATACAGTCCAGTGATACTGCTGTATATGTCCAGTGGTACTGCCGTATAAATCCAGTGATACTGCCGTATATATCCAGCGGTACTGCCGTATAAATCCAGTGGTACTGGTGTATAAATCCAGTCCAATGGTACTGCCGTATAAGTCCAGTCCAGTGGTGCTGCTATATAAATTCAGTGGTGTTGTCCTGTGCTGTATATTATTTACTCCAAATAAGGGGTCATTAATATTTAATCCAAATAATTTTTACAGGGTTTGCCCTGTGTGGTCTAGAGGTACGCTCTCCTTTGTTGCATTTTGTTATGTAACTCCAGAAAATTAATGGAGAACACAAATTTGGAGGATAAAATAGGGTAAGATCAAGAACCACTTCCTCCTACTGCTGCTGCTGCTGTTGTTGCTGATGGGAGTCGATCGTCATTCCATAGGGGAAGTTGAAAGACCACTTGTACTACTTCAACTAAGCAAATGACTGTCCAACATTCCTTTGCGAGGAAGATGAAATATAACAGCAGTCATCCTGTTGCAAAGCAGATAACTGAGGCCTTGACAGCTATGTTGGTGTTAAACGTACGTCCGATATTAGAGATGAGCGCTGGAAATTTTTCGGGTTTTGTGTTTTGGTTTTGGGTTCGGTTCCGCGGCCGTGTTTTGGGTTCGACCGCGTTTTGGCAAAACCTAACCGAATTTTTTTTGTCGGATTCGGGTGTGTTTTGGATTCGGGTGTTTTTTTCCAAAAAACCTAAAAAACAGCTTAAATCAAAGAATTTGGGGGTCATTTTGATCCCAAAGTATTATTAACCTCAAAAACCATCATTTCCACTCATTTTCAGTCTATTCTGAATACCTCACACCTCACAATATTATTTTTAGTCCTAAAATTTGCACCGAGGTCGCTGGATGACTAAGCTCAGCGACCCTAGTGGCCGACACAAACACCTGGCCCATCTAGGAGTGGCACTGCAGTGTCACGCAGGATGTCCCTTCCAAAAAACCCTCCCCAAACAGCACATGACGCAAAGAAAAAAAGAGGCGCAATGAGGTAGCTGTGTGAGTAAGATAAGCGACCCTAGTGGCCGACACAAACACCGGGCCCATCTAGGAGTGGCACTGCAGTGTCACGCAGGATGTCCCTTCCAAAAAACCCTCCCCAAACAGCACATGACGCAAAGAAAAAAAGAGGCGCAATGAGGTAGCTGTGTGAGTAAGATAAGCGACCCTAGTGGCCGACACAAACACCAGGCCCATCTAGGAGTGGCACTGCAGTGTCACGCAGGATGGCCCTTCCAAAAAACCCTCCCCAAACAGCACATGACGCAAAGAAAAAAAGAGGCGCGATGAGGTAGCTGTGTGAGTAAGATAAGCGACCCTAGTGGCCGACACAAACACCGGGCCCATCTAGGAGTGTCACTGCAGTGTCACGCAGGATGGCCCTTCCAAAAAACCCTCCCCAAACAGCACATGACGCAAAGAAAAAAAGAGGCGCAATGAGGTAGCTGTGTGAGTAAGATAAGCGACCCTAGTGGCCGACACAAACACCGGGCCCATCTAGGAGTGTCACTGCAGTGTCACGCAGGATGTCCCTTCCAAAAAACCCTCCCCAAACAGCACATGACGCAAAGAAAAAAAGAGGCGCAATGAGGTAGCTGTGTGAGTAAGATAAGCGACCCTAGTGGCCGACACAAACACCGGGCCCATCTAGGAGTGTCACTGCAGTGTCACGCAGGATGTCCCTTCCAAAAAACCCTCCCCAAACAGCACATGACGCAAAGAAAAAAAGAGGCGCAATGAGGTAGCTGTGTGAGTAAGATAAGCGACCCTAGTGGCCGACACAAACACCAGGCCCATCTAGGAGTGGCACTGCAGTGTCACGCAGGATGGCCCTTCCAAAAAACCCTCCCCAAACAGCACATGACGCAAAGAAAAATTAAAGAAAAAAGAGGTGCAAGATGGAATTGTCCTTGGGCCCTCCCACCCACCCTTATGTTGTATAAACAGGACATGCACACTTTAACCAACCCATCATTTCAGTGACAGGGTCTGCCACACGACTGTGACTGATATGACGGGTTGGTTTGGACCCCCACCAAAAAAGAAGCAATTAATCTCTCCTTGCACAAACTGGCTCTACAGAGGCAAGATGTCCACCTCATCATCATCCTCCGATATATCACCGTGTACATCCCGCTCCTCACAGATTATCAATTCGTCCCCACTGGAATCCACCATCTCAGCTCCCTGTGTACTTTGTGGAGGCAATTGCTGCTGGTCAATGTCTCCGCGGAGGAATTGATTATAATTCATTTTAATGAACATCATCTTCTCCACATTTTCTGGATGTAACCTCGTACGCCGATTGCTGACAAGGTGAGCGGCGGCACTAAACACTCTTTCGGAGTACACACTTGTGGGAGGGCAACTTAGGTAGAATAAAGCCAGTTTGTGCAAGGGCCTCCAAATTGCCTCTTTTTCCTGCCAGTATAAGTACGGACTGTGTGACGTGCCTACTTGGATGCGGTCACTCATATAATCCTCCACCATTCTTTCAATGTTGAGAGAATCATATGCAGTGACAGTAGACGACATGTCCGTAATCGTTGTCAGGTCCTTCAGTCCGGACCAGATGTCAGCATCAGCAGTCGCTCCAGACTGCCCTGCATTACCGCCAGCGGGTGGGCTCGGAATTCTGAGCCTTTTCCTCGCACCCCCAGTTGCGGGAGAATGTGAAGGAGGAGATGTTGACTGGTCGCGTTCCGCTTGACTTGACAATTTTCTCACCAGCAGGTCTTTCAACCCCAGCAGACTTGTGTCTGCCGGAAAGAGAGATCCAAGGTAGGTTTTAAATCTAGGATCGAGCACGGTGGCCAAAATGTAGTGCTCTGATTTCAACAGATTGACCACCCGTGAATCCTTGTTAAGCGAATTAAGGGCTCCATCCACAAGTCCCACATGCCTAGCGGAATCGCTCCGTGTTAGCTCCTCCTTCAATGTCTCCAGCTTCTTCTGCAAAAGCCTGATGAGGGGAATGACCTGACTCAGGCTGGCAGTGTCTGAACTGACTTCACGTGTGGCAAGTTCAAAGGGCATCAGAACCTTGCACAACGTTGAAATCATTCTCCACTGCGCTTGAGACAGGTGCATTCCACCTCCTATATCGTGCTCAATTGTATAGGCTTGAATGGCCTTTTGATGCTCCTCCAACCTCTGAAGCATATAGAGGGTTGAATTCCACCTCGTTACCACTTCTTGCTTCAGATGATGGCAGGGCAGGTTCAGTAGTTTTTGGTGTTGCTCCAGTCTTCTGTACGTGGTGCCTGTACGCCGAAAGTGTCCCGCAATTCTTCTGGCCACCGACAGCATCTCTTGCACGCCCCTCTCGTTTTTTAAATAATTCTGCACCACCAAATTCAAGGTATGTGCAAAACATGGGACGTGCTGGAATTTGCTCATATTTAATGCACACACAATATTGCTGGCGTTGTCCGATGCCACAAATCCACAGGAGAGTCCAATTGGGGTAAGCCATTCCGCGATGATCTTCCTCAGTTGCCGTAAGAGGTTTTTAGCTGTGTGCGTATTCTGGAAAGCGGTGATACAAAGCGTAGCCTGCCTAGGAAAGAGTTGGCGTTTGCGAGATGCTGCTACTGGTGCCGCCGCTGCTGTTCTTGCGGCGGGAGTCCATACATCTACCCAGTGGGCTGTCACAGTCATATAGTCCTGACCCTGCCCTGCTCCACTTGTCCACATGTCCGTGGTTAAGTGGACATTG
This sequence comes from Pseudophryne corroboree, assembly GCF_028390025.1. Lineage (NCBI taxonomy): Eukaryota > Metazoa > Chordata > Amphibia > Anura > Myobatrachidae > Pseudophryne > Pseudophryne corroboree. Next base: position 127,141,651 of record NC_086444.1, on the reverse strand, counting down.
GGTACAGCTGCATTTTTTAGGACACTGGTGACTCTTTTTCTGAGGTCTGTGTACATTTTCGGTATCGCCTGCCTAGAGAAATGGAACCTAGATGGTATTTGGTACCGGGGACACAGTACCTCCAACAAGTCTCTAGTTGGCTCTGCAGTAATGATGGATACCGGAACCACGTTTCTCACCACCCAGGATGCCAAGGCCTCAGTTATCCGCTTTGCAGTAGGATGACTGCTGTGATATTTCATCTTCCTCGCAAAGGACTGTTGAACAGTCAATTGCTTACTGGAAGTAGTACAAGTGGGCTTACGACTTCCCCTCTGGGATGACCATCGACTCCCAGCAGCAACAAAAGCAGCGCCAGCAGCAGTAGGCGTTACACGCAAGGATGCATCGGAGGAATCCCAGGCAGGAAAGGACTCGTCAGAATGGCCAGTGACATGGCCTGCAGGACTATTGGCATTCATGGGGAAGGAGGAAATTGACACTGAGGGAGTTGGTGGGGTGGTTTGCGTGAGCTTGGTTACAAGAGGAAGGGATTTACTGGTCAGTGGACTGCTTCCGCTGTCGCCCAAAGTTTTTGAACTTGTCACTGACTTATTATGAATGCGCTGCAGGTGACGTATAAGGGAGGATGTTCCGAGGTGGTTAACGTCCTTACCCCTACTTATTACAGCTTGACAAAGGCAACACACGGCTTGACACCTGTTGTCCGCATTTCTGTTGAAATACTTCCACACCGAAGAGCTGATTTTTTTGGTATTTTCACCAGGCATGTCAGTGGCCATATTCCTCCCACGGACAACAGGTGTCTCCCCGGGTGCCTGACTTAAACAAACCACCTCACCATCAGAATCCTCCTGGTCAATTTCCTCCCCAGCGCCAGCAACACCCATATCCTCCTCATCCTGGTGTACTTCAACACTGACATCTTCAATCTGACTATCAGGAACTGGACTGCGGGTGCTCCTTCCAGCACTTGCAGGGGGCGTGCAAATGGTGGAAGGCGCATGCTCTTCACGTCCAGTGTTGGGAAGGTCAGGCATCGCAACCGACACAATTGGACTCTCCTTGTGGATTTGGGATTTCGAAGAACGCACAGTTCTTTGCGGTGCTTTTGCCAGCTTGAGTCTTTTCAGTTTTCTAGCGAGAGGCTGAGTGCTTCCATCCTCATGTGAAGCTGAACCACTAGCCATGAACATAGGCCAGGGCCTCAGCCGTTCCTTGCCACTCCGTGTGGTAAATGGCATATTGGCAAGTTTACGCTTCTCCTCCGACAATTTTATTTTAGGTTTTGGAGTCCTTTTTTTACTGATATTTGGTGTTTTGGATTTGACATGCTCTGTACTATGACATTGGGCATCGGCCTTGGCAGACGACGTTGCTGGCATTTCATCGTCTCGGCCATGACTAGTGGCAGCAGCTTCAGCACGAGGTGGAAGTGGATCTTGATCTTTCCCTAATTTTGGAACCTCAACATTTTTGTGTCAGGTCCGGGTGTTTTTGTGAATCCGTTAACCTGGAACCAACCACAGGTGTAGGTGCTGGGGTATGAAGAAAACAGGGAGGACGAAGGAAGTTCCGTTTCATATATTTATTAAAGTAACAATTCAGTAAGGAGTTAAATGACTAGTTGTTAATCATCATTATACTGAAGTATTGCAGGAATGACAGAAATAATATGCAAGAGAAAACTCAGAAATAAATAAAAGAAATGTTCATGGAAACATATGCAAAAACAAGCTGAAGAATAAATGTTGAATTGTCCAAATATAAACAGGCTTTGATGCTGAACTGCAGATTGTGTTTAACTGGTTAATGCAGACATGGAGAATTGACTGTAAGAATTTGCAATGGAGTTTTAAGAGTTAACTGAGAGACTGTGAAGAATTATCCTTGTAATGACAACATAGAAAATAAAAGTACTGAATTGGGTTACTTGCGGGTTCCGGAGATCACTGTGAAACTGTAGTAGATGGCAAGGTGATGAATGGGTTAAATGCAGAGTTGAACAAACGAACAGCTGAGGGAATTGGAATCCTCCAGACTTTGTATGATAGGCAGACAGACAAGGTAACCTCATGCAGGACACTGGGAATCCAAGTATTTCCAATAGGTATGCAATTGACTGATAGCACAATGGAGAGCCGGTAGATCTTTGGCAGTGAAGGCTGCAAACGGACCTCTGGGAACGGAGGCGATATCTGGACCACGGGAATCACACAGGAATGCACGGAGAGAGTTCAGAGCTAGAGCACAGCTTTGATACAACAAAGCACTGGCCCAGAGTGACATAATCCGAGCCTACTTAAAGGCAGCACAAGCACGGGATTGGCTTACACCTGCCCACAGGTGTTTTCACAAGTGCTCAGTATTAGCTATTTGGTCTCCAACATGGCCACCTCCTATACAGCAGACACACCGCAGTGCCTTAGGCCATTTGGTCCCCGCACTCACAGTTCCCAGACTCTGCATTACCTGTGCCATTGATCACGCCGTGTCCCCACACGGGCGCACAGCACCGCGAGCAACCGCACTGGCAACGGATGAACCCCAGAACCCGCAAAGGTGAGAGACCGGTTCGTGACAGTACCCCCTCTTCTACGGGTGGTCTCCGAACACCTTTGAACCTTGTCAGGATTTTTGGAGAAGTATTTCTGTACCAGTCTTGGAGCATGAACATCTTCAGAGAAAACCCAGGATCTCTCCTCCGGACCGTAACCCTTCCAGTCGACCAGAAACTGTAAACGTCCATATCGGGAACGTGAGTCCACAATCTCTTTAACTTCAAATTCCTCATTCTGCAAAGAGTGAACTTTAGGAGATTTGGACTGGGTAGTACGGAACTTATTGAGAATCAAAGGCTTCAGTAAAGATGTATGAAAGGCGTTAGGAATTCTCAAAGACGGTGGCAGCTTGACTTTGTATGACACAGGGTTGAGTACCTTTACAATGGGAAATGGACCAATAAACCTGGGAGCAAATTTCTTAGAAGGAACTTTGAACTTGAGATTGCGCGTAGAAATCCAAACTTGGTCTCCCACTTTGTAATTCGGTACAGCTTTACGTTTTCTATCTGCAAAAGATTTATAACGAGCGGAAGTTTTGACCAAGGACTTACGTACACAACTCCAGATGCTAGATAGACGTTGAAGCTCTTGATCTGCCGCTGGGACCTCTAGGGCTGGCAATGGATGAAACTCTGGCACACGAGGATGAAAGCCGAAGTTAATATAAAAGGGCGTAGATTCTGAAGATGAATGGAAGAGATTATTATGAGCAAATTCTGCCAATGGAAGGTAGTCAACCCAGTCATCCTGTGAGGACGATATATATAGCCGGAGAAATGTTTCAAGGTCTTGGTTGACTCTCTCAGTCTGTCCATCTGTCTGAGGATGATATGCAGAAGAAAAGTTCAACTTGACATTTAAAGATGAACAAAGCGACCTCCAAAACTTGGCCACAAACTGTGTTCCCCGATCAGAGATAATTTCTCGAGGAAGGCCATGCAACTTGAAGATTTCAGAGATGAACAATCTGGCTAGTAAAGGGGCTGATGGTAACCCAGTTAATGAAATGAAATGTGCCATTTTCGAAAATCGATCCACTATCACCCAAATGGTATTTCGCCCTTTTGATGGAGGTAGATCGGTCACGAAATCCATTGAGATATGAGTCCATGGTTGTTTGGGTATGGATAGTGGATGTAGTAGACCTGGTGGAGAACTTCTTGGACTCTTATGTTGGGCACATTTAGGACATGCTGCTATAAACTCTTGGACATCGGCTTTGAGACGTGGCCACCAATAAGACTGTTGAATAAATTTGAGAGTCTTTAGAACCCCAGGATGACCCATGAAGGAAGAGGAGTGAGCCCAGGTAAGCAGCCGTTTTCGAAGACTTGTGGCGACAAAGGTCTTGCCAGGCGGAGGAACTGGAGAGGTTCGAGTCATTAAAAAGGACGTAGGATTCACAATGGCTTGATTCGTGGTAGCATCGTTTAATTCAGAAGAAGCAAAGGACCGGGAAAGGGCATCTGCCTTTTTGTTCTGAGACCCTGGACGATAGGTGAGTTTGAAATCAAATCGTGAGAAGAAAAGCGCCCATCGAGCTTGTCGTGGATTCAAACACTGAGCTGACTGCAGATACAGAAGATTCTTATGATCAGTATAAACTGTAATGCGATGTTGAGCTCCTTCTAGAAGGTATCTCCACTCCTCAAATGCCAACTTGATGGCAAGTAACTCTTGCTCACCGATTGCATAATTACGTTCTGCCGGGAGGAACTTACGGGAGAAATATCCACAGGGATGGACCTTTTTATCTTCAAAGACTTGTGACAACACAGCTCCTACTGCTTCTGTAGATGCATCCACCTCTAGTAGAAAGGGACGATTCAAATCAGGCTGTCGAAGAATGGGGGCTGACACAAAGGCTTGCTTTAAATCAGAGAAGGCTTTGATTGCTTCAGAAGACCAGTTCGTAGGATTTGCTCCCTTGCGAGTTAGGGCTGTGATGGGAGCAGCTAACGTAGAATAATTCTTGATGAATCTCCTATAGAAATTCGCAAAGCCAAGAAATCGCTGAATCCCCTTGAGAGTTGAAGGAGTGGACCAATCTCGGATAGCTTGTACCTTACCTGGATCCATACATAGCTCTGATCCAGAAATGATGTAACCAAGGAACGGTATGGAAGATACTTCAAAAGTGCACTTCTCTAACTTACAATAAAGTTGATTTTTCCTCAGACGTGTCAGAACCTCTTTAACTTGGTGACGGTGAGACTTTAGATCTTTAGAGAATATTAGGATATCATCCAGGTACACTACTAGACACTTGTAGAGAAGATCACGAAAAAGTTCATTCACATAGCTTTGAAAAACTGCAGGTGCATTACAAAGACCAAAGGGCATTACGAGGTATTCGTAATGCCCATCCCGGGTATTAAAAGCAGTCTTCCACTCGTCCCCTGCACGGATGCCGATTAAATTGTAGGCCCCTCGGAGATCCAGTTTTGTAAACACAGTAGCTCCCTTTACCCGGTCAAATAATTCTGGAATTAAGGGTAATGGATACTTGTTTTTCACAGTGATCTCATTGAGTCCACGGTAATCTATGCATGGTCGTAACCCACCGTCCTTCTTTTTAACGAAAAAGAATCCGGCTCCTGCAGGTGAAGAAGATGGTCTGATAAATCCTTTGATTAGATTTTCCTGTATATAGTCAGACATAGCTTGCGTCTCTGGGATGGATAGCGGATAAATTCGTCCCCTAGGAGGGGTTTTGCCTGGAACCAGGACGATTGGGCAGTCCCATTCGCGGTGAGGAGGTAGAGAGTCTGCTGCTTGTTTACTGAAAACATCTGCAAAAGATTGATACACCGGAGGTAGGTCGGGAAGGCTAATTGACCGGAGAGGTACAATGGAGGCTAAACAGTCCTTGGTACAAGATTTACCCCACGAAAGGACTTCCATGGTTTGCCAATTGAGTTGAGGATTATGTTTCTGCAGCCAAGGTAAACCAAGTATCACATCTTGAGAGGCTTTGGGAATCACGTAGAAGGAGAGGTATTCGGAATGGAGCACACCAACTTTCATCTTGAGACATACGGTTCGATGAGTAATTATACCATCTGGAATTCGACTTCCATCCACTGCTGTAACGGCAACTGCTGCTTCCAGAGGCATGGTTTGAACTTTAGACCGCATGACAAAGGCTGAGGAGATGAAGTTCTCGGCTGCCCCGGAATCTAGGAGAGCTGAAACTTTCACTGTAGAACTTGGAACTTCTAATTGAATAGACAAGGTCGGCTCTTTCCCAGAACGTGGTTCTAAAGTAACTCCTAGCTTAAGCTCCCTTGAATAAGCTAGGAGCGAGAGTTTTCCAGGCCGGAGTTTGCAGGATTTAACTAAATGTTCGGAGGACCCACAGTACATGCAGAGGTTACCCTGTCGACGATGAAGTCGTTCCTCCTCTGTGAGGCGAGAGCGCCTAATCTGCATAGGTTCTTCTGTTGTTACCGGCGACTGTGATGAAGAATCTTGTCGAGGCCTAGGATGATAACGTGGACTAGATCGCTCTGTCCTGGATTTCTCTAAAGATCGCTCCCTGTAGCGTAGGTCAAGTTTGTTACAGAGAGAAATCAATTCATCCAGTGTAGTAGGCACATCCCGGATGGTTAAATCATCCTTGATTTTCTCTGAAAGTCCATTCCAAAACGCGGCGATCAGGGCCTCCTCATTCCAATTTAACTCTGAAGACAGCGTACGAAACTGAATAATATATTGACTGACAGGACGTAAACCTTGACGCAGACGGAGAATCTCTAAAGATGCTGAGGTGGTTCTGCCTGGTTCGTCAAAGATTCTCCGGAAGGATGATATGAACTCCTTGTAATTAGAGAGGATAGGATCACCTCTTTCCCATAATGGAGATGCCCACTCCAGAGCCTGACCGGAGAGGAGGGCAATAATATATGCGACCTTAGAACGAGCTGATGGGAAACTGGCGGACAACAGTTCAAACTGGATCTCGCATTGATTCAGGAATCCTCTGCAAAGTTTTGGGGTTCCGTCAAACTTACTTGGAGAGGGTAACTGCAAACAGGACGTAGGTAGCGTCTCAGGAGAAGCTGTAGTGGTAACTGGGACAACTGAAGTTGAAATCTGGACTAGAGGCGTTTTAATAGCTGTATGAAGAATCTCTAAACGGTCTGCCATAGTTTGCATAAACTGCACTATTTGTGTCTGTATAGACTCCTGGTTTTCCAGACGGGAAAGGATATCTGATGTAGCACCGCCTCCTGCGAATTGGTCACTTGACGGATCCATGTGGCCAGTGCTTACTGTCAGGTCCGGGTGTTTTTGTGAATCCGTTAACCTGGAACCAACCACAGGTGTAGGTGCTGGGGTATGAAGAAAACAGGGAGGACGAAGGAAGTTCCGTTTCATATATTTATTAAAGTAACAATTCAGTAAGGAGTTAAATGACTAGTTGTTAATCATCATTATACTGAAGTATTGCAGGAATGACAGAAATAATATGCAAGAGAAAACTCAGAAATAAATAAAAGAAATGTTCATGGAAACATATGCAAAAACAAGCTGAAGAATAAATGTTGAATTGTCCAAATATAAACAGGCTTTGATGCTGAACTGCAGATTGTGTTTAACTGGTTAATGCAGACATGGAGAATTGACTGTAAGAATTTGCAATGGAGTTTTAAGAGTTAACTGAGAGACTGTGAAGAATTATCCTTGTAATGACAACATAGAAAATAAAAGTACTGAATTGGGTTACTTGCGGGTTCCGGAGATCACTGTGAAACTGTAGTAGATGGCAAGGTGATGAATGGGTTAAATGCAGAGTTGAACAAACGAACAGCTGAGGGAATTGGAATCCTCCAGACTTTGTATGATAGGCAGACAGACAAGGTAACCTCATGCAGGACACTGGGAATCCAAGTATTTCCAATAGGTATGCAATTGACTGATAGCACAATGGAGAGCCGGTAGATCTTTGGCAGTGAAGGCTGCAAACGGACCTCTGGGAACGGAGGCGATATCTGGACCACGGGAATCACACAGGAATGCACGGAGAGAGTTCAGAGCTAGAGCACAGCTTTGATACAACAAAGCACTGGCCCAGAGTGACATAATCCCAGCCTACTTAAAGGCAGCACAAGCACGGGATTGGCTTACACCTGCCCACAGGTGTTTTCACAAGTGCTCAGTATTAGCTATTTGGTCTCCAACATGGCCACCTCCTATACAGCAGACACACCGCAGTGCCTTAGGCCATTTGGTCCCCGCACTCACAGTTTCCAGACTCTGCATTACCTGTGCCATTGATCACGCCGTGTCCCCACACGGGCGCACAGCACCGCGAGCAACCGCACTGGCAACGGATGAACCCCAGAACCCGCAAAGGTGAGAGACCGGTTCGTGACATTTTGTTCTCCATATTTTAATAGGCACAACTAAAAGGCACCTCAGGTAAACAATGGAGATGGATGGATACTAGTATACAATTATGGATGGACTGCCGAGTGCCGACACAGAGGTAGCTACAGCCGTGAACTACCGTACTGTGTCTGCTGCTAATATAGACTGGTTGATAATGAGATGTAGTATGTATAAAGAAGAAAGAAAAAAAAAACCACGGGTAGGTGGTATACAATTATGGATGGACTGCCGAGTGCCGACACAGAGGTAGCTACAGCCGTGGACTACCGTACTGTACTGTGTCTGCTGCTAATATAGACTGGATGATAATGAGATGTAGTATGTATAAGAAGAAAGAAAAAAAAACCACGGGTAGGTGGTATACAATTATGGATGGACTGCCGAGTGCCGACACAGAGGTAGCTACAGCCGTGGACTACCGTACTGTACTGTGTCTGCTGCTAATATAGACTGGATGATAATGAGATGTAGTATGTATAAAGAAGAAAGAAAAAAAAACCACGGGTAGGTGGTATACAATTATGGATGGACTGCCGAGTGCCGACACAGAGGTAGCTACAGCCGTGAACTACCGTACTGTGTCTGCTGCTAATATAGACTGGTTGATAATGAGATGTAGTATGTATAAAGAAGAAAGAAAAAAAAACTACGGGTAGGTGGTATACAATTATGGATGGACTGCCGAGTGCCGACACAGAGATAGCTACAGCCGTGGACTACCGTACTGTACTGTGTCTGCTGCCAATATAGACTGGATGATAATGAGATGTAGTATGTATAAAGAAGAAAGAAAAAAAACCACGGGTAGGTGGTATACAATTATGGATGGACTGCCGAGTGCCGACACAGAGGTAGCTACAGCCGTGAACTACCGTACTGTGTCTGCTGCTAATATAGACTGGTTGATAATGAGATGTAGTATGTATAAAGAAGAAAGAAAAAAAAAACCACGGGTAGGTGGTATACAATTATGGATGGACTGCCGAGTGCCGACACAGAGATAGCTACAGCCGTGGACTACCGTACTGTACTGTGTCTGCTGCTAATATAGACTGGATGATAATGAGATGTAGTATGTATAAAGAAGAAAGAAAAAAAAAAACACGGGTAGGTGGTATACAATTATGGATGGACTGCCGAGTGCCGACACAGAGGTAGATACAGCCGTGGACTACCGTACTGTACTGTGTCTGCTGCTAATATAGACTGGATGATAATGAGATGTAGTATGTATAAAGAAGAAAGAAAAAAAAAACCACGGGTAGGTGGTATATAATTATGGATGGACTGCCGAGTGCTGACACAGAGGTAGCTACAGCCGTGGACTACCGTACTGTACTGTGTCTGCTGCTAATATAGACTGGATGATAATAAGATGTAGTATGTATAAAGAAGAAAGAAAAAAAAACCCACGGGTAGGTGGTATACAATTATGGATGGACTGCCGAGTGCCGACACAGAGGTAGCTACAGCCGTGAACTACCGTACTGTGTCTGCTGCTAGTATAGACTGGATGATAAATAATGATATAAAAAATATATATATATCACTACTGCAGCCGGACAGGTATATATTATATATACTATAGATTGTAAGCTTGCGAGCAGGGCCTTCCTACCTCTATGTCTGTTTTTACCCAGTTTTGTTCTATTACTGTTGTTCCAATTGTAAAGCGCAACGGAATATGCTGCGCTATATAAGAAACTGTTAATAAATAAATAATAAATAAATAATAATGAGGGACCTGCTGGACACTGTCAGCAGAATGAGTTTTTTAATTTTTATAGAATAAAAAAACACCACACAAGTCACACGACGAGTGTACTTTTTCAGGCAGACAATCACAATATACTATACTGGTGGTCAGTGTGGTCAGGTCACTGGTCACAGTGGTCAGTGGTCAGTCACACTGGCAGTGGCACTCTGGCAGCAAAAGTGTGCACTGTTTAATATGTACTCCTGGCTCCTGCTATAACCTATAACTGCTCCCCAGTCTCCCCCACAATTAAGCTGTGTGAGCACAGTCAGATATTATACATAGATGATGCAGCACACTGGGCTGAGCACAGATATGGTATGTGAGTGTGACTGAGTCACTGTGTATCGTTTTTTTCAGGCAGAGAACAAGAACAGAACGGATTATTAAATAATAATAAATTATAAAACTGCACTGGTGGGTCAGGTCACTGGTCATCAGTCACTAGTATAACTCCTCCTAAGCTCCAGTAAGTAAATGAAGTGTCTCACTCTCACTCTCCTATCTATTTTAATTTCTAAACGGAGAGGACGCCAGCCACGTCCTCTCCCTATCAATCTCAATGCACGTGTGAAAATGGCCGCGACGCGCGGCTCCTTATATAGAATCCGAGTCTCGCGATAGAATCCGAGCCTCGCGAGAATCCGACAGCGTGATGATGACGTTCGGGCGCGCTCGGGTTAACCGAGCAAGGCGGGAAGATCCGAGTCGCTCGGACCCGTGTAAAAAAACATGAAGTTCGGGCGGGTTCGGATTCAGAGAAACCGAACCCGCTCATCTCTATCCGATATCCGCCGTTAGTGCAGTGGTACTGCAGTGCCAACCCTAGATGGAACAGGTGTTTGTGCCACACTTGTGTCGCTTAGCTTAGTCATCCAGCTATCTCATTGCACCTCTTTTACTTCTTTGCATGATGTGCTGTTTGGGGCCTAGTTTTTTTTTAAGTGCCATCCTGTCTGCCACTGCAGTGCCACTCCTAGATGGGCCAGGTGTATGTGCCGCACACTTGTGTCGCTTAGCTTATCTATCCAGCTACCTCATTGCACCTCTTTTTCTTCTTTGCATCGTGTGCTGTTTGGGGCCTATTTTTTAAATCTGCCATCCTGTCTGCCACTGCAGTGCCACTCCTAGATGGACCAGGTGTTTGTGCCACCCACTTGTGTCACTTAGCTTAGTCATACAGTCACCTCAGTGCAACAATTTTGGCCTAAAAATAATATTGTGAGGTGTGAGGTGTTCAGAATAGACTGGAAATGAGTGTAAATTAATGTTATTGAGGTTAATAATACTGTAGGATCAAAATTAGCCCCAAATTCTGTAATTTTAGCTGTCTTTATGTTTTTTTCAAAAATCATCCAGATCCAAAACACGAAAGGGTGGTTTTGGCAAAACCAAACCAGATCCAAAGCACAAGCAAAATCAAAACACAAAACAGCTCTAATATATGTGCGTGTGTTTGTGCGTGTGTGTGTGTGTGTGTATGCATGGATGCTAGCGTGTGTGTGTGTGTGTGTGTGTGTGTGTGTGTGTATAACCTAAATCATCCTGTTCCTCACAGCCAATCACCAAGACTATAGCATTACAGCTTACCCCACCTCGCTATCATCTGCAAACACTGTTAATGCTGTTAGGGGATTTACGATACAGGACACAAAAGGCATGTGATTCTTGTTAGTACTGGATTTCATTAAACCACTTTGAAAGCTTTGCTTCTGTTCGCTGGCAATACACATAAATTGGATTTTTGTCTGTTCTACAAACACACATGAGATACAGAATGAAGTCTGTACTTTTATTCTCTTCCCCTGAAAACAACAACTTGCTTTGAAACTTATTTGAACTTTGCATTTTGCTGTGGATTACAATGAAGCAAATACCAAGATGTGGAAAATTCTCAACTGATCAAGCAGATAGAAAATTGATTTAAAATCTACACTGCACCCAATGTGGCAGCACCAGTAACACACATTTCTCCTTATATAAACGTAACTGTCTACAGTCTTTGGGAAGATGATTTCAATTATTTTGCATAAAGTGAAAAGAAAAAGAAACGGGTTGCAAACCCAGGATCCACTTTTTGCAAAGTGTATAGTAAAAAAAAACAACTACAAAACCTATTGGTCCCTGTTAGACGTACAAACATTAAAGTCTGTTTTGGCCGTGGCCTGTTAAATGTCTGCGATCACTTTTATCTACTCATTCTGCAGGTATGAAGTGTACGTATACAGCAGATGCTGCTCCACCTTCTACCCCTGAATTCTAAGAGACTTTATTATGTATTATTATTTACTGGATGAATTGGTTTGTGACAGAGCATATGGCTGAGTACAATTACTAACTAGTATAAATTATTAATGTTTAGTTATATAGTGTTGGCATACTCTGCAGAACTTCGCCATTGGAGAGTTTATAGATTTAATAAACCTAGAGTGATTTATACTACCAGTTATTGTTTATTACTGTCTGCCTGTGTTGCATTTTGAATGAGGCACATGTAAGAGAACAAGAAGGATACTGCTGCATTTTTGGGAGCTGGTGATGTATAATCGCCATTCTGATTTTAATATAGGAACTTAGGGGAACACGTACTAAGCAGTGATAAAAGTGGAGAAGTTGCCCATGGCAACCAATCAGCATTGACGTAACATTTATAATTACGTCAATATATTTATAATTTGTATACAGAGCGGCTGATTGGTTGCCGTTGGCCACTTCTCCACTGGCTCACTTCTCCACTTTTATCACTGCTTAGTACATGTCCCCCTTAGAGAGCAGGGCATATGTAAACAAGGGCGATTGTAAGAGCTTGTATTCACCAAGATCCAATTGTAAACTGGGTGGGTCTGACTCCGCACTGAATCAATTATAAGCAGGTACCAGCATCAGAAGTGTTTAATACCTACACAGAAACTCTCCTGAATCACAGCATCCTAGAGTATCAGCATTTTTTTCATGAGATTCCTAGGACAAAAGTTTCTTATTGAGAAATTCTGCAAAGATTACTAAATTAATTCATTGTGCTTGTCTGTAATCTTTATGTTCAGTTGTATGTAGGTGAACAGGGTTGTGCTTCGGTTTGCCCATATACTTTATAATTAGCAGCCACCAACACTGGTTTTGCCTATCACATTGACCATCAATAATTTGATGTAGTCCTGGACCAGCACTCCCGCAAGTGCACCACAGTACCTTTGAGTGCAGTGCATAGTACCCAGTTTGGCATTAGGGTTAACTGACATGCCACTGCCTTGGCGATCCTGGTCTAGATAATAAGAGTTAACTTTCATCTTTGCAGGAGTTATGTCTGAACAGGTTTTCTTGGTGTCCAGATAGAACACCACTTATTGTGTTTTATTTTTAGACATTCACATTACTGACATTCAGTGGCGTAAGTTCGTCCCAGTCGCCCGGAGGCATGATAAATGTTGGTGCCCCCCTACATATACACATACACACACATACCATATGTAGCTATCCGGCACTAAGGGTGAACAGTAGCAGCGTGCTCAGGTACCTTTCCCAGTAGTAATATAGATACACATACAAAGTGGATGCACACCAAGTCAGTTATTACAATAAAACAGACACCAGCATACCATTATAGTACACCTACAGTGCTCCCTCACCCGCCAGCAGGTCTCGATGGAGATGCTTTGGCGCAGTGGTGTGCCGATATAATTAGTGTTCACTGTAGGATTTTTTTTACGGCAGGGTGCTGATCACGGGGAGGGATGGGCAAACTTAGGTACATACTATAATGCTTGGTGCTCCCATACCTATGGGCCAAAACATGGACAGTCCGCGCCGAAGGCGCGCTCCAAAAATCTAGCGGCGTTGTTTCATAATAGTGGCAATTCACATTACACCACACGGTAGTGCACCTAATACACATTGCACCAGATAGAACCTCCTACACACTGCGACAGATAGAGCACGTTATACACATTGCGCCAGGTAGAGAGCACTGAGGCACACTGCACCAGGTAGAGAGCACTGAGGCACACTGCACCAGGTAGAGAGCACTGAGGCACACTGCACCAGGTAGAGAGCACTGAGGCACACTGCACCAGGTAGAGAGCACTGAGGCACACTGCACCAGGTAGAGAGCACTGAGGCACACTGCACCAGGTAGAGAGCACTGAGGCACACTGCACCAGGTAGAGAGCACTGAGACACACTGCACCAGGTAGAGAGCACTGAGGCACACTGCACCAGGTAGAGAGCACTGAGGCACACTGCACCAGGTAGAGAGCACTGAGATTGAAGTTTACAGCTGCAAAATACTTACAAGGTTAATTTAGCCCAGGGGGACTCTCATGTGCTTACCGGGTCCGGCGGCGCACGGCTGGGTCTGGCGGCGTGGCGGGGTACGGCAGGCAGAAAACGGCGGGTTGGTAGGGCGCACAAAAACGGGCAGGGTGGGATTCATCTGTCTAAAAAAAGGTGCAGACACCTAGCGTGAACACTAGATATATATATAAAAAAAACACAAACGCCTCATTCACTTAAACACACACACACACACACGTCTCTTTCACTTACACACACAAGTCTCTCTTACATACACATGCCTCCCACTTACACACACATACATGCCTCTCACTTACATACACATGTCTCTCACTTACACACACACACATCACTCACACACATGCCTTTTACTTGAATGCACAACTTTCATTAAAAACACACACACACCTCACTTAAAAACAAGCACACACAAAACACAGTGCTTCCCCCCAAATACACCTCTCCCCTACCCCCCACACAGTGTCTACCTTTGGCTTTCATCATCAGGCTGACGGAGCAGAGAGCTTCCCTCGGCTGGCTAGAAGAGGAGCTGTGCTCTGGAGCTCCCCCTAGCTGCAGCCAGTGCCATCTCTCCCTACAGGAGGCAGCTTCCGTGTCAGTGACTGCTCCTCCGTCCACAATAGCAGCGCAGTTCTCAGGCTGCGGGAGACAGTGGAGGAGATGCGCCCCCTTGTGGTCAGGAGCCCGGCGGCAGCCGACTCCACTGCCTCCCACAGTTCCGCCCCTGCTGACATTTATATAGCAGTCAAATCTTATTTTGGAGAAAGCCACATAGTTTTGAAGTTCTTGTGTTGAGGCCACTGATGGGATGTCTGCAGCCAACTCCAGACCAGATGGTTAACACAGTCCTACTAGAGACCTGGTTGCAGGTTCTACACCCAATCTATGTGTACATACGTGTCCAATCTGCATTTGCTGTACCCATCTGCTAAAGCGATTGTGTCATAGTACATACTGTTACGTTCCTGATGCTCAGAACTGGAGAGATGTAGTGATGCGAGTTCAGAGCACCAGAACGTGACGCTGAACTAAGGAGAGGTACGGGAATAGCCCCTAGCACCCTACCTCCGTTGTCTTACCCGTGTGGTCGACTCACGCCTGAACGACTATGGTTTCTTGGGCCCACGGCAGCCGCGTTTGAAGGGCGGATTAGGTCCGCCCAACTCCGATGCCCCCAGGTCTTAGAGAGAGACAAAGCGTGAACCGAGACAGGGTAATAACAAGGGGACCTCTAACTAAAACAAACAGGAGCTAGGGGCTACTAACAACCCTAAAACTAAAGGTATGTGCGGCACGCCGCCAAGGAAAAAGGACAACAAAAGATACCACTGTCCGTTCCCCCACACGGCACCGCCGAGTTCCGGGGAGTACAGTGAAAAGCGGAAACCTCCGCAAAAACCTCCAACACAAAAGTAATACAAAGTTAAAGCGGCCTAGGCCGCAACTCGCGGCAGAAGCCGCTACTCACGAAACCGGGAGAGAACCCCAAATAACAAGAACCCTCGTATGACTGCAACAGGTTCATTTTGGACAGGAAGGATTCCCAGGACCGGCTTCAGAACTCCAGGACTCGGGAGCACAGGGAGCAGGATCGACCAGATACAGCTAAATCAGGAACAGACATTACCAGGCAGGAACAGCATGCAGGAAGCTATCACCGGCGTCTGTGTGAGGCACTGAGGAGGCATATAACAGGGAACCCTCCAATGGCAGTGCAGAGCCTGATTGATGAATGTCATGCAGCTGCCTTGCTGCACGAGCAGGGGAGAACAGGTGTGAGTACTCTCACGCCTGTGGCGTCCCCGTTGCCATGGACCCGGCGGCCCTGGGCGCACGGCGTCCTAGCGTTGCCAGGGACCCGGCGGCTATCGCGCGCACAGCGTCCCGGCATTGCTAGGCGCCGTGCGGGAGCATACAGAGCGAGAGGCGTGGCGGCCGTGACCGCTGCTCGGTCAGAGCGCGGACAAAAACCGCCGCGCCTAACACATACTTTCCAATCTTTGGCAGACTGGCTGTCAGTCACAGGGATGAATTTGCAGAAAATTTGAACAAATCAGTCTCAGGAGTGTACACACTTCTAAATTGTTCTGGATTTGACAATATGGTCTCCTGATTTTTCAGCAGGTTTAAAAATCTTTTTACAAGACTAGGGGGTCTATGTACTAAGCCTTGGCTGTAAATAAAGTGGATGGAGATAAAGTGCCAGCCAATCAGCTCATTGCCATGTTACAGGCTGTATTTGGAAAATGACAGAGGAGCTGGTTGGCTGGTACTTCATCTCTGGCCACATTATCTCCACCCAAGGCTTAGTAAATAGACCCTAGGTCACCAAGATTCAATGAAACCAGAGGTCTTGTGTGTACACACTCTACAAATGTCTGATCCCATCTGGTTGGTCGGAAATTAAATAGGATGAGAATTGGAAAAGTGTATACCTGGTAAGGAGGATGTTGGCAGCACCACAGTACAATAGTCTTTTGTCACACAATAAAGTAAAATTCAGTCATATTTGGCACTCTCAGTCAGTATAATGGGAGTCACCCACCCTCCCCCTAAATAAAATAGGTGATGGTGAGTCACTTATGTAAACAATTATCAGCACCATAGGGTAACAGAGCTACCTTTTTTTGGTGTCCTAGGCCAATAAAATTATGACTGAGAAATATAATAAAAAATCTAACTTACTTATTTAGTAAAACCAGTCTAATAAAAAGAGAGATGAAGTCTGGGAAGGCCCAACGCATTTTGTCAGATAGACTTTATCAAGGGGATACTAGTATGAGTGGAACAGACCTCATATTTATACTCAGATACATTAACTAGATAATTATGACATCACTTCCTGTTTGTTATCCATATGGCATTGTACCCAGTTTAACAGGTGTAATCCATACTTACTGTACCTATGTTCTAGGAAACGCCTAAATTTCCATGGAGTCCCCTGGACTCCCAGAAAGGTAGGTGGTCCTCCTTCATCCTTCCTACTTTCTAGTGAAATGGGCAGGATGGGAAGCATAATGCTGCAAGTCGCGAGTCTAGGAGGAGTGACGGGGCCAATATGATGATATTTTATGAGTAAACCATAATTTTGTTCCTGACCCCTCTTCATAGACCCAGATTCCTGTCATTATGCCATAAGGGGGCAAGGCATCTTCCCTCCAGATACTCTTAGCAAGTATGGTCTATTTACTAACCTGTGACTATAATGTTTATTTCCTGCTGCCACTTATAAAATGCTCTGATGGCAATTGAAACCTGAAACAATTCAAAATGGCCGCACGTTATCATTAATCTCAGTAATAATTTAAAACAATGCACTTAGTGAAAAAAGACACCTATCTGTTACAACATATCAGCAGACATACTAGACAAGTATTACAAGCTATAGCAAACAATCTGACCATAGAGTAGGAAGGAGTTGTGGGCCGCAGCTAAAGGGATGGAGAGCCACAAGCAGCTATAGGGCCAAATGTTGCCTCTCACTCATGCAAGCTAGATAAATAAATGTCTGTCACGCTTGGCTTGAGTTGGGGATCTGACGACTGATCAATGACTGAGAACGAAACACTGAGGAAAGATTAGTTCAGTTTTAATGAGACTTCAATCATACACAACGGCTAGGAGATAAGTCTGAGTGAATTCTGAAGGACAAAATGTTTGTGACTAGTAAACAATGATGAAGAATACTGAATGAAGAAGTGATTTATGATTTGTAAACAATGCCGAAGTTCACTGAATGAAGAGATGACTTGTGATTTGTAAACGATGCTGAAGGACACTGAATGGAGAGATGACTTGTGATTTGTAAACGATGCTAAAGAACACTGAATGGAGAGATGACTTTTGATTTGTAAATGATGCTGAAGGACACTGAATGGAGAGATGACTTGTGATTTGTAAAAGATGCTGAAGAACACTGAATGGAGAGATGACTTGTGATTTGTAAACGATGCTGAAGAACACTGAATGGAGAGATGACTTGTGATATGATGTTGAAGAGAAGATCGCTGTGAGCACCGTCAGCAAACGGAGACCCTCTACTAGATAGTGGACCCAGTGGTTAAACTGCAAGAGGTGTTGGACTTAGAGCAAAAGACTGCAATAACAGAACTGACCACCGGCGGCCACAGCAGAACCAGGATTCCAGGGGTTAACCTGGGAGCACAGAGCTTGAGCACCTTACAGCAGCAAGTAACTTGAAGCACTGGCACCATAGCTAAGCATCCACCCCTTTTTATAAGGGAAGACTGCACCGGATTGGCTGGACGCAAACTGGGATACCTATTGGCTAGGCTTGGTCTCCAACATGGCTTGCACAGAGGACACATGTGGAACCAGCACACAGCTACTACCTCTGGCCTCAGCCTCCCAGACGCCGTACTCCAGCAACAGGACACCGGGAAACAAACACCTCCGGCTGCCATGCTCCGCTCCCCAGGACCCGGATCCCGGCCTCCAGATGCCTGGCAGCCGCACCGGAGGACCTCGCTGCCGCAGCTCCTATCCGTCGCAGCCACACCAGCCAACCAACAGGAAGGCCGCAGGGACCAGAACCGGAGGTAAGACTCCAAGTGCTGACAGTCTGGAGTGGTTGCTTTAGATTACTGAACATTTGTGCATCATGTTTTGAATGGTGAGGTCTTTGAATTGTTTTTATCATTGTTTACGATTTGTTAAATATAATACATGAGAAACAGTTATTTGTTATATTGTCATGTACTCATGATGTTGTTTCATTTACTCTCGTGTACGTGTCAAGTTTAAAGGCATATTTATTAAAGCTATTTTGTGGGATATCCCTGAAAACAAAAATTGTGGGCAATCCCCCAAAAATGAAACTATCCCCTAATTGTAACAAAGAGAGACTGCAGCAGATATCACTGTTGGGGTCCTTCCATTTCTGTTTGCAAAAGCAGCCCCTATGCAAGTCAAAGCTTGGAAGCTAACGTCATCTAAAAATGGCGTTAGCCAATAGTAGCCTATGGGCTACTTTTTCTCAAAGTTTACATCCCTCTCTGTCGGCCCCACTGATGCATGTACCGGGGGTTGGCAGTGCCATACAGCTATCACTTTGCTACTAGGCATTCGCTGGGACAGAGCTTTTTTGGTAAATGATAAATACAAGCAGTCATTTTCATAACTATTGCAAGTTGGAGTGACATTTTCTTACCACAACAGCATTTTATATGCATTAGTGGCAAATATGTCACTAAACCTCTTTCAGAAGAATTCACTAATTGTATTGCTTTAGGAATAAGGGATCCTATCACAGTATGAAACAATGTGGCAGAGAACATTAAGCACCAGTGACTACAGCTCAATGTTTTATTTTGTAATTTACGAAGAGAACATAGATGAATGTTTTCATTTGAAATTCCCCATTGTGGTCACAAGCCTTGTCACAGCATAAATGACTGAAGGAACATTGAATTATTTCTGTGATTGATTCACTGGCTTTTGCAGTCCAGAAAGATACAGATGTGCCTACATATACCTTTACTCAAACTGTGGAAAATAGTCTGCCAATTTTTTTTACCTTTAAGTAACCTCAACCTTATTTGATCCTTAGATCTCTGTAAGGATATTCATATGCCTATCCAATGCATGTTTAAATTGCTCTACTGTATTAACCTCTACCACCTCTGATGGGAGGCTGTTCACTACCCTTTCTGTGAAGTAATTTTTCCTTACTTTTCCCCTTAACCTGTTTCCCTCCATTCTCAGTGCATGTCCTCGTGTTCTACTACTTCGCTTCCTTTGAAGAATGTTTCCCTCCTGGACCTTGTTAAAACCCTTGAAATATGTGAATGTTTCTATCATGTTCCCCCTTTCCCTTCTCAGCTCCAACCTATACATGTTAAGATCTTTTAGTCTTTTCAGGTAAGTTTTGTTGTGCAGGCCATGCACCATTTTCGTTGCCCTTCTTTGTACACTCTCTAATATATTTATATCCTTCTAGAGATATGGTCTCCAGAATTTAACACAATATTCCAGATAAGGCCGTACCAATGACCTATACAGTGGCATTATTACTTATTTTGTCCTGCTGTTGATTCTTCACCCTAAGCAACCAAGCATCTGACTAGCTTTTCTCATTGTTTGTTACTTTGTTTTTCTGGCTTTAAGTCACCTGAAATAGGGACTCCTAAATCCCTTTGCTCCTTAGTAGTTTCCATTATATTACCCTTGATGTTTTATTTAGCCTTTGGGCTTTTGAGCGCCAAGTGCGTGATTTAGCATTTCTTACGTTAAACTGTAGTTACCAAGTTCTTGATTATTCCTCAAGCCTACCTAGATCATCAAACATTTGTTTTCCCCTTCTGGTGTGTCTACTTTGTTCTATACAGTACCTTTGTGTCATTTGCAAAAGGCATACTTTCCCTTCAATACCATTTGCATCACTTACCTCCTGGACAACCGGTGTGGCACTGACAAAAGGGGGTGGGGCTGTGTGTGAAGGGGCGGGGATTCACTGGAGGGGCAGGGCTCAGCGGCCTGGCACCCGTTTTTTATCACTTGGGGGTCCAAAAGGCACTGGGCTTCAATGGAGGGGAGGGACTTCAATGAAGGGTTGGGGCTTCACGTCCCAACACCCGTTTTTTAGTCACTTAGGGGGTTTGGGAGGTGTGGGCTGCCTCCCGGGGAGTGCTGTGCCTGCAGTGCTGGCTCATACACAGTGACATGAGCCGAGTGCTGCACATAATGTAACAGTGCAGCATTCGCCTCCTGTCACTGAGCAAGAGCAGGCATTTTGGTGTCACCTCTCGGCGGGTGACACCCGGGAGCGGGCCGCACCTCCCTTGTGACGCCATTGCCCTGGGGTACTCCACTTGTAACCTTTCTCTCCTTGGACTACACTCCATTTACTACAACACTGTTTTCTATCCTGCAACCAGATTTTTAATCCATTCAACTGTTAACAGAATCCAATTCCACGACTTTAAGTTTATTTAGCCGTCTGCGATATGGGACCATGTCAAAAGCCTTACTAAAGTCTAGAATTGCTACATCCACAACCCCACCTTGATCTATTACTTTAGTCACTCAGTCAAAAAAGATTTGTTTGGCTTGACCTCCCCCAGTAAATCCATGCTGTTTGGGATCCTGTAAATTGCTGGATTTGAGATATTCCATTATTTTCCCTACTACTGACGTAAAGCTCACTGGTCGGTAGTGGCCTACCTTTTCCTTGCTTCAACTTTTGTGCATTATGTTGTGCATACTACATTTGCTCTTTTCCAGTCCTCTGGAATTGCTCCAGTAGCAAGCCACTGGTTGAATAATTCTGTTTATAGTGCTACCAGCACCCCTTTAAGCTATTTTAGTATCCTTGGATGTATCCCATCTGGCCCCATTGATTTCCCCACTTTCAGTTTTGAGAGTTCTGTAATGTTAGGATCTTTTCTTCTGTAAATGTCCTTTCCCCTGCCTCACTTTTATAAATGTTCCTAAAACTTAACTGTGGGCCCTTCCCCTCCCCACCCTTCTGTAAGGAAAACTGAGCAAAAATAGTTATTTAGATGATCTGCTATTTCCTTTCCTTACTCAACCAGATACTCACTTTCTGTCTTAAGTCTTATTATTCGTCCATTTGATTTCTCATTTCACTTATATACTTAAAAAAGTTTTGCCCCCTTTACCTGCTGACCGGGCCATTTTCTCCTCAGCTTGTACATCTGATTTCCTTCTTAGCCTCCTTCCATCTGACAATATATTCCTCTTTGTCGTTATTATTTTAAGTCTGCTGATATTTCTTAAAGGCCATATTTTTTGCTTTCACACTAGTTATACCTTTTTTGTAAAACACACTGTCTTCATTTTCTTGGTGCTTTTCCTAACCCTTTTGATACAAAGGTCTGTTGCTTTTAGTATTGCATTTTTTTATTTATCCCACCTTTCCTGCATTCCTTCCCAGTTCCTCCATTCATCAAAGAATCACTAACACATCTTCCTATTTTTGCTAAGTCAGCCTTCCTAAAATCCAACAACTTTGTTTTTGTTTGGCGTGAGTTGGGCCCTGTCTTTGTACTAAACCATAGTCATTGATGGTCACTGGATCCTAGGTTCTCACCCACATATATGCCAGATAATCCTGTCCCCATTTGTGAGTATTACATCTAAAATTGCGTCTTTGCGAGTGGGCTCCCTCACCAATTGCTGGAGGGATGATCCCTGTAAGGAATCTAGAAATATGCCACTTGCAGTTAAAAGTGCAAAAGACCCCTCCCAATTTACATCAGGTAGATTAAAGTGAGTCCAGGGGGGTCACACACCACACACACTGCACCCATATTTTAATACTTACCTTACTGGAATCCCACATCGGGCGCTGCAGCCACAGCAAAAATCACAACCAAAATGGGCACTGTGCATGCGCAATAGTGAAATTAATCTCCGGAAGATAATGCCCACCCTCTTCCGGAGACCTGCGCAGGCACAGTAGACTCTGGCACATTGAGTTGTAAGTTGTACTGTAGTTACCTGTTTGTTGATGTCAATTTTTTTTTCTGTTCAGAAGTTACACTTGTCTTTTAACACTTAAGGGGGGTACTCACAGAGCGATAGATTGCTTAGAATATAAGCCTGATCGCTCTGTGTGTAGCCCTTACAGCGATAGCGATGCGCAGCCCCGCGCATCGCTATCGCTGCTGCTAGATTGGCCTGCCGTGCAGGCCAATCTAGCGGGTCGCTCACCTTACCCGCTGGGTCTCCCCCCGCAAGGTCAGCACAGATCACGCTGTGCTGAGCGGCAAGAGAGATGTGTGCTGAGCGGTTCGCTCAGCACACATCTCTCCCCACATCGGCCCATCTATATGGGCCTTTAGGGGGACATGTACTAAGCAGTGATAAAAGAGAAGTGCGCCAGTGGAGATGTTGCCCATGGCTACCAATCAGCTGCTCTGTATACTTTTATAGTATGCAAATTATAAATGTTACGTCATTGCTGATTGGTTGCCATGGGCCACTTCTCCACTGGCTCACTTCTCCACTTTTAGCACTGTTTAGTAACTGTCCCCCTCAATCCCTTTTAAAATTGCTGCACCCTCAGCAATACTGAGTCTAAAGATATAGGAAGTGTAATTAAGAGTAAGACGGGCTACACCTGACAACATATGGCCAAATGATCAAAGGACATAATTAGCAGCACTGTGTTTGAGTAAACACCAGGCAGCATACAACAATAAACTATGATTCACTGAACAACACCCCCACACACAGGCAATACCAATTACAAGCAAGTCATTTTTATCACAGCTTTAAACATACATGAGTTTGCATGAGGGCTTGCAGCACATATCGTTATGCTTTATTTTGCTTAAAGTGGAACTTTATACCAATTTGATGTAAGATGTAAAATTCCAGGAAAAAAATAAGATTTTACTCACCGGTAAATCTATTTCTCGTAGTCCGTAGTGGATGCTGGGAACTCCGTAAGGACCATGGGGAATAGCGGCTCCGCAGGAGACTGGGCACAACTAAAGAAAGCTTTAGGACTACCTGGTGTGCACTGGCTCCTCCCTCTATGACCCTCCTCCAGACCTCAGTTAGGATACTGTGCCCGGAAGAGCTGACACAATAAGGAAAGGATTTTGAATCCCGGGTAAGACTCATACCAGCCACACCAATCACACCGTATAACTCGTGATACTATACCCAGTTATTAACAGTATGAAATATAACTGAGCCTCTCAACAGATGGCTCAACAATAACCCTTTAGTTAAACAATAACTATATACAAGTATTGCAGACAATCCGCACTTGGGACGGGCGCCCAGCATCCACTACGGACTACGAGAAATAGATTTACCGGTGAGTAAAATCTTAATTTCTCTGACGTCCTAGTGGATGCTGGGAACTCTGTAAGGACCATGGGGATTATACCAAAGCTCCCAAACGGGCGGGAGAGTGCGAATGACTCTGCAGCACCGAATGAGCGAACTCTAGGTCCTCCTCAGCCAGGGTATCAAACTTGTAGAATTTAGCAAATGTGTTTGACCCCGACCAAGTAGCTGCTCGGCAAAGTTGTAAAGCCAAGACCCCTCGGGCAGCCGCCCAAGAAGAGCCCACCTTCCTCGTGGAATGGGCTTTTACTGATTTAGGATGCGGCAGTCCAGCCGCAGAATGTGCAAGTTGAATCGTGCTACAGATCCAGCGAGCAATAGTCTGCTTTGAAGCAGGCGCACCCAACTTGTTGGGCGCATGCAGGATAAATAGCACGTCAGTCTTTCTGACTCAAGCTGTCCTGGAAACATAGATTTTTAGGGCCCGGACTACGTCCAGCAATTTGGAGTCCTCCAAGTCACGAGTAGCCGCAGGCACCACAATAGGCTGGTTCAAATGAAACGCTGAAACCACCTTTGGGAGAAATTGGGGACGAATCCTCAATTCCGCCCTATCCATATGGAAAATCAGATAAGGGCTTTTACAAGACAAAGCCGCCAATTCTGACACACGCCTGGCCGAAGCCAAGGCCAACAGCATGACCACTTTCCACGTGAGATATTTTAGTTCCACGGTTTTAAGTGGTTCAAACCAATGCGACTTTAGGAAATCCAACACCACGTTGAGATCCCAAGGTGCCACTGGGGGCACAAAAGGGGGCTGAATATACAGCACTCCCTTAACAAATGTCTGAACTTCAGGCAGTGAAGCCAGTTCTTTTTGGAAGAAAATCGATAGAGCCGAAATCTGGACCTTAATGGAACCCAATTTTAGGCCCATAGTCACCCCTGATTGTAGGAAGTGCAGAAATCGACCTAGCTGAAATTCCTCCGTTGGGGCCTTCCTGGCCTCACACCACGCAACATATTTCTGCCATATGCGGTGATAATAGTTTGCGGTCACTTCTTTCCTAGCTTTAATAAGCGTAGGGATAACTTCCTCCGGAATGCCCTTTTCCTTCAGGATCCGGCGTTCAACCGCCATGCCGTCAAACGCAGCCGCGGTAAGTCTTGGAACAGACAGGGCCCCTGCTGCAGCAGGTCCTGTCTGAGCGGCAGAGGCCATGGGTCCTCTGAGATCATTTCTTGAAGTTCTGGGTACCAAGCTCTTCTTGGCCAATCCGGAACAATGAGTATAGTTCTTACTCCTCTCCTTCTTATTAGTCTCAGTACCTTGGGTATGAGAGACAGAGGAGGGAACACATACACCGACCGGTACACCCACGGTGTTACCAGAGCGTCCACAGCTATCGCCTGAGGGTCCCTTGACCTGGCGCAATATCTTTTTAGCTTTTTGTTGAGGCGGGACGCCATCATGTCCACCTGTGGCCTTTCCCACCGGTGTACAATCATTTGGAAGACTTCTGGATGAAGTCCCCACTCTCCCGGGTGGAGGTCGTGTCTGCTGAGAAAGTCTGCTTCCCAGTTGTCCACTCCGGGAATGAACACTGCTGACAGTGCTAACACATGATTTTCCGCCCATCGGAGAATCCTTGTGGCTTCTGCCATTGCCATCCTGCTTCTTGTGCCGCCCTGTCGGTTTACATGGGCGACCGCCGTGATGTTGTCTGACTGGATCAGCATCGGCTGGTGTTGAAGCAGGGGTCTTGCCTGACTTAGGGCATTGTAAATGGCCCTTAGTTCCAGAATATTTATGTGTAGGGAAGTCTCCTGACTTGTCCATAGTCCCTGGAAGTCTCTTCCCTGTGTGACTGCCCCCCAACCTCGAAGGCTGGCATCCGTGGTCACCAGGACCCAGTCCTGTATGCCGAATCTGCGGCCCTCTAGAAGATGAGCACTCTGCAGCCACCACAACAGTGACACCCTGGTCCTTGGAGACAGGGTTATCAGCCGATGCATCTGAAGATGCGATCCGGACCACTTGTCCAACAGATCCCACTGAAAGATCCTTGCATGGAACCTTCCGAATGGAATTGCTTCGTAAGAAGCCACCATCTTTCCCAGGACTCGCGTGCAGTGGTGCACCAACACCTGTTTTGGTTTTAGGAGGTCTCTGACTAGAGATGACAACTCCTTGGCCTTCTCCTCCGGGAGAAATACTTTTTTCTGTTCTGTGTCCAGAACCATCCCCAGGAACAGTAGACGCGTTGTAGGAACCAGCTGCGACTTTGGAATATTCAGGATCCAGCCGTGCTGTTGTAGCACTTCCCGAGCTAGTGCTACACCGATCAACAACTGTTCCCTGGACCTCGCCTTTATAAGGAGATCGTCCAAGTACGGGATAATTAAAACTCCCTTTCTCCGAAGGAGTATCATCATTTCGGCTATTACCTTGGTAAATACCCACGGTGCCGTGGACAGACCAAACGGCAACGTCTGGAATTGGTAGTGACAGTCCTGTACCACAAATCTGAGGTACTCCTGGTGAGGAGGGTAAATGGGGACATGCAGGTAAGCATCCTTGATGTCCAGTGATACCATGGAATCCCCCTCGTCCAGGCTTGCAATCACCGCCCTGAGCGATTCCATCTTGAACTTGAACCTTCTTATATAAGTGTTCAAGGATTTTAAATTTAAAATGGGTCTCACCAAACCGTCCGGTTTCGGTACCACAAACATTGTGGAATAGTAACCCCGTCCTTGTTGAAGGAGGGGTACCTTGATTATCACCTGCTGAGAATACAGCTTGTGAATCGCCTCCAGCACTGCCTCCCTGTCCGGGGGAGCTGTCGGCAAGGCAGATTTGAGGAAACGGCGAGGGGGAGACGTCTCGAATTCCAGCTTGTACCCCTGAGATACTACTTGTAGAATCCAGGGATCCACCCGTGAGCGAGCCCACTGGTCGCTGAAGTTCTTGAGACGGGCCCCCAACGTACCTGGCTCCGCCTGTGGAGCCCCAGCGTCATGCGGTGGACTTAGAGGAAGCGGGGGAGGACTTTTGTTCCTGGGAACTGGCTGTATGTTGCAGCTTTTTCCCTCTACCTCTGCCTCTGGGCAGAAAGGACGCGCCTCTAACCCGCTTGCCTTTCTGGGGCCGAAAGGACTGTACCTGATAATACGGTGCTTTCTTTGGCTGTGAGAGAACATGGGGTAAAAATGCTGACTTCCCAGCTGTCGCTGTGGAAACGAGGTCCGAGAGACCATCCCCAAACAACTCCTCACCCTTGCAAGGCAATACTTC
The DNA here is from genome assembly GCF_028390025.1 of Pseudophryne corroboree. Lineage (NCBI taxonomy): Eukaryota > Metazoa > Chordata > Amphibia > Anura > Myobatrachidae > Pseudophryne > Pseudophryne corroboree. The sequence goes on along the minus strand of NC_086444.1, from coordinate 127,114,542 downwards.
CATGTGCCTTTTAGAATCTGCATCTCCTGTCCACTGCCGAGTCCACAATCCTCTCCTGGCAGAAATGGACATTGCGTTTATTTTAGATGCCAGCCGGCAAATATCCCTCTGTGCATCTCTCATGTACAAGACAGCGTCTTTAATATGCTCTACGGTTAGCAATATAGTGTCCCTGTCTAGGGTATCAATGTTTTCCGACAGGGAATCTGACCACGCAGCTGCAGCACTGCACATCCATGCTGAAGCAATAGCCGGTCTCAGTATAATACCCGAGTGTGTATATACAGACTTCAGGATAGCCTCCTGCTTTCTATCTGCAGGCTCCTTTAGGGCGGCCGTGTCCGGAGACGGTAGTGCCACCTTTTTTGACAGACGTGTGAGCGCTTTATCCACCCTAGGGGATGTCTCCCAACGTGACCTGTCCTCTGGCGGGAAAGGGTACGCCATTAGTAACCTTTTAGAAAAAAACAGTTTCTTATCGGGGGAAGCCCACGCTTCTACACACACTTCATTTAATTCATCAGATGTGGGAAAAACCACTGGTAGTTTTTTCTCCCCAAACATAATACCCTTTTTTGTGGTACCTGGGGTAATATCAGAAATATGCAACACATTTTTCATTGCCGTAATCATGTAACGGGTGGCTCTATTGGAATGTACACTAGTCTCATCATCGTCGACACTGGAGTCAGTATCCGTGTCGACATCTGTGTCTGCCATCTGAGGTAGCGGGCGTTTTAGAGCCCCCGATGGCTTTAGAGACGTCTGGGCAGGCACAGGCTGAGAAGCCGGCTGTCCCACATCTGCTATGTCGTCAAACCTTTTATGTAAGGAGTCGACACTGTCGCGTAATTCCTTCCACATAACCATCCACTCAGGTGTCGACCCTGCAGGGGGTGACATCACATTTATCGGCACCTGCTCCGCCTCCACATAAGCCTCCTCATCAAACATGTCGACACAGCCGTACCGACACACCGCACACACACAGGGAATGCTCTGACTGAGGACAGGACCCCACAAAGCCCTTTGGGGAGACAGAGAGAGAGTATGCCAGCACACACCAACAGCGCTATATAACACAGGGATTAACACTATAACTGAGTGATTTTTCCCAATAGCTGCTTGTATACACAATATTGCGCCTAAATTTAGTGCCCCCCCTCTCTTTTTTACCCTATGTAGTCTGGAAACTGCAGGGGAGAGCCTGGGAGCGATCCTTCCAGCGGAGCTGTGAGGGAAAATGGCGCCAGTGTGCTGAGGGAGATAGCCCCGCCCCTTTTTCGGCGGACTTCTCCCGCTTTTTTCTATGTATATCTGGCAGGGGTATTTTACACATATATAGTCTCTATGACTATATTGTGTGTTATTTGCCAGCCAAGGTACTCAATATTGCAGCCCAGGGCGCCCCCCCCCCCAGCGCCCTGCACCCATCAGTGACCGGAGTGTGAGGTGTGCATGGGAAGCAATGGCGCACAGCTGCAGTGCTGTGCGCTACCTTGATGAAGACCGAAGTCTTCTGCCGCCGATTTCCAGGACCCTCTTCTTGCTTCTGGCTCTGTAAGGGGGACGGCGGCGCGGCTCCGGGACCGGACGACCGAGGCTGGGCCTGTGTTCGATCCCTCTGGAGCTAATGGTGTCCAGTAGCCTAGAAGCCCAAGCTAGCTGCAAGCAGGTAGGTTCGCTTCTCTCCCCGTAGTCCCTCGTAGCAGTGAGTCTGTTGCCAGCAGATCTCACTGAAAATAAAAAACCTAAAATAAACTTTCTTTTTCTAAGAGCTCAGGAGAGCCCCTAGTGTGCATCCAGCTCAGCCGGGCACAAAATTCTAACTGAGGTCTGGAGGAGGGTCATAGAGGGAGGAGCCAGTGCACACCAGGTAGTCCTAAAGCTTTCTTTAGTTGTGCCCAGTCTCCTGCGGTCCTTACGGAGTTCCCAGCATCCACTAGGACGTCAGAGAAAATGAATTGCTACCCGTGGTGAAGCGTCAGAGTAGTGCTAACAGTCTTGCACCACATAGATATATAATATAATATATATATATATCTATATATATATATATATCTATATATATATATATATATATATATATATATATGTGTGTGTCATTATCTCAGTAGGGGACCCAAAAATGTGTGATTTTGAATTTAGGATAAGGGATACTCAACCTGTAATAACACTAGGTCAGTGATTCTCAAACTCGGTCCTCAGGACCCCACACAGTGCATGTTTTGCAGGTAACCCAGCAAGTGCACAGGTGTTACTCACTGACACATTTTAAAAGGTCCACAGGTGAAGCTAATTATTTCACTTGCGATTCTGTGAGGAGACCTGCAAAACATGCACTGTGTGGGGTCCTGAGGACCGAGTTTGAGAACCTGTGCACTAGGTGAATGAGGACATCTGTATTGCAATGTAATTGGTTGCTGTGGGTTATCATCCCCTGATTTTATATGATTAGCAGGTCCTGGGGAGGGTACAGCACTAACATTAGCTTGTAGTGAAGTGTTCTGTGTATTTGTGACTGATTTGTGGTCACCTGTGTATAAGTAGGAGGGATGTTGTGGAGGAGGTGTGTACAGAATCATGGGGGTCATTCCGAGTTGTTCGCTCGTTATTTTTTTCTCGCAACGGAGCGATTAGTCGCTAATGCGCATGCAGTTAGGTAATTTACTCACGGCATTACGAGTTTTTTTCTTCGTTCTGGTGATCGTAATGTGATTGACAGGAAGTGGGTGTTTCTGGGCGGAAACTGGCCGTTTTATGGGTGTGTGTGAAAAAACGCTACCGTTTCTGGGAAAAACGCAAGAGTGGCTGGAGAAACGGAGGAGTGTCTGGGCGAACGCTGGGTGTGTTTGTGACGTCAAACCAGGAACGACAAGCACTGAACTGATCGCACTGGCAGAGTAAGTCTCGAGCTACTCAGAAACTGCACAGAGAAGTCTTTTCGCAATATTGCGAATCTTTCGTTCGCAATTTTGATAAGCTAAGATTCACTCCCAGTAGGCGGCGGCTTAGCGTGTGCAAAGCTGCTAAAACAGCTTGCGAGCGAACAACTCGGAATGACCCCCATGTACGGGATTAAAGGTAAAAGAGAAAAAAATGCACAACAATATATTCATTCCAGTTGCAAAAGATATTGTAATGGTAACACAAGTGGTTACTAGTTGGAGGGCAGCTTAGAATAAATAAATACATAAATAAAGTGTAATGGTGATGGTAGGGAGTGGAAGGTGGATGGTATGGCTCAGGAGGTATAGGGAGGAGGTGCTGGGATGACTGGGGGGTGTGCACAACCAGAGATAAGGTTGGTGAATATCAAGGGGTATATTCAATTCAAGTCGTATCGGAAAGGATACGACATGTGAGTATTCAATGATTTTTTAAAGTTGGATTGACATTGTCGGAAACGGGGCTAAAACCTGTTGAGTTTGGCAGCGTTCCCGACAATACACGTGGATGCCGACAATCCACATGTTTTTCCGACAAGTCGGGAATTACCGACTTGTCGGAAAAAAACAGGACCCATCGAATAGGTCGGAACCCTTCCGACCTAAAACAGTCGGAAACTGCTGTCTGTCACGATCCGGGTATCTGGACGCCATTTCTTACCCATCAGATGCCTCCTAAGGCTGGCTCAGCGCTCCAGGACCGGATCCCATCTGTTATCCTAATGTTCACATTCCTGCATCCTCTCCTGTCTCTCTGAGACGCTGTCACAGTAACGCCTTATTACATCTGGCATGGCGTCTCCCGCGGCCTCCGCCGCCGTCCCTGAGCTTCTGCATGCAGAGTGTCAGAGTGGCGATTACGTCAGCCGCGGCCTCCGCTGTGTCCGCGTGGTTGGATGTGCACTTGTCAGCCTGGCGTCTCCTGTCTCCAGTGGCCGGCGCCGCCATTACTGTTTTCATTACCACATGGATTACAAACCAAACTTCCCTCCAAGTGTCTGCATGGGCGCAGCCATCTTGGATTCTGTCAGCTGATCATTTCCTCCAATCTGTTGTCAGTATTGTTAATCTGCATAATTGCCTAGCCAATCCCTTCCTTGCTGCAGGTATAAATACACTGTGCCTGAGCAAGGAAGGCGTCAGTGCTTTGGTTGTCAAACCTAGTTCCTGTTTGTCTCTCTCCTGTGATTGTCTTCCAGGTTCCAGCTCCTGTCTCAAGACTTCCACCATAGAGACCCGCACCAGCATTCCACCTGCGGTGTAGCCTGACTCTCCAATCCATTGTGGATTCATCTGTTTCCAGCTACAGCATTACCTGCTTCCAGCTCAGCTTCCAGCAGAGTACAGCTTCCCTTAAAGGGCCGGTGTCCTTTCTACACTTTACCACTCTCCACCGGTATTATTATTTCTCCGCTCTCAAATTCTACATTTCAGTTCATATTTCATCGCTCCCAAGTTCATCTATTATTTAACTGGTTCCAGCCAGTATCCACTCCGTGCTAACAACAGTCTGGTTCCAGCCAGTATCCACAGCAGCTGTTTTACCTTCAGCAACCCAGCTTTTCCTGGAACATCAGCTGGCACAATCCTGGGTTATCTCCATTGCTACAGTCGGGCCTGGTAAGGACTTTCCATCTAGAAGATCATAAGAACTATCTCACACTACCAGTGCCCTGTGGCTCCTGCCATCCAGTAGTACCCAGGAACTGTATTTATTATTTGCTGACTTTTACGTTTTCTTTTACTGCTGCTGTGTTGCGGAGTTGTCATAATAAACATCATTGACTTTTATCCAAGTTGTCGTGGTCACGCCTTCGGGCAGTTATTATTCATGTTACTTACATGTCCAGGGGTCTGATACAACCTCCCAGGTTTCGGTACATCTCAGCCCCTACAACTGAGGCTGCCTCCCGTCAGCTCAGGCCCTCAGTTGTGACAGTAAGTACTGACCTAATGAATCCAGCCGGAGACCAGGATCAAGCGGCCAGGCCGATGCAAGAACTGGCAGCCCGACTAGAACATCAGGAGGCTGCACAGGGCCACATCATCCGCTGTCTCCAGGATCTCTCTACTCGGCTGGATGGGATTCAGACAACTCTCCGTGGATCAGGCGCATCTGGTGCGTCAACCACAGTGACTCCAGTTATAACCCCACCCACCTTACCCATTTCTGCTCCACGTCTTCATCTTCCAACGCCAGCAAAATTTGACGGATCTCCAAGATTCTGTAGGGGATTTCTCAACCAGTGTGAGATTCAGTTTGAGCTACAACCTGGCAATTTTCCCAGTGACCGTACAAAAATTGCCTACATTATCTCTCTTCTCAGTGGCTCCGCCCTTGACTGGGCATCACCGTTATGGGAGAGGTCCGACACCCTGCTATCTTCTTACACTGCATTCGTGTCAACATTCAGGCGCATCTTCGACGAGCCAGGCCGGGTAACCTCAGCTTCATCCGAGATTCTCCGTTTACGCCAGGGGTCACGTACTGTAGGACAATATCTGATACAGTTCCAGATCCTGGCATCCGAACTGGCATGGAACGACGAGGCCCTGTATGCTGCATTCTGGCATGGCTTATCTGAGCTTATTAAAGATGAGTTAGCTACCAGAGACTTACCTTCTAAGTTAGATGAGCTAATCTCACTCTGCACGAAAGTTGATTTACGTTTCAGAGAGAGAGCAACTGAGCGTGGAAGATCATCTGCTCCAAAATCTTCTGCTCCTCCTCCTCGTCAACTGTCACCATCTAAAGATGAGCCCATGCAAATTGGCCGTTCCCGTTTAACTCCTGCTGAGCGCCGAAGACGCCTCTCTGAGTCTCTTTGTCTTTACTGTGCAGCTCCGTCTCACACCATCAATGCCTGTCCCGGACGTCCGGGAAAACTCCAAACCCTAGCTCGCCCAGGAGAGGGCCGGCTAGGAGTAATGATCTCCTCTCCATCTCCTCATGATTGTAATCTCCCAGTCTCGCTTCAAGTTGCTCAACGTTATCGGAACGTCATTGCCCTCCTTGATTCCGGAGCAGCTGGGAACTTTATTACTGAAGCCTATGTTAAACGGTGGTCCCTACCCACCGAGAGACTTCCTTCCTCCTTTTCCTTAACTGCCGTGGATGGCAGTAAAATTTTTGATACTGTTATTGCTCTAAGGACTCTACCAGTTCGTCTGAGAGTGGGAGTTCTTCATTCCGAACTTATTTCACTTTTAGTGATTCCAAGAGCCACACATCCTGTGGTCCTGGGCCTTCCATGGCTCCGTCTTCACAATCCTACAATTGATTGGATGACTACGCAAATCCTGGCATGGGGTTCCTCCTGTGCAGAGACATGTTTGTTTAAAGTATTGCCTGTCTGTTCTTCCTCCCCCAGGTCGTCTGATGTTCCACCTCCTCCATATCAAGATTTCACGGATGTGTTCAGTAAAGCTTCTGCTGATATCCTTCCTCCTCATAGAGAATGGGACTGCCCGATTGATCTCGTTCCAGGGAAGGTTCCACCTCGAGGCCGAACTTATCCGTTGTCTCTGCCTGAGACGCATTCTATGGAGGAATACATTAAAGAGAACCTAGCAAAGGGGTTCATTCGACCTTCTTCTTCCCCAGCCGGCGCAGGCTTCTTTTTTGTAAAAAAGAAAGATGGTGGTCTGCGGCCGTGCATCGACTACAGAGGTTTGAACGACATTACCATCAAGAACCGTTATCCTTTACCCCTGATTACTGAGCTCTTTGACAGAGTTAGCGGAGCTACCATCTTTACAAAGCTGGACTTGCGAGGTGCATACAATCTCATCCGGATCCGTGAGGGTGACGAGTGGAAGACCGCCTTTAACACCCGTGACGGACATTATGAGTACCTCGTCATGCCCTTCGGATTGAGCAATGCTCCAGCTGTCTTCCAGCATTTTGTCAATGAGATCTTCAGAGACATTCTATACCGTCATGTCGTGGTCTATCTAGACGATATCCTCATTTTTGCCAACGATTTAGAGGAACATCGTTTTTGGGTTAAAGAGGTTCTGTCCCGTCTCCGTGTCAATCATCTCTATTGCAAATTAGAAAAATGCGTCTTTGAAGTCAAGTCCATTCCGTTTCTAGGGTACATTGTGTCCGGTTCCGGACTAGAGATGGATCCTGAGAAACTACAAGCAATTCAGAATTGGCCGGTACCCTTAACCCTCAAAGGGGTCCAGAGGTTCTTAGGGTTCGCCAATTATTACCGAAAGTTTATACGAGACTTTTCCACCATTGTGGCGCCTATTACTGCTTTCACCAAGAAGGGTGCTAACCCGTCCAAGTGGTCTGAAGAAGCCATGCAAGCTTTTCATCTTTTAAAACAGAGGTTCATCTCTGCGCCTGTCCTGAAACAGCCTGACATCGACTCTCCTTTCATCCTAGAGGTGGATGCCTCCTCCGTTGGAGTAGGAGCGGTGTTATCTCAGAGGGCTAAAGATGGCCATTTACATCCTTGCAGTTTCTTCTCCCGGAAGTTCTCCCCAGCTGAGCGCAACTATGCCATTGGCGACCAGGAGTTGCTAGCCATCAAGCTCGCTCTAGAAGAGTGGAGGTATCTGTTGGAGGGAGCTTCTCATTTAATCACCATACTTACAGACCACAAGAACCTTTTATACCTGAAGGGCGCACAATGTCTCAACCCTCGTCAGGCCAGATGGGCACTTTTCTTTTCCAGGTTCGACTTTAAACTCCAGTTCTGTCCGGGCTCTCAGAATCGCAAGGCCGATGCCCTTTCCCGCTCATGGGAGCAAGAAAATGAGTCAGAGTCTTCAGACAAGCATCCTATTATAAATCCGTTGGCATTCTCCACGGTAGGGATGGACTCTACGCCCCCATCAGGGAAAAGTTTTGTGAAGCCGATGCTAAGGAAGAAGCTCATGCATTGGGCCCATGCTTCCCGTTTTGCCGGACATACAGGTATCCAAAAAACCCTGGAGTTTATCTCTAGGTCCTATTGGTGGCCAACTCTGAAAAAAGACGTCTTGGAGTTTATTGCATCTTGCCCAAAGTGTGCCCAACATAAAGTATCCCGCCAGTCGCCTGCGGGGCAACTGGTTCCACTATCCGTTCCCCGTCGACCATGGACCCACTTGTCGATGGATTTCATTACAGACTTACCCATGTGCAACAAGTTCAATACCATCTGGGTGGTAGTTGACCGGTTCACCAAGATGGCACACTTCATTCCTCTCACCGGTCTTCCGTCAGCTTCCAAGTTGGCTCAAGTATTCATACAAGAGATCTTCCGACTCCACGGTCTTCCTGAAGAAATTATCTCAGATCGAGGAGTTCAATTCACAGCCAAATTCTGGCGAAGTTTATGTCAAGTCCTCCAAGTCAAGCTAAAGTTTTCCACGGCTTACCATCCTCAGACCAATGGTCAAACCGAGAGGGTGAATCAGGACTTGGAGGCCTTCCTCCGCATCTATGTGTCCTCCTCTCAAGATGACTGGGTTCAATTACTTCCCTGGGCCGAGTTCTGTCATAACAACCAGTATCATTCTTCATCTTCTTCAACACCATTCTTCACCAACTTTGGATTCCACCCTAAAGTCCCTGAGTTCCAACCGCTTCCAGCAACTTCTGTTCCCGCAGTGGATATCACCTTGCATCAGTTTGCCAATATCTGGAAGAGCGTACGATCAGCTCTGCTCAAGGCATCGTTCAGGTACAAGAAGTTTGCGGATAAGAAGCGTCGAGCAGTTCCTGCTCTCAAGGTGGGTGATCGGGTATGGTTATCCACGAAGAATTTGAGGTTAAGAGTTCCCAGTATGAAGTTTGCACCTCGCTATATCGGTCCTTTCAAGATTGAACAAGTCATCAATCCTGTTGCTTACAGACTCCAGTTGCCTCCCTTCTTAAAAATACCCAGGACATTCCATGTTTCCCTGTTGAAACCGCTGATCTTGAATCGGTTTCATTCCTCACTTCCTCCAACTCCGAAAGTCCAAACTCAACGAGGCGTTGAGTATGAAGTGGCCAAGATCCTGGACTCACGTCACCGTTACGGTCAACTACAGTATCTTATTGACTGGAAGGGTTACGGCCCTGAGGAACGTTCATGGACCAATGCTTCTGATGTCCATGCTCCTGCCTTGGTCCGGAGATTCCATTCCAAGTTTCCTCAAAAGCCAAAGAAGTGTCCTGGGGCCACTCCTAAAGGGGGGGGGTGCTGTCACGATCCGGGTATCTGGACGCCATTTCTTACCCATCAGATGCCTCCTAAGGCTGGCTCAGCGCTCCAGGACCGGATCCCATCTGTTATCCTAATGTTCACATTCCTGCATCCTCTCCTGTCTCTCTGAGACGCTGTCACAGTAACGCCTTATTACATCTGGCATGGCGTCTCCCGCGGCCTCCGCCGCCGTCCCTGAGCTTCTGCATGCAGAGTGTCAGAGTGGCGATTACGTCAGCCGCGGCCTCCGCTGTGTCCGCGTGGTTGGATGTGCACTTGTCAGCCTGGCGTCTCCTGTCTCCAGTGGCCGGCGCCGCCATTACTGTTTTCATTACCACATGGATTACAAACCAAACTTCCCTCCAAGTGTCTGCATGGGCGCAACCATCTTGGATTCTGTCAGCTGATCATTTCCTCCAATCTGTTGTCAGTATTGTTAATCTGCATAATTGCCTAGCCAATCCCTTCCTTGCTGCAGGTATAAATACACTGTGCCTGAGCAAGGAAGGCGTCAGTGCTTTGGTTGTCAAACCTAGTTCCTGTTTGTCTCTCTCCTGTGATTGTCTTCCAGGTTCCAGCTCCTGTCTCAAGACTTCCACCATAGAGACCCGCACCAGCATTCCACCTGCGGTGTAGCCTGACTCTCCAATCCATTGTGGATTCATCTGTTTCCAGCTACAGCATTACCTGCTTCCAGCTCAGCTTCCAGCAGAGTACAGCTTCCCTTAAAGGGCCGGTGTCCTTTCTACACTTTACCACTCTCCACCGGTATTATTATTTCTCCGCTCTCAAATTCTACATGTCAGTTCATATTTCATCGCTCCCAAGTTCATCTATTATTTAACTGGTTCCAGCCAGTATCCACTCCGTGCTAACAACAGTCTGGTTCCAGCCAGTATCCACAGCAGCTGTTTTACCTTCAGCAACCCAGCTTTTCCTGGAACATCAGCTGGCACAATCCTGGGTTATCTCCATTGCTACAGTCGGGCCTGGTAAGGACTTTCCATCTAGAAGATCATAAGAACTATCTCACACTACCAGTGCCCTGTGGCTCCTGCCATCCAGTAGTACCCAGGAACTGTATTTATTATTTGCTGACTTTTACGTTTTCTTTTACTGCTGCTGTGTTGCGGAGTTGTCATAATAAACATCATTGACTTTTATCCAAGTTGTCGTGGTCACGCCTTCGGGCAGTTATTATTCATGTTACTTACATGTCCAGGGGTCTGATACAACCTCCCAGGTTTCGGTACATCTCAGCCCCTACAACTGAGGCTGCCTCCCGTCAGCTCAGGCCCTCAGTTGTGACACTGTCTTTCCGACAAGACGGCAGTTTCCGACTTCAATTGAATACCCCCCTAAATGTTAATAATAGTTTATCAATCCTATGTATGTACATGCTCCAAAAGTTCAAGTTGCCTGTATGCAAAGCAGTGGGTCTGAAACTTCAAATATTCTATGAAAATAAGAATTTACTTACCGATAATTCTATTTCTCGTAGTCCGTAGTGGATGCTGGGGACTCCGTCAGGACCATGGGGAATAGCGGCTCCGCAGGAGACAGGGCACAAAAATAAAGCTTTAGGATTAGGTGGTGTGTACTGGCTCCTCCCCCTATGATCCTCCTCCAAGCCTCAGTTAGGATACTGTGCCCGGACGAGCGTACACAATAAGGAAGGATATTGAATCCCGGGTAAGACTCATACCAGCCACACCAATCACACCGTATAACTTGTGATCTGAACCCAGTTAACAGTATGACAAACGTAGGAGCCTCTGAACAGACGGCTCACAACAATAACAACCCGAATTTGTTTGTAACAATAACTATGTACAAGTATTGCAGACAATCCGCACTTGGGATGGGCGCCCAGCATCCACTACGGACTACGAGAAATAGAATTATCGGTAAGTAAATTCTTATTTTCTCTAACGTCCTAAGTGGATGCTGGGGACTCCGTCAGGACCATGGGGATTATACCAAAGCTCCCAAACGGGCGGGAGAGTGCGGATGACTCTGCAGCACCGAATGAGAGAACTCAAGGTCCTCCTCAGCCAGGGTATCAAATTTGTAGAATTTTGCAAACGTGTTTGCCCCTGACCAAGTAGCAGCTCGGCAGAGTTGTAATGCCGAGACCCCCCGGGCAGCCGCCCAGGATGAGCCCACTTTCCTTGTGGAATGGGCCTTGACAGATTTAGGTTGTGGCAATTGTGCTACAAATCCAACGAGCAATCGTCTGCTTAGAAGCAGGAGCACCCATCTTGTTGGGTGCATACAATATAAACAGTGAGTCAGACTTTCTGACTCCCGCCGTTCTTGAAATATATATTTTCAATGCCCGGACCACGTCCAACAACTTGGAATCCTCCAAATCGTTAGTAGCCGCAGGCACCACAATAGGCTGGTTCAGGTGAAACGCTGACACCACCTTAGGCAGAAAATGAGGACGCGTCCGCAGTTCTGCCCTGTCCGTATGGAAAATCAGATATGGGCTCTTATATGATAAAGCCGCCAATTCTGATACTCTCCTGGCTGAAGCCAGGGCCAGTAGCATGGTTACTTTCCATGTAAGATACTTCAACTCCACCGATTTGAGCGGCTCAAACCAATGGGATTTGAGAAAATCCAAGACTACATTAAGATCCCACGGTGCCACTGGGGGCACAACCGGGGGCTGTATATGTAGTACTCCTTTTACAAAAGTCTGGACTTCAGGAACTGAAGCCAATTCTTTCTGGAAGAAAATCGACAGGGCCGAAATTTTGAACCTTAATGGACCCCAATTTGAGGCCCATAGACAATCCTGTTTGCAGGAAATGTAGGAATCGACCCAGTTGAAATTCCTCCGTGGGGGCCTTCCTGGCCTCACACCACGCAACATATTTCCTCCAAATGCGGTGATAATGTTGTGCAGTCACCTCCTTCCTGGCTTTTACCAGTGTAGGAATGACCTCTTCCGGAATGCCTTTTTCCCTTAGAATTCGGCGTTCAACCGCCATGCCGTCAAACGCAGCCGCGGTAAGTCTTGGAATAGACACGGTCCCTGCTGAAGCATGTCCCGTCTTAGAGGTAGAGGCCACGGATCCTCCGTGAGCATCTCTTGAAGTTCCGGGTACCAAGTTCTTCTTGGCCAATCCGGAGCCACTAGTATCGTTCTTACTCCCTTTTGCCGTATAATTCTCAGTACTTTTGGTATGAGAGGCAGAGGAGGGAACACATACACTGACTGGAACACCCACGGTGTTACCAGAGCGTCCACAGCTATTGCCTGAGGGTCTCTTGACCTGGCGCAATACCTGTCCAGTTTTTTGTTGAGGCGGGACGCCATCATATCCACCATTGGTTTTTCCCAACGGTTCACAATCATGTGGAAGACTTCTGGATGAAGTCCCCACTCTCCCGGGTGTAGACCGTGTCTGCTGAGGAAGTCTGCTTCCCAGTTGTCCACTCCCGGAATGAATACTGCTGACAGTGCTATCACATGATCTTCCGCCCAGCGAAGAATCCTTGCAGCTTCTGCCATTGCTGTCCTGCTTCTTGTGCCGCCCTGTCTGTTTACGTGGGCGACTGCCGTGATGTTGTCCGACTGGATCAACACCGGCTGACCCTGAAGCAGGGGTTTTGCCAGACTTAGAGCATTGTAAATCGCTCTTAGCTCCAGTATATTTATGTGAAGAGACATCTCCAGGCTTGACCATACTCCCTGGAAGTTTCTTCCCTGTGTGACCGCTCCCCAGCCTCTCAGACTGGCATCCGTGGTCACCAGGACCCAGTCCTGTATGCCGAATCTGCGGCCCTCTAACAGATGAGCACTCTGCAACCACCACAGAAGAGACACCCTTGTCCGTGGCGATAAGGTTATCCGCTGATGCATCTGCAGATGTGATCCGGACCATTTGTCCAGCAGATCCCACTGAAAAGTTCGTGCGTGGAATCTGCCGAATGGAATCGCTTCGTAAGAAGCCACCATCTTTCCCAGGACTCCTGTGCATTGATGCACAGACACTTTCCCTGGTTTTAGGAGGTTCCTGACAAGTTCGGATAACTCCCTGGCTTTCTCCTCCGGAAGAAACACCTTTTTCTGAACCGTGTCCAGAATCATTCCCAGGAACAGCAGACGTGTCGTCGGGGTCAACTGAGATTTTGGAAAATTCAGAATCCACCCGTGTTGTTGCAGCACTAGTCGGGTTAGTGCTACTCCATCCTCCAGCTGTTCTCTGGACCTTGCCCTTATCAGGAGATCGTCCAAGTAAGGGATAATTAATACGCCTCTTCTTCGCAGAAGAATCATCATTTCGGCCATTACCTTGGTAAAGACCCGAGGTGCCGTGGACAATCCAAACGGCAGCGTCTGAAACTGATAATGACAGTTTTGCACCACGAACCTGAGGTACCCTTGATGTGAAGGGCAAATTGGGACATGCAGGTAAGCATCCTTTATGTCCAGGGACACCATAAAGTCCCCTTCTTCCAGATTCGCTATCACTGCTCTGAGTGACTCCATCTTGAACTTGAATTTTTGTATGTACAGGTTCAAAGATTTCAGATTTAGAATAGGTCTTACCGAGCCGTCCGGCTTCGGTACCACAAATAGCGTGGAGTAATACCCCTTTCCCTGTTGTAGGAGGGGTACCTTGACTATCACCTGCTGAGAAAACAGCTTGTGAATGGCTTCCAATACCGTCGCCCTGTCTGAGGGAGACGTTGGCAAAGCAGACTTTAGGAACCTGCGAGGGGGAGACTTCTCGAATTCCAACCTGTAACCCTGAGATACTACCTGCAGGATCCAGGGGTCCACCTGTGAGCAAGCCCACTGTGCGCTGAAATTCTTGAGTCGACCCCCCACCGCTCCTGAGTCCGCTTGTAAGGCCCCAGCGTCATGCTGAGGGCTTTGCAGAACCCTGAGAGGGCTTCTGTTCCTGGGCAGGGGCTGCTTGCTGCCCTCTCTTACCCCTTCCTCTGCCCCGAGGCAGATATGACTGTCCTTTTGTCCGCTTGTTCTTATAGGACCGAAAGGACTGCGGCTGAAAAGACGGTGTCTTTTTCTGTTGGGAGGGGGTCTGAGGTAAAAAGGTGGATTTTCCGGCAGTTGCCGTGGCCACCAGATCCGATAGACCGACGCCAAATAATTCCTCCCCTTTATACGGCAATACTTCCATATGTCGTTTGGAATCCGCATCACCTGACCACTGTCGCGTCCATAAACTCCTTCTGGCAGATATGGACATCGCATTTACTCTCGATGCCAGAGTGCAAATATCTCTCTGAGCATCTCGCATATAAAGGAAAGCATCCTTTAATTGCTCTATAGTCAATAAAATACTGTACCTATCCAGGGTATCAATATTTTCAGTCAGGGAATCCAACCAGACGACCCCAGCACTGCACATCCAGGCTGAGGCGATGGCTGGTCGCAGTATAACACCAGTATGTGTGTATATACTTTTTAGGGTAGTTTCCAGTCTCCTATCAGCTGGATCCCTGAGGGCGGCCGTATCAGGAGACGGTAACGCCACTTGTTTTGATAAGCGTGTGAGCGCCTTATCCACCCTAGGGGGTGTTTCCCAGCGCGCCCTAACCTCTGGCGGGAAAGGGTATAATGCTAATAACTTTTTTGAAATTAGCACTTTTCTATCTGGGTTAACCCACGCTTCATCACATACATCATTTAATTCCTCTGATTCAGGAAAAACTACAGGTAGTTTTTTCACCCCCCACATAATACCCCTTTTTGTGGTACTTGCAGTATCAGAGATATGCAAAGCCTCCTTCATTGCCGTGATCATATAACGTGTGGCCCTACTTGAAAATACGTTTGTTTCATCACCGTCGACACTAGATTCAGTGTCTGTGTCTGGGTCTGTGTCGACCGACTGAGGTAAAGGGCGCTTTACAGCCCCTGACGGTGTCTGAGACGCCTGGGCAGGTACTAACTGGTTTGCCGGCCGTCTCATGTCATCAACTGATTTTTGTAATGTGCTGACATTATCACGTAATTCCATAAACAAAGCCATCCATTCCGGTGTCGACTCCCTGGGGGGTGACATCACCATTATCGGCAATTGCTCTGCCTCCACACCAACATCGTCCTCATACATGTCGACACACACGTACCGACACACAGCAGACACACAGGGAATGCTCTTATCGAAGACAGGACCCCACTAGCCCTTTGGGGAGACAGAGGGAGAGTTTGCCAGCACACACCCAAGCGCTATAATATATATGGGAACAACCTTATATAAGTGTTGTTCCTTATAGCAGCTTAAATATATCAAAATATATCAAAATATCCCCCCTCTCTGTTTTACCCTGTTTCTGTAGTGCAGTGCAGGGGAGAGTCCTGGGAGCCTTCCTCACAGCGGAGCTGAGCAGGAAAATGGCGCTGTGTGCTGAGGAGAATAAGCCCCGCCCCCTATTTCGGCGGGCTTTTCTCCCGGAGTTTTAGATATCTGGCATGGGTTAAATACATACATACATATAGCCTCAATGGCTATATGTGATGTATTCTTTTGCCATAAAGGTATTAAATATTGCTGCCCAGGGCGCCCCCAGCAGCGCCCTGCACCCTCCGTGACCGCTTGGTGTGAAGTGTGTGACAACAATGGCGCACAGCTGCAGTGCTGTGCGCTACCTTCATGAAGACTGAAGAGCCTTCTGCCGCCTGTTTCCGGACCTTCAATCTTCAGCATCTGTAAGGGGGGTCGGCGGCGCGGCTCCGGGACGAACCCCAGGGTGAGACCTGTGTTCCGACTCCCTCTGGAGCTAATGGTGTCCAGTAGCCTAAGAATCCAATCCATCCTGCACGCAAGTGAGTTGAAATTCTCTCCCCTAAGTCCCTCGATGCAGTGAGCCTGTTGCCAGCAGGACTCACTGAAAATAAAAAACCTAAAAACTTTTTCTAAGCAGCTCTTTAGGAGAGCCACCTAGATTGCACCCTGCTCGGACGGGCACAAAAACCTAACTGAGGCTTGGAGGAGGGTCATAGGGGGAGGAGCCAGTACACACCACCTAATCCTAAAGCTTTATTTTTGTGCCCTGTCTCCTGCGGAGCCGCTATTCCCCATGGTCCTGACGGAGTCCCCAGCATCCACTTAGGACGTTAGAGAAAGTAGCATGCTTTACCACCGGTTGATGTGATGAACCAAGTTGTTGCAGTGATTTGATAAACACCTGTACGCAAATCAATGGGTACCATTAACATATACTGTTGAGGCAAGGGTCAGGGAACGAGGGATGGAGTGGGGGGGAGATGCGGATCTCCAGGTTCTTTAAAATAATCACCACCAGAAGAATCAGTGTTTAGTGGTGGGATCACTCATCAGGATTGTGCATGGTGTTGAGGTGACTGGCTGAGCTTTTGGTGATCCTCTCCATGCTGTCATGTTGATAGGCCCATTTTACTAAAAAATCTGGGTTTATAGTGGAGGTGTTACCCTTAACAACCAATCACATTCTACTTATTTATCCTGCACAGTCTAGAATAGCTTGAATTTAATGGTTTGCTATGGGTAACTCCTCTACTTCTATAAACCCACCTTTAGTAAATATACCCCTATGAGTCCTATCAATAATAAGAAAATGGGAAATATAATGGAATAACTGTGGTACTAATTAACTAATTTAATTCCTTGTTTATTTTAATTTTCTTTTGTTGTATGTTGTGGCCCTGCTATTAACGCAGGAAAAAATCCGGGTAATTGAACTTTGAAAAACAAAATAAAAAAATGTCCTAGAGGGTTTGCAGGCTAAAAAAAAAAATTAAGGCTATCTGAAGAACAAGAGCTTTGATTAAAGGTGAATTTTAATTACAATTAGAATGATTGTGCTGCTTTGCTGACACCATCTGCTGAGCAGATAGAGAAACCATTTCTTAAAAAAACTTCACAAAATCAATAAAACTGCTGAAAACGAAAAAAAATAGTTTAAAGAGAGAACAATTCTGATGATGCATTTTTATTTTTCTATATAAGCTCAGTTAGAAGCAAATAAATACATTAGGGAAAGTTGGCGCTAACAAGGTTTCTACACCTATCACACTAAAGTAGTATAAAATTATCTTGTATACCCAGCAATTACAAATGTTATTATTGTATTTATCTAGAAGCATGTCCTTTTAGAGCTGGCTGTGTCGGACTAGAGTATGAAGGGCCCACCAGGGAACACAGTGGTAGGGGGCCCAAGCTTAAGGGGTGTGACCAATAAACAGAAAGGGACTTGGCCAACCAGTAGAGAGGACATGCAATGAATAGGGCCCCTTTATAAATGAGGGGACAGAGGTGCGTCAGGACCACCCACTGTGCACCCAAGTACATCCATGCTCCACCAAGTTACTGACCTCTAAAGGAGGAAGTGGGGCCCTCTAGGGATTTACCCTGTACACCTGTGGGCAAGTATGACCCTGACAGAAGGTCTCTGTGTGGTTAGTTAGACCCTCTTGGCCAGTTCCTGGTCAGTTCTTTGTCATCCAGCTTTGCATACTGTATAAAGTCATACAGAACAGGTACAACTTTAACATTGCCCACACAAAGGGAGGTATCATATTTCCAAAAGCATGAAGAATATTAAAGGGTTAATGTACAGTACCGGTTAGGAAGAACAATGCCTCGGCCTGCCAAAATCCATGGTCTAGTTCTGCTGGAGAGAAGCTATAAAACATTGTCCTGTTAGAAATAAGATAAGTACAGCCTGATACTACTATTGTGATAAAGTTAATTGAGGGCAATATATTGGGAAATATCACATGCCCAAAGGGCAGGGAACAGGGAACCCCATGAGCGGTGGGTTAGGATGAAAATACTTATTGGGATCAGTCAGGATTCTGAACGTTTGGACACCACTGTTGGCATTCTGACTGCCAGGATTTCGTAGCCAACCCCAATTTTAACATTAACATTAGTGTCCGTGAAAATCATGAGTAAGTGTCAGTTTCTGTATGTTTTCTTTATCTCTGTTATTTACCAATAGCTGAATGTGGGAGATATTATATATATCTCCTGTGTATGGCTTAGTAACACTGGATACAGCAGTCTCTGTTTTGGTTAATAGGAATGCAGTCTTGGGTAATTTTACAAACAACAAAAAACTTTTCTTTCAGAGCTTAGCCCCAGTAGCTAATGCCATGATGACATTACCCAAAGTAACCTATAGGCTCCAGTTTCGCCTGAGAGGGATCTTCAAATCCTTCTCCAGCATCTGTACAAACATCTCCGTGACCTCTGTGATAAATGAAAGTTCGATAACGAAGGAAATTTCAATAGGGGACAATTGATCCCTGCATACCCTCATATTGGATACTGTGTCTTAGCATGACTCAAATAGCCATGATGTTAATAAACAGGGCAAGACTATCATCCAAGTAGTGTACATTAACCTCTTAAATGTCTATAACATCACCCTCTCTCATTCCCAGTGTCATAACTAGACATTTTGGTGCCCTGTGCCAGAAAAAGAATTGGTGCCTCCTCCTCCCATATTTGAAATAGGGATAAAGCAGCGCAGACGCATGCCAAAAATAAAGGGGTGTGACTTTGTGGGCAAGGGGCGTGGCTACATAATAGTACCAATTAACATTACACACAGTAGTGTACATTGGCCCTCATTCCGAGTTGATCGCTCGCAAGGCGAATGTAGCAGAGTTACACACGCTAAGCCGCCGCCTACTGGGAGTGAATCTTAGCTTCTTAAATGTGCGACCGATGTATGCGCAATATTGCGATTACAAACGAGTTAGCAGTTTTTGAGTAGCTTCAGACTTACTCTGCCTGTGCGATCAGTTCAGTGCTTTTCGGTCCTGGCTGACGTCATAAACACACCCAGCGTTCGCCCAGGCACACCCACCGTTTCCCCGGCCACTCCTGCGTTTTCTCCGGAAACGGTAGCGTTTCCAGCCACACGCCCCTAAAACGCCGTGCATCCGCCCAGTAACACCCATTTCCTGTCAATCACAATGCGAACGTCGGAGCGATGAAAAAGCCGTGAGTAAACTTACTTTCTTCATAGTAAAGTTACTTGGCGCAGTCGCAGTGCGAACATTGCGCATGCGCACTAAGAGAATTCTCACTGCGATGCGATGAAAATCTCCGAGCGAACAACTCGGAATGAGGGCCATTATTCACACTCAGAAGTCTCCGTCACTGACTCAGCCAGAAACGCCAGCATCATAGGGACCCTGCCAACTCACAGCTCTCCCTTGGCCATACCATTGTGCAGCAGGCAAAGGATAACCAACCACAGAGAGCCATAAACTGGAGCCCGCCTCCTGCTGGACTGGGGATGCAGATACGCTGCACCACCTCACACTGCACCCCCAGCAATCGCTCCAGGACCCCCACCGCAGCCTGGGTGTCAATCAAGCATCGGACGTGGAGACCAGCTAAATGCTGCGGATGGGACACAGAGAGAGGAGCAGAGGAAAGGGAGCAGACATATACACAAAGGGATCACAGGTGTATGCGGTCATTTGCGTCCACAGGGCAAATGTGCGGTGTGCTGAGCACTTTCCGCACCACCCTAGTTACAGTCCTGCTCATCCTCTCTATTCCATAGAAATCTGGAAATTATAGCATTACATTTTTACTTACTGGAGTGCTCAGTTTTTTAGAGAATATTAATCACAATACTCAGTCCCGGAAACTGTTACATATTTATACACAGAGGCAAGCCCACAAAGCAAGGTATGCAGACTACCCATCATATATTTACCCAGTGTATCATAAAGACATTTGAAATGGTAATGTATAATGACATACATAAAGTATAATTAACGCCGGTCAGGAAATAGTTAAAGAAATCTAGACAAACAAAAAGCGCTTTCTACAGTTCCAAATTTATTATTACACATTAGTATCATCCAATTCTGAGATTCCACATAAAGGGGGTGGGAGTGATTCAGACCTGATCGCTGGGCTGCTAATTTTGCTGTCCTGTGTTCATATAGTCGCCGCTTCCAGGGGAAGTGTATTTGCACCGTGCAAGTGTGCAATGCTATGTGTATGCCGAGCTGCTAAAATCCACTTTGTGCAGTCTGTGCGCAGCCCAGGACTTACTCCCACAGTCAGGGCCGGACTGGGACTAAAAATAGGCCCTGGCATTTTTGAAGCACACAGGCCCACCTCTGTGACTCCTCCCCTTACTATTCCTGACTCCTCCCACTTATTAGTCTATGCTCTTACAAATATAATTAATATTGTAACAACATACAAGCGTACATCATTCTCTATTAAAATACACACAACCAGTGGTTGAAGTGGAAATTTTTAAGTGGGGGTATGGAAATGTGTAGTTTGTAATTAAGCGCGCACCTTCGGCGCGCGCGCTCCGGAAAAGGGGGCATGGCCACTCAAAAGGGGGCGTGGCCTTCAGTGTAGTTTACCACACCATACACCCCTTATACGCATTATACACCACAATAGTAGGACCCCTTATACTATCTAGCACTGGTGCCTCTTTCACATTATACCACACAGTATGAGCCAAAATTCACATTATAGCACCCGGTATGAGCCGAAATTTACATTATAGCACCCGGTATGAGCCGAAATTTACATTATATGCCCCCAATAGTGCAGTGCCAGATCCACAATTGCCCCCACAGTGCCAGATCCACAATTGCCCCCACAGTGCCAGGTATACAAATGCCCCCACAGTGCCAGGTATACAAATGCCCCCACAGTGCCAGGTATACAAATGCCCCACAGTGCCAGGTATACAAATGCCCCACAGTGCCAGGTATACAAATGCCCCCACAGTGCCAGGTATACAAATGCCCCCACAGTGCCAGGTATACAAATGCCCCACAGTGCCAGGTATACAAATGTCCCCACAGTGCCAGGTATACAAATGCCCCACAGTGCCAGGTATACAAATGCCCCCACAGTGCCAGGTATACAAATGCCCCCACAGTGCCAGGTATACAAATGCCCCACAGTGCCAGGTATACAAATGTCCCCACAGTGCCAGGTATACAAATGCCCCCACAGTGCCAGATCCACAAATGCCCCCACAGTGCCAGATCCACAAATGCCCCCACAGTGCCAGATCCACAAATGACCCCACAGTGAGAGGTATACAAATGCCCCCACAGTGCCAGATCCACAATTGCCCCCACAGTGCCAGGTATACAAATGCCCCCACAGTGCCAGGTATACAAATGCCCCACAGTGCCAGGTATACAAATGCCCCCACAGTGCCAGATCCACAAATGCCCCCACAGTGCCAGATCCACAAATGCCCCCACAGTGCCAGGTATACAAATGCCCCCACAGTGCCAGATCCACAATTGCCCCCACAGTGTCAGATCCACAATTGCCCCCACAGTGTCAGGTAATACCTGACACTGTGGGGGTAATTGTGGATCTGACACTGTGGGGGCAATTGTATACCTGACAGGTATACAAATGCCCCCACAGTGCAAGGTAAACAATTGCCCCCACAGTGCCAGGTATACAAATGCCCCACAGTGCCAGCCAATTGCCCCCACAGTGCCAGGTATACAATTGCCCCCACAGCAGCCAGTGCTGCAGCTGCTTACCGCTGCTGCACTGCTGCTGCTCCTCCTCCGGGCTCCGGCTGTGAGGGACGGGTGAGTCAGGAGAGGAGAGCGCCCGCCAGCACGGCTGTGTCTGGCGCGGCGGCGTATAGCGGACTTCGTTCAAACCAGCCGCCGGTTCGTGAGCCAATCAGAGCTCGCGGACCGGCGGCTTCTGATTGGCTGCCGGTCCGCGAGCTCTGATTGGCTCACGAACCGGCGGCTGGTTTGAAGTCCGCTATACGCCGCCGCGCCAGACACAGCCGCGCTGGCGGGCGCTCTCCTCTCTTGACAGCTGAGACACGCTGCCGCCGGACTGAGCGGCAGCGTGTATCAGTGAGCGCTGGACCGGCCCACGTGGCCATCGGCCCTTCTGGCATTTGCCAGAAGTGCCAGATGGCCAGTCCGGCCCTGCTACAGTGCAATCACATCAGGCTGATCGGGGCCGGAGTTGACGTCAGACACCCTCCCTGAAAATGCTTGGGAACGCCTGCGTTTTTCCAGGCACTCCCAGTAAATGGTCAGTTACCACCCACAAATGGCCTACTCCTGTCTATCACCTTGCGAATGCCCGTGCAAACGGATATTTCGCACCATCCCGTCGCTGATGCCTGCTGTTGTCCGACACACATGCGCATTGTAGTGCATACACATGCGCAGTTAGTACCTGAACGCCCGCTGGGCGAAAACGCACCTCAGCGATCAGATCTGAATCACCCCCAAAATCCAGCACTAGATCATGTGATCTCCTTTTCAGTTCTGCACCACATGTGTCCAAACAATATTAGATATCTTTGTAGATTGTGATGCGTGGATTTGTCATCTGTTGTGTAAACAGGAGCAGCTACCTGGCAATGCTCCATGGTGTTATATTTCACAGGGCTCTTGAATTAATGTTATTATTCTTTCCTATTGGAATAAAGTGAACCTGGCATTAAACACATAATAATTTATCATGATGTCCATTTCTATGTTCCTGTTCATTGTGTTTACAGTCTTGCGTTTGTTTCCTAGAACTAAACTGCATATACTCTAGTGCCACACGTTCTAAAATGCCTGCCCAAAGTTTATAAAATATATACTATAGTATAATAATACTGCTTCGGCCTTTAACACGCCAAACAAAATGCTTTAAAATGTAAAGCTACTGGAAAGCACGTACTATTAATGAGATTTAGCTGCAAACAGCCTCCAGGCTCTGCGGCACCTTTCCTTTCTCTGTTTTCATTATCAGTTGGGACGTTAAAGCTCGGTACACACTAGACGATGTGCAAACGACGCAATGATCATCCTGAGTTCCCTTGAACTCTAAACGATAAAGTGCATACATACTATGCAATCTGTGAAACAACCGAACTATGGGGGTGATTCAGATCTGATCGTAGATGTAGCACATCTACAATCAGTTACTCTGACATGCGGGTGGACGCCCAGCACAGGCCCCCCCCTCCCCTGCACAGGTGCAAAAGCATCACACGGCGGCGATGCTTTTGCACCCGCCGAGTAGCTCCCTGACTGCGCAGCTGGCTACCCGCCACATCCTGGGTCGCAACGGTCCCCCACGCAATGGTCCAGACATGACTGCATTGTCTGGACCATGCCCCACCAATGGCATTCTAATGCCATTGGCACGCCCCCCCCCCCCGTGACCGCCTCTCCCTGTCAGTCAGGAAGAGGCGATCGCAGCCCTGAGATGCTTTTAGCATCTCAATGGGCCTCCTGAAGTGCGGGCGCAACCCCCAAAGGGCTTCAGACTGCGATCGCTGCCGCTGCAGCGATCCAGTCTGAATTAGGCCCAATATATTGTGCATAGCCTGGCCATTTGATTGTTAACGATATATCATGTATATATGTAGGCAGGGCATACAGTAGATGATTTGCTTAAAATTGTTAACAATATCGGCAGATAAGCTTGCACTGCAGACAAATGTGATGATGCGAGGAACGACGCACAGGAGCACGCGATAGTATGTGCACACTGGATGATGTGGACAATTTGTCTTTCCTATTTGGTTCAAAGGGGAATCCAAGGTTGAAACTGCAACAGTGGAGCCGGTGGACAAAGCTGACATTAGTCTTTAGAGGAATCTGAGCAAATCTGTCTAGTGCTTACACTAAAAGGACAAATATGTACGGTAGTGGCTGGCAAAATGACTATACACCTTTATTCTGGGGCGAGACTTTCCTTATTTCACAACGTTTTTACTGATCGGATCCAGCTAAATATGTTGGTAACTGATAAACTGACTGAACATCCAACCTTAAAGGAACCAGTCCAACTTTCACCGGATTCAAGAAGGAAGTCAACAGAACTGTTGTATATTGTTTCTGGATACAGGTCCATAACCACTACACAACCCAAGTTTTGCCAAACGTGAAAAGTTTCCAAAACAAGGATGGGGACAGGGACACTGATGTGGAAACTTTGATGCCCCCAGATGGTACTGAGGACTGGTCCCCAGTTACAAGACTTGTTTCACTACAAGAATGTGTTAGGGATCAACTTAATGATTAAAAATGCATTAAAAACTGATGTCGAAGTTAATGGTGTAGTGAAAGCTGCAAGGTCGGCAGAAGGGTGAACCTTATTTTTTTGTTAAATGAAATTTGTTGTATATAGTGGGGTTTCTTCAAAGGAAAAAATATTTATTAACTATTGATACTGCAGGTACATGTTCTTTTAGCTTTGGGAGCTGCACACACACCTTTGTAGAGGTCATTTGCGAGAGAAAAAAAGACCCTAGAAAGGCTACGGTTTTACTGCCCAGGAATACATATGGCAGTGAAAAGACACTGTTTATCCTGCCTAGTATGTAAAAAAAAACCTCTCTATAGGGCCACCCTAGAGTTTATCAGCAAGGTGGAAAACAGGAAGAATAAATTTATTGTGGTGATGTGCTAAAGCCCTGGCACAAGGGAAACCCTGTGTCTTCAATGATAGCTATTAAAATGAAGACTATGAGATGTCCATTAAGTCCTCTTGGCAGAGGCATAACTTGGTGCCTGGGGCAAAATGAAGAACGCCTCCCACACATGCGTGGTCAACTGGGGAGGGGAATGGTTTCACATTTTGGGTGTGTAACTGTGAGAGAGATCAGGGGCAGAGCGAGTGAGATAGAGAGAGAGAGGCCAGGGACAAGGAGAGGGGCATGGGGAAAGAAAGAGAGGGAGAGGCATGGGAAAGAAGAGAAAGAGGTATGGGGAAGGGGAAGGAGAGACCTGGGGAAAGAGAAAGGCATGAGGAGAGTGAGAGGGAGAGTCATAGAGAGAGGCATGGAGAAAGATACATGGGGAAGGAGAAGGATGCAAGGCAAGAGAATGAGAGAGGAGCACAGGGAGAGAGAAGGAGGCATGGGAGGGGGTAGGAAAGGCATGGAGAGAGGCATGGGGAGAAAGAGAGATATGGGGAAGGTGAGAGAGAGAGAGAGAGAGAGAGAGAGAGGCATGGCAAGACAGTGATAGAGGGGCAAGTAGAAAGAGCTGGGCATGTGGAGAGAGCGAGGGGCATGGGCATACCTCCCAAATATCGATCCAATCTTGATGTTGTCTCCGAATATCTAATAAGGAGGAATAAGGACACAACAGAGAGTTGCCTATATCCTTCTACATCATAATACTGGATCACCATAGGAGATAATACATCATAATGTTCATGTAATAATGATGGACACTTTATATGTTGTATTATTTTAATAAATGTTTTATGAAATTACAGTCCAGACGTTTGATATTGGATGAACACTGTTTTTGAAACCTCTAGAGGACTATTGTAGCATTAAGATCTATTTTAATCCTTGGGCGCCATCTTTCTCTTTTTCATTGCATATATATATATATATATATATATATATATATATATTGTATAGTTTTAAACATATAGAATATACATTATGTTGGGCAATGGTTTAATTATATATATATATATATATATATAGAATTGAAGACCACGGCGCTCGGGTGCAATTTATGTGGTAATAGTGCACAGTATAAAAAGTATTGTTTAGAAATATAGTAAAACGTAGTGAATATATTAAAAAAGATTTTAAAAGAAGATACGTGAGGTAAAAGTCCCTATTTCATATAAAAGCACTTCTCAGTAAATTATCAGAGCGGCAGCTTGTAATACATATAGATATGCTTGGCATGCATATAAAATTTGTTGCAAGAATTGGAAAAACAAGCGCCCAAGAGTGTAATTATTAGGGTCAGGGAAAATGAAGGTATAAAAAATGGATGATAAGGATCGATTTAAAACACTTATCTGGCAGGTAGAGACTTGAATCAAGTAGTAGTCTTTTTGAGGATTAAGAACATGCGGATAAAACAGAAAAAACTAACATAGTGTGTACCGTTTATGTTGCATATTATGTTACTGTTTAGTTTCACAGGCCTTATTAGGGAACTTAGCTTATTCCCACAGAGTATTAATTTGCAGCCTGCGCAGTATATATATTAAAAATACAAGAAAGTTTTTAATAACATAATCACATAAAAACACACATAAAAATAGCTGTATAGCATGCTATACAGCTATTTTTATGTGTGGTTTTTATGTGATTATGTTATTAAAAACTTTCTTGTATTTTTAATATATATACTGCGCAGGCTGCAAATTTATACTCTGTGGGAATAAGCTAAGTTCCCTAATAAGGCCTGTGAAACTAAACAGTAACATAATATGCAACATAAACGGTACACACTATGTTAGTTTTTTCTGTTTTATCCGCATGTTCTTAATCCTCAAAAAGACTACTACTTGATTCAAGTCTCTACCTGCCAGATAAGTGTTTTAAATCGATCCTTATCATCCATTTTTTATACCTTCATTTTCCCTGACCCTAATAATTACACTCTTGGGCGCTTGTTTTTCCAATTCTTGCAATATATATATATATATATATATATATATATATATATATATTCGGAATATCTTCTCTTGTTCATTCCTGCTCATGTTCTGTAATTAGTTAGTGTCTCTGTACTCTTTCTAGGCACTTTTGTAATTAAAATCTAAGAGCTACAATGATTTTAACCCTGATCTGTATTTGTACTTCATGATGATAAATGTGTACCACAAATTAGGGAGAACATAAAGTATAGATGGCCTTTTAAATATATTCAACACAAAATAATGAAGCTGATCACATACACCACAATTTAATTGGCTAACATCGACCAAATAGGAATAATATAATTGCATGTGTGGGCTTCCCCACGGACCGCAAGTACAAGGTAAATCAGATCTTATTTTTAGCTTCATGTGTGAAAATCACTCTAATGATTTCTTCCTCTCTGAATACTCTGTCATTCTTCTTTCACTTTTATTCTATCATAATATGATGTAGCATTGGCCTGACACAGAGGTTCAGAGGTCCATGCTGGGATTATTCACAGATTCTCATGTGTGAGGATATAAAAATGCCAGAGTAAGCATTCCCCTTGTGTATGTACGTCGTGCCATACACTAGCAAACCACTTTTCTTATCTGAGCAATGCTCTAGTGCACTGGTGGTTCCGAACGCTCCACCATCGACCCACCATCGGTCACTACATTGAACCCTTGAGCAGCCCCTGCCTGGAGCAGAGTCTCCCTAGAAATGGCCACTCTAGGAAGATCACAGCCGCATGCTGAAACACGCCCATGCCACTCTCATATCACACCCATGACACTCCCATAGGATGCCCATGCCACTCCCATAAAACACCCATGCCACTCTCATAGCCCACCCATGCCACTCCTAAATTCCCGTAGAATTCCCCGGACACTCCCATAACAGCCAGATTTACCACTTTATGCTAATGTGAGAATCTGTAGGGCGGAAAACCCTTGTACCCATTGATTTTACACAAGCCATTGCAACCATCATCTGCCCCAGACACATGCTAGGTGCTAGAGCAGTGATGGCTAACCTTGACACTCCAGCTGTTGTTGAACTACACATCCCAGCATGCCCTGCATCAGTTTTAGCATTGCCAAATAGCAAAACTGTAGCAGGGCATGTTGGGATGTGTAGTTCAACAACAGCTGGAGTGTCAAGGTTAGCCATCACTGTGCTAGAGATCTGTCAGAAACAGACGTCCCTTACCCGTACACACAGAGCTTTAGGTACATGCCCATGACACTTCCACAAGGCAGGATGGTTCTATGCCATACCCCTCCCACGAAGCCACACCCCTTTGGACAGCATTGTCTATCTGCGCCGGGTGTTACCTTAGGTAGTGATGCCACTGATAGGGGGGCCATGAACTGGTAACTTGCCTAGGGCCCCTTAGTGCCTTAATCCACCTATGAATTTACCAAACGAACTATAAACAACACCTCCACTTTCCTATTTAAAAGTTTTAGTAACCCTATCTGTTTGTGGCCATCATTAGCTACTTTTTAACCAGGAAATATTGTGAAGTATTATCTGAGGCATTTTGTATACACTGTCAAATTATTTTCATGATTATGCAGCAATAAATCGCTACGGAAGACATACTAGTTTGACATGTGGCTATAAGAGTTGATTAGCTATATATTATGATTCGCCTTTATACAGTATGTGAGCAGTTACAGTACATTGGGGGTCATTCCGAGTTGATCGCTCGCTAGCAGTTTTTAGCAGCCGTGCACATGCTATGCCGCCTCCCACTGAGAGTGTATTTTAGCTTAGCAGAAGTGTGAACGGTTCTATCGCAGAGCGGCTACAAATTTATTTTGTGCAGTCTCAGAGTAGCTCAAAACCTACTCAGCACTTGCGATCACTTCAGACCATCCTGCTCCGGATTTGACGTCACAAACACGCCCTGCGTTCACCCAGCCACGCCTGCGTTTTTCCAGCCACGCCTGCGTTTTTCCGAACACTCCCTGAAAACGGTCAGTTGCCACTCAGAAATGCCCACTTCATGTCAATCACTCTGCGGCAGCCAGTGCGACTGAAATGCATTGCTAGACCCTGTGTAAAACTACATCGGTCGTTGTACTCGTACATCGCGCGTGCGCATTGCGCCGCATACACATGCGCAGAACTGCCATTTTTTGCATGATCGCTGCACCCCCATTGTGCTATGCCATGGGTGACGTTTGTTTTATATATGCCTTTAAACCTGATGCGCTTAAGAAAATGTTACAATTGTTATAACCTCTGAAACAATTTGTTTCTAATGTGAATGTATTTCTGATACTATGTGATATTATGCATAAATAATTAATGATCCTAACCTGATTTGTATGGTATATCTGGCACACAGAGGCAATATATTAATCATATATATATATATATATATATATATAATTCGTGGGGCGGCACTCATACGACTTGCAAGAAAACACAGTATCCCGATATGTGGTCAACGTTTCAGAATTTTTACTCTAATTCTTTTGTCAGTTTGGAGCAATAATTCTGAAACGTTGACCACATATCGGGATCCTGTGTTTTCTTGCAAGTCGTATGAGTGCCGCCCCACGAATGCTGTATGTTTCTCTGTTACCACATGGGGACCGTTACAAGGGAGGGCATCGACGCTATTAATTTACACAGACAAGGAGTGCCGGCTTTTCGCACTTGATATATGTATGTATATATATATATGTCATTGTTTTCATTGCCTGACACTGACATATATACAGTATGTATGCCTTGCAAGATGTCTTTATACATGCCCTAGTGAGATTAGTGCTGCAAGTGTTTATCTTCTTTTTCTGCATAGTGCATTATTCAGAATATTTCAGCCTAATTTAACATTTATTTTGTTTGAACTTACAAAAACATTTGACTATATGGGAGGGGTGTACTAAATGGAAAATGCGGTGAACCCCCTGTTTACTGCATTTTCTGAATGTACTAACAGCTGGCCCCCGGGACACCACAGCGGAGGGCAACGCCAGCTTTTGCGATGGGCGGCGATTTGTGCGATAGGCGGCGATGTCAATGAGTCCATCCTGCCCTACTGTACTGTATTACTGTATGTAATATAGTGGTTGTGTTTAGTGATTTTGGCATAATTAAAGTGCAGCGTTGATGCAATTCCCTTTTACAAATGAAAATAAAAATGAATACTTCTAATCAGTTTCCTAAGGAACAATGTAAAGCGTAATTCAATGACAGTTCTGTATAACCCATAATATGACATAATGGAAGCTTTTGTTTTTTAAATGTGTCTCCAAATATTTTCCTTGGGGAGATGACATCTCTTGTGCAATATTGTATAGAGCTTCTTTTATCTTCTCCAAGAAAACAGATCATAATGCTGCTATAAAAGAAAATAGTCACAATAAAAGTACTATTACTCATTTCATCATATGGTAATTATTGTCAGGGAATATTTATTGTGTCGTCTGTGAAGTAGGACCCTTATCTGACGCATGCAGTGAAACCTTTTCTTATTTTAAAAACATTCTCATTCAGTTTTTGTACTGTGCGCACGTGTTGTAGGTACATTTATAAATGCCCATGTGAATAACTTAATATTTATTGGGGAGAATGGAAACTTTATTTATAAATAAGGACATGGTGGCCATTTCCATCAGTGGTAACCGAACCCATCATGATAGAAATGTGGCCACACACCCAGGAACAGCAGAGGCCCATCATTGAATTGTGGACAAGCTTTCAACATCGAATCATCCGTAGCACCAAAACCTTCAGATGGAAGAACCATCACGATGGCTCCATCATGTATAAGAATCATTGGCGTTTCTATAATGGGTGCAGTGTGTGCGGTGCACAGGGGCCCCTGAGTCCCAGGGGGGCCCACACCGCACACATTGCACCCATTTCTCCTATACTTACCTTTCCAGAGTCCATCGCTGACGGTAGATGCTAGATCCAAGTGGCCTAAGGGACCTTTTACATTAGGGGGAGGAGCCATGACTCAAGGGGGAGGAGCTAGGCCAGTGGGATAGTTCCTCTACTATCCACGCCACCAACTATTACCTTTAGTAACCTGGTGGTGAGCGAAGCGAGCCCACAAGGGTACTTTTTGGGTACTTTGTTCGGCTGTAGCTCCTCCCCCTGGTGACGTGTCTCCTCCCCTAGTAACATCAGAAGGTCTCTTCTCCCACTCGGATTTAGAACCAACCCATCGCTGACCGTGTGTGGGCCCCCTCCTCTCCCGTAGCCGTTGCGCCGCTGCTAGCGCATTGACCACTAGAGACTCTGGCACAGTGCCAGAGTCTACAGCGCACGCGCAGGACTCCGGAGAAATGGCGCAGCGGGCATTTTTCATAGTCCTGCGCATGCGCTGTAGACTCTGGCACTGTGCCAGAGGTTAGAGCGCTGAGATCGCTAGCATTGGCGCGACGGCTACGGGAGAGGAGGGGGCCCACACACGGAGTCTGCACACGGGTCCCCTCCTCTCTGGAGACGCCCCTGATAAGAATTCTATTTTTACCATGCACAATAGAGACCCTAAGTAATTTCACAACTGGTTTGTACATTTGACAGCTATATTCAGATTTATTTTATCTTCAGAAGACCTTCACTTCCATAGCAATATGATAGTGGTGAGCATCAGAAAGCCACCACTGAATGCAAAATTCACAAGCATCAATGTCCATTCCTTGCCACTACCGCCGAGAGGGGGGGAACGGGCACTAATAACCTGGGCCCGGGCCTGCCAATGCCCCCTTACCTGTCAGCAGCAGCTTCATTCTCCAGCCAGCACATGGTGCTGTGTGCTGGCTGGGCTGTGGTGGTGCAGGGAGCAGCAGCAGCAGTCTCTTCTGCCTGTGCAGTGGGGTTAATGGGGGAACGATCACACTGATCACACCCACCTCTGGATTTGCCCCTGGCTGAGGGGCACGATTGCCCCCAAAAATCTGCGCTTTTCCCCCCAATCAGTTTGTATAAGGGGACATGACCATACTGCCCGCGATTAGGCCACGCCCCCAAAAAAGTACCTGGGCCCGCCACAGCTCTCTACACCCCTGTCCCTAGCACTAGTCTGCCCTGTATAAATCAGCAGAGATGGGTGGTGTGAATATATAATTTCCGTCTAATTCTTCATAGATATTCTACAGACTCCTGTGTTTAAGTTCATTTTGATAAACATTTTCCCCCTCTTTTGGGAGTTGTTGTGTGCCATCCAGCGCAGCTGAAATAACATGACATGTCAAGTATAATTTCTGTAATTAGTCAGTTTTACATTCTGTGACTGCCCAATGTTTCAAGAAATGAACTGGTATTTAGACCATAGCCTTTGGCTTGATTTAAGAGTTTAAGAGGCCTATTTATTAACATTATTTCTACTAAAATAATGTGAAAAGGAGTGTTTTCACATCCGTTTCACATTATTTAAGAATCACTGGAATGTATTAAAAGGCATTTGGAGCAGTCATGAAAACCCTGGGCCCTACACACTTGGTGACCCGCCGCTGAGCTGCCCGGCGGCGGATACGGCCTATGGGCGACCCGGTGGCGGGGGGAGGTGATGCATAAGCAACCCGGCACCAATGACGAACGAGCGCGGGGCAGCGCATCGTTCATCATTGGTGCCTACACACTGAATGATATGAGCAAGTTCTCGTTCAATAATGAACCTAATGTGTAGGGCCTATAAGCGATAATTTCCCTATGATGATGGACCATACTTGCCTACCTGACCCTCTCCATGAGGGAGAAAATGCTCTGTTCCTGGACTTTCCTTGTAATGTATGATTGCCATCACCTGTGGTGAGCTAGTTAATTGATAAGAAACGTGCAGGCAAGTATGTGATGGACAGTTGTATTTAACTTGGTAATGCGTTTATGGTCTATTCCACATCCAGACTGTTAGTAATTAAGGTTTTTGTTGCAGCCTGGAAACTGGACAACTTGCTGTGCGTTACTTGATGTGTGCTTCTTTTATTGTATGTATTATGTAACAAGACTGATGTTGGACTGATACAATAAAAAAGGGCAATTTCTCACTTCTGGGGAAGGCCAGAAGAAAAGACGGAAGTTCAAAATTCTCATTTCTAGATAATATAATTGCTGGAGTTTTCTACAAGAACTTTGTAATGAGTTTAGCACAGGAGGCATTTGATATCCCGGCTGTCAGTATCCCAGCGCTCACCATATGACAGCCAGCATACCAACAACTATTCTCCCTGTTGGGGTGTCCACGACACCCCTGGAGGGAGAATAAAAAGCTTAGCGCGCACGGCGCGCCACCATACCCGCAGCAAGACCGCAAGGGGCTCTTTTGCGCTCACCCAGCTGCCTGCATAAATAATGGGGGTCATTCTGAGTTGATCGCTAGCTGCCATTGTTCGCAGCGCAGCGATCAGGCTAAAAATCTGCATTTCTGCGCATGCGTATGCACCGCAATGCGCACGCGCGACGTATTGGTACAAAGTCCTTTGTGTTTTTGCACAGGTTCTAGCGAAGCTTTCAGTCGCACGACACAACGCAAGAAGATTGACAGGAAGGGGGCGTTTCTGGGTGTCAACTGACCGTTTTCATGGAGTGTTTGGAAAAACGCAGGCGTGCCGGGGAAAACGCAGGCATGGCTGGGCGAACGCTAGGCAGGTGTCTGACGTCAAAAACCATCCCTCCAAATGTTAGAATCAACGCACATGAAGAGTAAGTCCAGGGCTGGTCTTGTTCTACACAAAATGTTTTTGCAGGTGCTCTGATGCACAGGTGTTCACACTTCTGCAAAGTGAAAATACACTCCCCGGTGGGCGGTGACAATGCGTTTGCACGGCTGCTAAAAACTGCTAGCGAGCGAACAACTCAGAATGACCCCCAATATGCGATTTAGTAACGTCTCACATTTATTTGTCAGTCTCTCAATGGGTACTCCCAAATCTGCATAATGTATTATCATTTTCTCAATATTTTCCATGTGTTTAAGTGGTCTCCAGCAGCGAATGTAATAACAGATAAGTGTTGGAGTGATGTTTCCTGTCTGAAGTATATATGTACATTGATGGTTCTCTATGCTTTTAGCTCAGTATTTGTCAGGTTTTTCCTTTCCTGTGACCTTCTGTGCACTTGGAATTTTGGTGATATGAAACCAAACCAGTAATAGGTGAGATTTTCTCTTTCATTGACTTTTTGAAAACTTTAAACTTTCTATCGGCCGATACTCTCACACTCCACTCACAGGATCTTCACTAATAAATAATGACACAAACAACTGAATTGGCAGTGAAAGGGGTCAGCATTTTATTTAAAAGGGATTTCATTTTATATTAATTTAAATAAACTAAAGCATACCTTCCAACATTTTAAATCCAGGGAGAGGGACACCTGAAAAGCGGGTGTGTGTCTCCTATGGAGAAGGGGGCGTGGCTTCACAGGAGGGCCTGCGATCGCGAGCCATGCCCCCACTTTGATTCCTGAGGGGGCATGCCCAGCGCTCTGAGCTGCTGGCATGCCCTCTCTCCCCCTGTCTCCACTGAGCAGAGCAGTGACTACAGGAGCCTCTCAACTGCCCCACCACCACCACCACCACCACGGGACACTGCGGCCCGCGGGTGGGACAGTCCCAACAAAATGGGACTGTCCTGCAAAAACCAGGACAGTTGGGAGGTATGAACTAAAGTATAGTGATGAGGAAAGAATGGCCTATCATATGCAATAACTTTGAACTAACAATTAAAACAAGGGTTTACAGCCCACCTCGGCAAGGATGAGGTCTTCTGCCACCATCCTTGCCTAAGCAACTCCCCTTAGACAACTGCCCAACCCTTACGGGGACATAACCACCAAGTGATGAGGCCATCTGCCATTGAGGTGGCAGCCCATCCATGGAGAAGCAAGGGGTCCCACCTGGATCGGTGGTTGCCCATGCCTGACACTGAAATTCACGCCTAATCTTCACTGTGAACGAAACTGCCCTCCCCAGAGAAACAGACAAAAATTATTATAAAATCACCAATAGCCATTCTGACACCAGCCACCCTAAAAAGCCGACACAACTGAGCCATTAAACCCAAACACACAACCACACAAGGGAGGGCGGGAGGGTAAACGTCCTGAAGAGAGCCCCACATCTCCAAGCCAACCAACAAAAGCCCACAGAATCTCCCTAACAACAGGCAGGACCAATCAAAAACCATTCCATCTATAACCAATCTCTCCTCCTAAAAACTTAACCCCTAGATGTCCGTTCAGAGTGCAAGTGCACAGGCCTGGAGGATTCTGACACTCCTGTCTTATACCATTCCCTCCGTGTTCTTTCTGCTGTAAAGTTCAGACTTGTCACTGGCAAAGAAAAAGACAAGGCAACTGAAATTTATGCCCAAAATAATAGCGCTTGTACAGTAAAGGGCAGATAAGCCATGGTCCAGCCATTTAAATGAATATAAAAAGATTAAGGTACAAAGTGTACAAGTTTAGCTATACCAGAACTTACATGTTACTTATTTAATAAATGAGGGCCTGATTTGGGGTGTGGTTCATCAAATCGACAGTATCTAGGTCGACAATGTTTAGGTCGACCACTATAGGTCGACAGTCACTAGGTCGACATGGATGGAAGGTCGACAGGGTTTCTAGGTCGACATGTGCTAGGTCTAAAGGTCGACATGAGGATTTTTTTTTTTGTCGTTTTCTTCGTAGAGTGACCGGGATCCCAAATTAGTGCACCGCGTCCCCTCGCATGGATCGCTTCGCTCGCCATGCTTCGCTCCGCTACTGCTTTGCTCGGCACAGATTACCGTTCCAATCGTAGTCCACGTGGATCGGTAAGTATGGAAAAATTCAAAAAAAGAAAAACATTTTGAAAAACTCATGTCGACCTTTAGACCTGTCGACCTAGCACATGTCGACCTAGAAACCCTGTCGACCTTCCATCCTTGTCGACCTAGTGACTGTCGACCTATAGTGGTCGACCTAAACATTGTCGACCTAGATCGTGTCGATCTTCAGACCGGATCCCCCTGATTTGTATGTTATGCCTATGGTTTCATAGCTGAGCAATTATCGGTAATCTGCGAATACACGTAAGTCACAATATGCATGCGCCAAGGTACCTTAGAGATGGTGCTCACAGTGGGGGTAATTCCAAGTTGATCGCAGCAGGAAATTTTTTAGCAGTTGGGCAAAACCATGTGCACTGCAGGGGGGGCAGATATAACATTTGCAGAGAGAGTTAGATTTGGGTGGGTTATTTTGTTTCTGTGCAGGGTAAATACTGGCTGCTTTATTTTTACACTGCAATTTAGATTGCAGATTGAACTCACCACACCCAAATCTAACTCTCTCTGCACATGTTATATCTGCCACCCCTGCAGTGCACATGGGGGGTAATTCCAAGTTGATCGCAGCAGGAAATTTTTTAGCAGTTGGGCAAAACCATGTGCACTGCAGGGGGGGCAGATATAACATGTGCAGAGAGAGTTAGATTTGGGTGCGTTATTTTGTTTCTGTGCAGGGTAAATACTGGCTGCTTTATTTTTACACTGCAATTTAGATTGCAGATTTAACTCACCACACCCAAGTCTATCTCTCTCTGCACATGTTATATCTGCCTCCCCTGCAGTGCACATGGTTTTGCCCAACTGCTAAAAAAAATCCTGCTGCGATCAACTTGGAATTACCCCCATGGTTTTGTCCAACTGCTAAAAAATTTCCTGCTGCGATCAACTTGGAATTACCCCCCAGTGAGCATTTATTTGCAAAGTGATTGACAGTCAGGGATAGTCTGAGGGCGGGAACGGAGTGGCAACAAAAATGCAGTTGTGTCTCGGCAGAATTCGAGGCCTGTCTCAACTAGAGATGAGCGCCTGAAATTTTTCGGGTTTTGTGTTTTGGTTTTGGGTTCGGTTCCGCGGCCGTGTTTTGGGTTCGACCGCGTTTTGGCAAAACCTCACCGAATTTTTTTTGTCGGATTCGGGTGTGTTTTGGATTCGGGTGTTTTTTTCAAAAAACACTAAAAAACAGCTTAAATCATAGAATTTGGGGGTCATTTTGATCCCAAAGTATTATTAACCTCAAAAACCATAATTTACACTCATTTTCAGTCTATTCTGAATACCTCACACCTCACAATATTATTTTTAGTCCTAAAATTTGCACCGAGGTCGCTGTGTGAGTAAGATAAGCGACCCTAGTGGCCGACACAAACACCGGGCCCATCTAGGAGTGGCACTGCAGTGTCACGCAGGATGTCCCTTCCAAAAAACCCTCCCCAAACAGCACATGACGCAAAGAAAAAAAGAGGCGCAATGAGGTAGCTGTGTGAGTAAGATTAGCGACCCTAGTGGCCGACACAAACACCGGGCCCATCTAGGAGTGGCACTGCAGTGTCACGCAGGATGTCCCTTCCAAAAAACCCTCCCCAAACAGCACATGACGCAAAGAAAAAAAGAGGCGCAATGAGGTAGCTGTGTGAGTAAGATTAGCGACCCTAGTGGCCGACACAAACACCGGGCCCATCTAGGAGTGGCACTGCAGTGTCACGCAGGATGGCCCTTCCAAAAAACCCTCCCCAAACAGCACATGACGCAAAGAAAAAAAGAGGCGCAATGAGGTAGCTGTGTGAGTAAGATTAGCGACCCTAGTGGCCGACACAAACACCGGGCCCATCTAGGAGTGGCACTGCAGTGTCACGCAGGATGGCCCTTCCAAAAAACCCTCCCCAAACAGCACATGACGCAAAGAAAAAAAGAGGCGCAATGAGGTAGCTGTGTGAGTAAGATTAGCGACCCTAGTGGCCGACACAAACACCGGGCCCATCTAGGAGTGGCACTGCAGTGTCACGCAGGATGGCCCTTCCAAAAAACCCTCCCCAAACAGCACATGACGCAAAGAAAAAAAGAGGCGCAATGAGGTAGCTGTGTGAGTAAGATTAGCGACCCTAGTGGCCGACACAAACACCGGGCCCATCTAGGAGTGGCACTGCAGTGTCACGTAGGATGTCCCTTCCAAAAAACCCTCCCCAAACAGCACATGACGCAAAGAAAAAAAGAGGCGCAATGAGGTAGCTGTGTGAGTAAGATTAGCGACCGTAGTGGCCGACACAAACACCGGGCCCATTTAGGAGTGGCACTGCAGTGTCACGTAGGATGTCCCTTCCAAAAAACCCTCCCCAAACAGCACATGACGCAAAGAAAAAGAGATAGTATACTCGTAACTAGTATGTATGTATAAAGAAAGAAAAAAAAACCACGGTTAGGTGGTATATACAATTATGGACGGGCTGCCGAGTGCCGACACAGAGGTAGCCACAGCCGTGAACTACCGCACTGTACTGTGTCTGCTGCTAATATAGACTGGTTGATAAAGAGATAGTATACTCGTAACTAGTATGTATGTATAAAGAAAGAAAAAAAAAAACCACGGTTAGGTGGTATATACAATTATGGACGGGCTGCCGAGTGCCGACACAGAGGTAGCCACAGCCGTGAACTACCGCACTGTACTGTGTCTGCTGCTAATATATAGACTGGTTGATAAAGAGATAGTATACTCGTAACTAGTATGTATGTATAAAGAAAGAAAAAAAAACCACGGTTAGGTGGTATATACAATTATGGACGGGCTGCCGAGTGCCGACACAGAGGTAGCCACAGCCGTGAACTACCGCACTGTACTGTGTCTGCTGCTAACATAGACTGGTTGATAAAGAGATAGTATACTCGTAACTAGTATGTATGTATAAAGAAAGAAAAAAAAAAACACGGTTAGGTGGTATATACAATTATGGACGGGCTGCCGAGTGCCGACACAGAGGTAGCCACAGCCGTGAACTACCGCACTGTACTGTGTCTGCTGCTAATATATAGACTGGTTGATAAAGAGATAGTATACTCGTAACTAGTATGTATGTATAAAGAAAGAAAAAAAAACCACGGTTAGGTGGTATATACAATTATGGACGGGCTGCCGAGTGCCGACACAGAGGTAGCCACAGCCGTGAACTACCGCACTGTACTGTGTCTGCTGCTAATATAGACTGGTTGATAAAGAGATAGTATACTCGTAACTAGTATGTATGTATAAAGAAAGAAAAAAAAACCACGGTTAGGTGGTATATACAATTATGGACGGGCTGCCGAGTGCCGACACAGAGGTAGCCACAGCCGTGAACTACCGCACTGTACTGTGTCTGCTGCTAATATATAGACTG
This sequence comes from Pseudophryne corroboree, assembly GCF_028390025.1. Classification (NCBI taxonomy): domain Eukaryota; kingdom Metazoa; phylum Chordata; class Amphibia; order Anura; family Myobatrachidae; genus Pseudophryne; species Pseudophryne corroboree. Next base: position 127,075,834 of record NC_086444.1, on the reverse strand, counting down.
GTTGATAAAGAGATAGTATACTCGTAACTAGTATGTATGTATAAAGAAAGAAAAAAAAACCACGGTTAGGTGGTATATACAATTATGGACGGGCTGCCGAGTGCCGACACAGAGGTAGCCACAGCCGTGAACTACCGCACTGTACTGTGTCTGCTGCTAATATATAGACTGGTTGATAAAGAGATAGTATACTCGTAACTAGTATGTATGTATAAAGAAAGAAAAAAAAACCACGGTTAGGTGGTATATACAATTATGGACGGGCTGCCGAGTGCCGACACAGAGGTAGCCACAGCCGTGAACTACCGCACTGTACTGTGTCTGCTGCTAATATATAGACTGGTTGATAAAGAGATAGTATACTCGTAACTAGTATGTATGTATAAAGAAAGAAAAAAAAACCACGGTTAGGTGGTATATACAATTATGGACGGGCTGCCGAGTGCCGACACAGAGGTAGCCACAGCCGTGAACTACCGCACTGTACTGTGTCTGCTGCTAATATATAGACTGGTTGATAAAGAGATAGTATACTCGTAACTAGTATGTATGTATAAAGAAAGAAAAAAAAACCACGGTTAGGTGGTATATACAATTATGGACGGGCTGCCGAGTGCCGACACAGAGGTAGCCACAGCCGTGAACTACCGCACTGTACTGTGTCTGCTGCTAATATATAGACTGGTTGATAAAGAGATAGTATACTCGTAACTAGTATGTATGTATAAAGAAAGAAAAAAAAACCACGGTTAGGTGGTATATACAATTATGGACGGGCTGCCGAGTGCCGACACAGAGGTAGCCACAGCCGTGAACTACCGCACTGTACTGTGTCTGCTGCTAATATAGACTGGTTGATAAAGAGATAGTATACTCGTAACTAGTATGTATGTATAAAGAAAGAAAAAAAAAACCACGGTTAGGTGGTATATACAATTATGGACGGGCTGCCGAGTGCCGACACAGAGGTAGCCACAGCCGTGAACTACCGCACTGTACTGTGTCTGCTGCTAATATATAGACTGGTTGATAAAGAGATAGTATACTCGTAACTAGTATGTATGTATAAAGAAAGAAAAAAAAACCACGGTTAGGTGGTATATACAATTATGGACGGGCTGCCGAGTGCCGACACAGAGGTAGCCACAGCCGTGAACTACCGCACTGTACTGTGTCTGCTGCTAATATAGACTGGTTGATAAAGAGATAGTATACTCGTAACTAGTATGTATGTATAAAGAAAGAAAAAAAAACCACGGTTAGGTGGTATATACAATTATGGACGGGCTGCCGAGTGCCGACACAGAGGTAGCCACAGCCGTGAACTACCGCACTGTACTGTGTCTGCTGCTAATATATAGACTGGTTGATAAAGAGATAGTATACTCGTAACTAGTATGTATGTATAAAGAAAGAAAAAAAAACCACGGTTAGGTGGTATATACAATTATGGACGGGCTGCCGAGTGCCGACACAGAGGTAGCCACAGCCGTGAACTACCGCACTGTACTGTGTCTGCTGCTAATATATAGACTGGTTGATAAAGAGATAGTATACTCGTAACTAGTATGTATGTATAAAGAAAGAAAAAAAAACCACGGTTAGGTGGTATATACAATTATGGACGGGCTGCCGAGTGCCGACACAGAGGTAGCCACAGCCGTGAACTACCGCACTGTACTGTGTCTGCTGCTAATATATAGACTGGTTGATAAAGAGATAGTATACTCGTAACTAGTATGTATGTATAAAGAAAGAAAAAAAAACCACGGTTAGGTGGTATATACAATTATGGACGGGCTGCCGAGTGCCGACACAGAGGTAGCCACAGCCGTGAACTACCGCACTGTACTGTGTCTGCTGCTAATATATAGACTGGTTGATAAAGAGATAGTATACTCGTAACTAGTATGTATGTATAAAGAAAGAAAAAAAAACCACGGTTAGGTGGTATATACAATTATGGACGGGCTGCCGAGTGCCGACACAGAGGTAGCCACAGCCGTGAACTACCGCACTGTACTGTGTCTGCTGCTAATATATAGACTGGTTGATAAAGAGATAGTATACTCGTAACTAGTATGTATGTATAAAGAAAGGAAAAAAAACCACGGTTAGGTGGTATATACAATTATGGACGGGCTGCCGAGTGCCGACACAGAGGTAGCCACAGCCGTGAACTACCGCACTGTACTGTGTCTGCTGCTAATATATAGACTGGTTGATAAAGAGATAGTATACTCGTAACTAGTATGTATGTATAAAGAAAGAAAAAAAAACCACGGTTAGGTGGTATATACAATTATGGACGGGCTGCCGAGTGCCGACACAGAGGTAGCCACAGCCGTGAACTACCGCACTGTACTGTGTCTGCTGCTAATATATAGACTGGTTGATAAAGAGATAGTATACTCGTAACTAGTATGTATGTATAAAGAAAGAAAAAAAAACCACGGTTAGGTGGTATATACAATTATGGACGGGCTGCCGAGTGCCGACACAGAGGTAGCCACAGCCGTGAACTACCGCACTGTACTGTGTCTGCTGCTAATATATAGACTGGTTGATAAAGAGATAGTATACTCGTAACTAGTATGTATGTATAAAGAAAGAAAAAAAAACCACGGTTAGGTGGTATATACAATTATGGACGGGCTGCCGAGTGCCGACACAGAGGTAGCCACAGCCGTGAACTACCGCACTGTACTGTGTCTGCTGCTAATATATAGACTGGTTGATAAAGAGATAGTATACTCGTAACTAGTATGTATGTATAAAGAAAGAAAAAAAAACCACGGTTAGGTGGTATATACAATTATGGACGGGCTGCCGAGTGCCGACACAGAGGTAGCCACAGCCGTGAACTACCGCACTGTACTGTGTCTGCTGCTAATATATAGACTGGTTGATAAAGAGATAGTATACTCGTAACTAGTATGTATGTATAAAGAAAGAAAAAAAAACCACGGTTAGGTGGTATATACAATTATGGACGGGCTGCCGAGTGCCGACACAGAGGTAGCCACAGCCGTGAACTACCGCACTGTACTGTGTCTGCTGCTAATATATAGACTGGTTGATAAAGAGATAGTATACTCGTAACTAGTATGTATGTATAAAGAAAGAAAAAAAAACCACGGTTAGGTGGTATATACAATTATGGACGGGCTGCCGAGTGCCGACACAGAGGTAGCCACAGCCGTGAACTACCGCACTGTACTGTGTCTGCTGCTAATATAGACTGGTTGATAAAGAGATAGTATACTACTAATATTATATACTGGTGGTCAGGTCACTGGTCACTAGTCACACTGGCAGTGGCACTCCTGCAGCAAAAGTGTGCACTGTTTAATTTTAATATAATATTATGTACTCCTGGCTCCTGCTATAACCTATAACTGGCACTGCAGTAGTGCTCCCCAGTCTCCCCCACAATTATAAGCTGTGTGAGCTGAGCAGTCAGACAGATATATAATATATATATAGATGATGCAGCACACTGGCCTGAGCCTGAGCAGTGCACACAGATATGGTATGTGACTGACTGAGTCACTGTGTGTATCGCTTTTTTCAGGCAGAGAACGGATATATTAAATAAACTGCACTGTGTGTCTGGTGGTCACTCACTATATAATATATTATGTACTCCTGGCTCCTGCTATAACCTATAACTGGCACTGCAGTAGTGCTCCCCAGTCTCCCCCACAATTATAAGCTGTGTGAGCTGAGCAGTCAGACAGATATATATAATATTATATATAGATAATAGATGATGCAGCACACTGGCCTGAGCCTGAGCAGTGCACACAGATATGGTATGTGACTGAGTCACTGTGTGTTGTGTATCGCTTTTTTCAGGCAGAGAACGGATTATAAATAAAAGTGGTGGTCACTGGTCACTATCAGCAAAACTCTGCACTGTACACTACTGAGTACTCCTAATGCTCCCCAAAATTAGTAAATCAAGTGTCTCTCTAATCTATTCTAATTCTAAACGGAGAGGACGCCAGCCACGTCCTCTCCCTATCAATCTCAATGCACGTGTGAAAATGGCGGCGACGCGCGGCTCCTTATATAGAATCCGAGTCTCGCGACAGAATCCGAGCCTCGCGAGAATCCGACAGCGTCATGATGACGTTCGGGCGCGCTCGGGTTAACCGAGCAAGGCGGGAAGATCCGAGTCGCTCGGACCCGTGAAAAAAAACATGAAGTTCTGGCGGGTTCGGATTCAGAGAAACCGAACCCGCTCATCTCTAGTCTCAACCTACAACTGCGATCCAATGCACATAAAACATAGCACCACAGTCATTCTGCACCACCATAGGGACTCTCCGGGAGTTGATTATCAAAGGATCTGCAACATGGGGATGCTGCTGTAAAACATGCCGACCAATCAGGTCCTTAATTTTCCGAGCTGCACTATAAAATCGAAAGAAACTGAATGGTAGATTTGAAAGACGTGACCATCCTTCTCATTGCCATTAGGGATGAGCGGGTTCGGTTCCTCGGAATCCGAACCCGCCCGAACTTCATGTTTTTTTACACGGGTCCGAGCGACTCGGATCTTCCCGCCTTGCTCGGTTAACCCGAGCGCGCCCGAACGTCATCATCCCGCTGTCGGATTCTCGCGAGGCTCGGATTCTATCGCGAGACTCGGATTCTATATAAGGAGCCGCGCGTCGCCGCCATTTTCACACGTGCATTGAGATTGATAGGGAGAGGACGTGGCTGGCGTCCTCTCCGTTTATAGAGAAGAGAGTGAGACAGTAGAGAGAGACACAGTAGTAATTTTGGGGAGCATTAGGAGGAGTACTAGTTACTTGCTGAAGTGATAGATAGTGTGACTGTATATTATCTGACTTGTGGGGGAGACACTGACAGTGGGGAGCAGTTAGAGTCTGAGAGCAGGACTCAGGAGTACATATAACGTACAGTGCACACTTTTGCTGCCAGAGTGCCACACTGCCATTGTGACCACACTGACCACCAGTATAATATATATTGTGATTGTCTGCTTAGGAGTACTACTTGCAAGTTGCTGATAGTGTGACCAGTGACCTGACCACCAGTCACCACCAGTTTAATATATATATATATATATATATATAATTGTATATAATATATATATAATATTGTATACCACCTACCCGTGGTTTTTTTTTTCTTTCTTCTTTATACATACTACTATAGTAGCTTACTGTAGCAGTCTGCGGTGCTGCTGAGCTGACTGTGTCCAGCAGGTCCGTCATCAGTCATTACATAATAAATATATATACCTGTCCGGCTGCAGTACTAGTGATATTATATATATATATATATTGATTTCATCTCATTATCATCCAGTCTATATTAGCAGCAGACACAGTACGGTAGTCCACGGCTGTAGCTACTTCTGTGTCGGCAGTCGCTCGTCCATCCATAATTGTATACCACCTACCCGTGTTTTTTTTTTTCTTTCTTCTTTATACATACTACTATAGTAGCTTACTGTAGCAGTCTGCGGTGCTGCTGAGCTGATAGTGTCCAGCAGGTCCGTCATCAGTCATTACATAATAAATATATATACCTGTCCGGCTACAGTACTAGTGATATTATATATATATATATATATTGATTTCATCTCATTATCATCCAGTCTATATTAGCAGCAGACACAGTACGGTAGTCCACGGCTGTAGCTACCTCTGTGTCGGCAGTCGCTCGTCCATCCATAATTGTATACCACCTACCCGTGGTTTTTTTTTTCTTTCTTCTTTATACATACTACTATAGTAGCTTACTGTAGCAGTCTGCGGTGCTGCTGAGCTGACAGTGTCCAGCAGGTCCGTCATCAGTCATTACATAATAAATATATATACCTGTCCGGCTGCAGTACTAGTGATATTATATATATATATATTGATTTCATCTCATTATCATCCAGTCTATATTAGCAGCAGACACAGTACGGTAGTCCACGGCTGTAGCTACCTCTGTGTCGGCAGTCGCTCGTCCATCCATAATTGTATACCACCTACCCGTGGTTTTTTTCTTTTTCTTTCTTCTTTATACATACTACTATAGTAGCTTACTGTAGCAGTCTGCGGTGCTGCTGAGCTGACTGTGTCCAGCAGGTCCGTCATCAGTCATTACATAATAAATATATCTACCTGTCCGGCTGCAGTACTAGTGTGATATAATATATATTGATTTCATCTCATTATCATCCAGTCTATATTAGCAGCAGACACAGTACGGTAGTCCACGGCTGTAGCTACCTCTGTGTCGGCAGTCGCTCGTCCATCCATAATTGTATACCACCTACCCGTGGTTTTTTTTTTTCTTTCTTCTTTATACATACTACTATAGTAGCTTACTGTAGCAGTCTGCGGTGCTGCTGAGCTGACTGTGTCCAGCAGGTCCGTCATCAGTCATTACATAATAAATATATCTACCTGTCCGGCTGCAGTACTAGTGTGATATAATATATATTGATTTCATCTCATTATCATCCAGTCTATATTAGCAGCAGACACAGTACGGTAGTCCACGGCTGTAGCTACCTCTGTGTCGGCAGTCGCTCGTCCATCCATAATTGTATACCACCTACCCGTGGTTTATTTTTTTTCTTTCTTCTTTATACATACTACTATAGTAGCTTACTGTAGCAGTTTGCGGTGCTGCTGAGCTGACAGTGTCCAGCAGGTCCGTCATCAGTCATTACATAATAAATATATCTACCTGTCCGGCTGCAGTACTAGTGTGATATAATATATATTGATTTCATCTCATTATCATCCAGTCTATATTAGCAGCAGACACAGTACGGTAGTCCACGGCTGTAGCTACCTCTGTGTCGGCAGTCGCTCGTCCATCCATAAGTATACTAGTATCCATCCATCTCCATTGTTTACCTGAGGTGCCTTTTAGTTGTGCCTATTAAAATATGGAGAACAAAAATGTTGAGGTTCCAAAATTAGGGAAAGATCAAGATCCACTTCCACCTCGTGCTGAAGCTGCTGCCACTAGTCATGGCCGAGACGATGAAATGCCAGCAACGTCGTCTGCCAAGGCCGATGCCCAATGTCATAGTACAGAGCATGTAAAATCCAAAACACCAAATATCAGTAAAAAAAGGACTCCAAAATCTAAAATAAAATTGTCGGAGGAGAAGCGTAAACTTGCCAATATGCCATTTACCACACGGAGTGGCAAGGAACGGCTGAGGCCCTGGCCTATGTTCATGGCTAGTGGTTCAGCTTCACATGAGGATGGAAGCACTCAGCCTCTCGCTAGAAAAATGAAAAGACTCAAGCTGGCAAAAGCACCGCAAAGAACTGTGCGTTCTTCGAAATCCCAAATCCACAAGGAGAGTCCAATTGTGTCGGTTGCGATGCCTGACCTTCCCAACACTGGACGTGAAGAGCATGCGCCTTTCACCATTTGCACGCCCCCTGCAAGTGCTGGAAAGAGCACCCGCAGTCCAGTTCCTGATAGTCAGATTGAAGATGTCAGTGTTGAAGTACACCAGGATGAGGAGGATATGGGTGTTGCTGGCGCTGGGGAGGAAATTGACCAGGAGGATTCTGATGGTGAGGTGGTTTGTTTAAGTCAGGCACCCGGGGAGACACCTGTTGTCCGTGGGAGGAATATGGCCGTTGACATGCCTGGTGAAAATACCAAAAAAATCAGCTCTTCGGTGTGGAAGTATTTCAACAGAAATGCGGACAACATTTGTCAAGTCGTGTGTTGCCTTTGTCAAGCTGTAATAAGTAGGGGTAAGGACGTTAACCACCTCGGAACATCCTCCCTTATACGTCACCTGCAGCGCATTCATAATAAGTCAGTGACAAGTTCAAAAACTTTGGGCGACAGCGGAAGCAGTCCACTGACCAGTAAATCCCTTCCTCTTGTAACCAAGCTCACGCAAACCACCCCACCAACTCCCTCAGTGTCAATTTCCTCCTTCCCCAGGAATGCCAATAGTCCTGCAGGCCATGTCACTGGCAATTCTGACGATTCCTCTCCTGCCTGGGATTCCTCCGATGCATCCTTGCGTGTAACGCCTACTGCTGCTGGCGCTGCTGTTGTTGCTGCTGGGAGTCGATGGTCATCCCAGAGGGGAAATCGTAAGACCACTTTTACTACTTCCACCAAGCAATTGACTGTCCAACAGTCCTTTGCGAGGAAGATGAAATATCACAGCAGTCATCCTGCTGCAAAGCGGATAACTGAGGCCTTGGCATCCTGGGTGGTGAGAAACGTGGTTCCGGTATCCATCATTACTGCAGAGCCAACTAGAGACTTGTTGGAGGTACTGTGTCCCCGGTACCAAATACCATCTAGGTTCCATTTCTCTAGGCAGGCGATACCGAAAATGTACACAGACCTCAGAAAAAGAGTCACCAGTGTCCTAAAAAATGCAGCTGTACCCAATGTCCACTTAACCATGGACATGTGGACAAGTGGAGCAGGGCAGGGTCAGGACTATATGACTGTGACAGCCCACTGGGTAGATGTATGGACTCCCGCCGCAAGAACAGCAGCGGCGGCACCAGTAGCAGCATCTCGCAAACGCCAACTCTTTCCTAGGCAGGCTACGCTTTGTATCACCGGTTTCCAGAATACGCACACAGCTGAAAACCTCTTACGGCAACTGAGGAAGATCATCGCGGAATGGCTTACCCCAATTGGACTCTCCTGTGGATTTGTGGCATCGGACAACGCCAGCAATATTGTGTGTGCATTAAATCTGGGCAAATTCCAGCACGTCCCATGTTTTGCACATACCTTGAATTTGGTGGTGCAGAATTTTTTAAAAAACGACAGAGGCGTGCAAGAGATGCTGTCGGTGGCCAGAAGAATTGCGGGACACTTTCGGCGTACAGGCACCACGTACAGAAGACTGGAGCAACACCAAAAACGCCTGAACCTGCCCTGCCATCATCTGAAGCAAGAAGTGGTAACGAGGTGGAATTCAACCCTATATATGCTTCAGAGGTTGGAGGAGCAGCAAAAGGCCATTCAAGCCTATACAATTCAGCACGATATAGGAGGTGGAATGCACCTGTCTCAAGCGCAGTGGAGAATGATTTCAACGTTGTGCAAGGTTCTGCTGCCCTTTGAACTTGCCACACGTGAAGTCAGTTCAGACACTGCCAGCCTAAGTCAGGTCATTCCCCTCATCAGACCTTTGCAGAAGAAGCTGGAGACATTGAAGGAGGAGCTAACACGGAGCGATTCCGCTAGGCATGTGGGACTTGTGGATGGAGCCCTTAATTCGCTTAACAAGGATTCACGGGTGGTCAATCTGTTGAAATCAGAGCACTACATTTTGGCCACCGTGCTCGATCCTAGATTTAAAACCTACCTTGGATCTCTCTTTCCGGCAGACACAAGTCTGCTGGGGTTCAAAGACCTGCTGGTGAGAAAATTGTCAAGTCAAGCGGAACGCGACCTGTCAGCATCTCCTCCTTCACATTCTCCCGCAACTGGGGGTGCGAGGAAAAGGCTCAGAATTCCGAGCCCACCCGCTGGCGGTGATGCAGGGCATTCTGGAGCGACTGCTGATGCTGACATCTGGTCCGGACTGAAGGACCTGTCAACGATTACGGACATGTCGTCTACTGTCACTGCATATGATTCTCTCCCCATTGAAAGAATGGTGGAGGATTATATGAGTGACCGCATCCAAGTAGGCACGTCACACAGTCCGTACTTATACTGGCAGGAAAAAGAGGCAATTTGGAGGCCCTTGCACAAACTGGCTTTATTCTACCTAAGTTGCCCTCCCACAAGTGTGTACTCCGAAAGAGTGTTTAGTGCCGCCGCTCACCTTGTCAGCAATCGGCGTACGAGGTTACTTCCAGAAAATGTGGAGAAGATGATGTTCATTAAAATGAATTATAATCAATTCCTCCGTGGAGACATTGACCAGCAGCAATTGCCTCCACAAAGTACACAGGGAGCTGAGATGGTGGATTCCAGTGGGGACGAATTGATAATCTGTGAGGAGGGGGATGTACACGGTGATATATCGGAGGATGATGATGAGGTGGACATCTTGCCTCTGTAGAGCCAGTTTGTGCAAGGAAAGATTAATTGCTTCTTTTTCGGTGGGGGTCCAAACCAACCCGTCATTTCAGTCACAGTCGTGTGGCAGACCCTGTCACTGAAATGATGGGTTGGTTAAAGTGTGCATGTCCTGTTTATACAACATAAGGGTGGGTGGGAGGGCCCAAGGACAATTCCATCTTGCACCTCTTTTTTCTTTAATTTTTCTTTGCGTCATGTGCTGTTTGGGGAGTGTTTTTTGGAAGGGCCATCCTGCGTGACACTGCAGTGCCACTCCTAGATGGGCCAGGTGTTTGTGTCGGCCACTAGGGTCGCTTATCTTACTCACACAGCTACCTCATTGCTCCTCTTTTTTTCTTTGCGTCATGTGCTGTTTGGGGAGTGTTTTTTGGAAGGGCCATCCTGCGTGACACTGCAGTGCCACTCCTAGATGGGCCAGGTGTTTGTGTCGGCCACTAGGGTCGCTTATCTTACTCACACAGCTACCTCATTGCGCCTCTTTTTTTCTTTGCGTCATGTGCTGTTTGGGGAGTTTTTTTGGAAGGGCCATCCTGCGTGACACTGCAGTGCCACTCCTAGATGGGCCCGGTGTTTGTGTCGGCCACTAGGGTCGCTTATCTTACTCACACAGCTACCTCATTGCTCCTCTTTTTTTCTTTGCGTCATGTGCTGTTTGGGGAGTGTTTTTTGGAAGGGCCATCCTGCGTGACACTGCAGTGCCACTCCTAGATGGGCCCGGTGTTTGTGTCGGCCACTAGGGTCGCTTATCTTACTCACACAGCTACCTCATTGCGCCTCTTTTTTTCTTTGCGTCATGTGCTGTTTGGGGAGTGTTTTTTGGAAGGGCCATCCTGCGTGACACTGCAGTGCCACTCCTAGATGGGCCAGGTGTTTGTGTCGGCCACTAGGGTCGCTTATCTTACTCACACAGCTACCTCATTGCGCCTCTTTTTTTCTTTGCGTCATGTGCTGTTTGGGGAGTGTTTTTTGGAAGGGCCATCCTGCGTGACACTGCAGTGCCACTCCTAGATGGGCCCGGTGTTTGTGTCGGCCACTAGGGTCGCTTATCTTACTCACACAGCTACCTCGGTGCAAATTTTAGGACTAAAAATAATATTGTGAGGTGTGAGGTATTCAGAATAGACTGAAAATGAGTGGAAATTATGGTTTTTGAGGTTAATAATACTTTGGGATCAAAATGACCCCCAAATTCTATGATTTAAGCTGTTTTTTTAGGGTTTTTTGAAAAAAACACCCGAATTCAAAACACACCCGAATCCGACAAAAAAAATTCGGTGAGGTTTTGCCAAAACGCGGTCGAACCCAAAACACGGCCGCGGAACCGAACCCAAAACCAAAACACAAAACCCGAAAAATTTCAAGTGCACATCTCTAATTGCCATATGCTATTAGATAAGACACATTATACAGTAACAGTATGCATACTTGCCCACTCTCCCGTAGGATGTGGAAGAGTCACGATTTTAGGAGTAGTCCCCCGCAACCCCCGAATCTCCAGCATGCTGCCCACATCCTAGTAAAGCGAGCAGGATGGGGATAAAGTAATTAGAATTGTGATGCCGTACGGAGGGGGCAAGGCTAAATTAAGTAAGCGCTGCTACCCACCCCCCTCCCCCAAAGTGCCCAGCAGTGTCTACTCTCCGGACATCTCCCGGAGAGGAGACTTAAAAAGTTGGTTACTATGGTTATATCACTGTGGTGAGTGTTTACACACTTACTGTAAACTGTAGATCAATTGATAGGTGGACCGGGCAGTGTGTTGTGCATACACACTGCCCGATCCTTCGGGACTGATGCCACAAAGTGGCCAGGCATTTACAAGCGCCCGCCCAGTTGTGCTGTCAATCATCAACGGCTCTTGGAGGGAGTGTACGGGTGGTCGGCCAATATATCTGTAATATATTGGTCATCGTATGTGCTGCAAGGCTGACACGATATGTCTGTGAATGACAGCGTTCACAGACATATCGTTGGTACACACTGGTCGACGGGCCAGAGATATATCGGCCATATGTACTCAGCATTAGATTTTCTGGAATAGTCTGTACTATATATGTAGATTCTTAAAGAGCAAGTAAAGCTAGTATGTGACATCAATATACAGTATGAACAAGTCAGTGTATATTACTGGGCTGAAGGCACAAGAACTGATAGTCCTCTATCATACTATCCCTTTAAACAAGGACACAAATTACACAGATTCTATGGCTGATTAAAACCAGCTAAAATGCAGGCTTGAATTAAGCCAGCCATAGAACCTGGGTAATGCTTGAGACACAGAATGACTGGCAGCTTGTCAGATGTATATGGATAATTGCTTCATACACAATAGAAGTTAGTGATGTCAGAGTCAATGACTGCTTCAGTTATTGGCCTGTCAGATCCTATCAGAGTGCATTCCTGACTATGTGGGAGGAGCTTCACATGTGTGCAGTAGGTGGGAGAGGAAATACTAACAGAGCTGCATTAGAATGTCAGGATTGTCTGTTTAAGGTGCCCATACACCATTCCCTCCAACGTTTTACTCATAAAAATTGGTACAAATTTGAAAAGGGGGCGTAGCCATGGGTAAAGGGGTTGCGGCCACGTCGCTTTTTCTATACTTTCAACAGAAGTTTGGAGAGCCAAAAATCGGTACAGACCATAAAAAAAAGGTACTGTACCTTCCAAAAAGGTACAGATGGAGGGTATGATACGCTAGTGCGATTTTGCCCAATTTCATCCGATTCCGTTGTTTCGGGCCCATAAATCGGATGAAAACTGGCAAATGGCATGTGTTTTACCTCTGATCCGATCCGATGCGCGTTCCCGTGAGCATCAGATCGGAGCCCCTAGATCGGAAGTTCTGTACTATAGATATATTGTATCGGCAGCCTTGGCTGAGGTCTCATACGATACATCGTATGCAAAAGGATAGCATACGATGTATCATATGCGATCCTGCCACCGGGAAGCTACCAGGCAGTTCAAGGGTGATCATATGCAACTTCTCCCCTCCAAGAAGTCGAATAAGTGTATGTCCAGCTTTAATTTTCATGGTTTAGATTATGTACATTTCAGTTTAGGACTTTAATGATTATTTACTGCAATGATGGAAAAAAAATCAGTTCATTAGTGATCCACTGAACTACTGTCTGCAGGGGTTAATATTTCTGCATGGACTTTTTGTTCCATGCCTTTGGTTGGAGCCTGGTCATTTTCTAGTAAAACAGTAAACAAATAACATTTAAGTCATGTTCTGTCTCAACACAATCCGACATTGGAAATGCTTGATGGTCCTGTTGTTTGCACTACAAATGTATACTCGTTTCTAGAACCTGGCAGCGGAAACCTGCAATACTCTGTCATTTTGTTCCGCCATGGCGCATTGCCCATTACTTTAGGCCTCTAAGTACAACACCACTGTAACCTTTGCAGCTTTGCCGTCAGAGATTATATAAATGTAATAATTTCCACTTCATCTTTTGTCAGGCAAGGTAATTTCTCCTGTGATTTACACAGTTTATATTGCAGTGGTGCCTTCGTGCCATGCTATGATAAAACTATAGCCTGCAGCTGTAGCATACCTCCCAACATGACCCTCTCCAGGAGGGCCAAAATGCTCTGCTCCTGGATTTTCTCTTAATTCATGATTGCCATCACCTGTGTTGAATAGGCTAATGGATAAGAAAGTTGTTTCAGCACAGGTGAGGACAATTATAACTTAAGAGGGAAGTCCAGAAGCAGAGCATTGTGTCCCTCCTGGAGAGGGTCATGTTGGGAGGTATGCTGTAGCACAACAGAATTTGCAATATTCTAAATAAAAGCAATTTGCATGACACCCGTTGACTGACCACTCCTTTGTAGGCATGGAACCAGTGGTGGGATTTAAATAAATTATTAACAGGTTCTATGTCCTAATGACCATTTTAAGTATACCAAAAGATATACCGAAAGGTAGTTTAATAATTCATGCATTTAATACTCAAATAAGAACAGGATCGGGTCTGAACATCACAACTGTCTAGGTTGACAAATTTTAGGTCGACCACTATAGGTTGACAGTCACTAGGTCGATAGGGGTGGAAGGTCGACAAGGTGACTAGGTTGACATGTGCTAGGTCGACAGGTCAAAAGGTCCACGTGGACTACTATTGGAATGGTAATCTGTGCCGAGCGAAGCAAGGAGAGAGAAGCGAGCCTTGCAAGGGGACACGGTGAACTAATTGGGGTTCCCAGTAATATATTAGCAAGTGCGCAGTCAACCGCAGCTGGTAGGGGAGGGTCAATTCCCCTTAAATAAAGCAAAACAGAGTATATAAACCAGCGCTGGCTGTCTCATGAAAAAACTCTAGAGGTAGGACGGTTTGTTTTAAAAAGAAATTAATACATTTATTACATAAATAAATCTAAAATAACATGATGGGTATATATATACACATTGAATAAAAAGTAAGTTTCACCTATAGCATGCATGTTGGGATTTATAGTTGTCAGTCCACTGAGAAATGGATAGTGTGACTCCAATAATATTCGGCTAGGACAACTTCCAATGAAATTGGACACAGTCACTAATGCAATGTTAGTTACCAGACTGAGATATAGATGATCCCTTGATGGTGCATCAGCTTTAGGAGGAGTCCATTTAATGGCTGAAGGGATGAGCTGGCAATATACTGCAGGGTGATCCCAATTGATGGAACAGATGTCCAAAGATGGTGCCGATATGGAGACCAAATCCTCAAGTGTGGCTCAGTGCATAGGTAAGTCCCAAATAAGTGGTAGGTGGATGGTGAGCTCTACGTGTTTCACTGGTTAAAATGAGTATCCACCTTCCTCAGGAGCATATGATCCACACCCATAAGATCAATAAAAGAGGTACACAAAACTAGATTATGTTAGAAAGAGGTTCCCAAACTGTGTGCCCACACTCTCACGACAGGAGAAGTGTCAGCGGCTAATGCCATACTAACCCAAAGAAGCTAAGTGCGTCAGGGTGGGCGCCTTGTGGAGCCCAGTGTACCCCGCAGAAAGAGATTTAACAAAGGTAAGTTCTTACCATAAATCTCGTTTTCTGCTGCGGGGTACACTTGGCTCCACAAGGATAGACATTGGGGATGTCCTAAAGCAGTTCCTTATGGGAGGGGACGCACTGTAGCGGGCACAAGAACCCGGCGTCCAAAGGAAGCTTCCTGGGAAGCGGCTGTATCGAAGGCATAGAACCTTATGAACGTGTTTGTCAGCGTCCGGAGTCTTACCGGTACGCTGGGGCCGCGGGGCTGGCTTCCTTGGCGTTGTGCGGGCAGCGGCGGAGGTGGGCTGCTGCGCCGGATCCGTGGGCAGCAGTAGCGGCGGTGAGGGGGTCCGCTCGTGGTGGCGGGACGCCGCTACAGCGGGTCGCTCTTGCTGAACCGTTGCTTGGAGACCAGGGGCAGTGAGCAATGTGGCTTTGCAAAAAGGTCTGCATTACTGGGTGCCGCCATGTTGGAGACCAAGTTTTAAGCATAGTTCCTGTTTCCTGTTTCTTCCAGCCAATCCAGGGGAAGCTCTCCCTATAAAAGGGGGCTGGTTTAGGACAGGGATGCCAGTGCTTCAAGTTACAACCCTGTTGTAGGTGCTTTAGCCTGTGCTCCCAGGATTCCTGCTGTATCTTGGTTCCTCCTGATCCTGCTTGGTCGGTTCTTTGTTGCTGCTGCAGCCCTGCCGTTTCTAGCCTGCTACTACCTGTGGAAGCGCTCCTGGAAAACCCGGTCCAGTAAGACTCTTTGGGCACAGTCGGCCCCGGGTCTTCTGCCTCGTCTTTCAAGCCACACTCCACAGATCTCCTTCACCAGCCACGCCTTTGTACCACTGACCACAGCCTGCAGATTATTATCTTCAAGCCTCGTTTTCCAAACCACAGTCCACAGTCCTTGTCTCCAGCCACGTTTTCAACTACCATCCACAGTTCATCATCTACAGTCTCGTCTTTCGAATCACAGTCCGCAGTTCTTCACCTCCAGCCACGTCTTTAACCATTGTGCTTCAGCCTCGGTTCTCTACCTCAGCCCTGTACATAATAAATACATTCCATTGACTCTCAAACCTCGCCTACATTCTTCATTGCTCTGTGTCCCATGCGAAGGAACTATATCCAGCCCCCTCATCTGGTTCATTCACAGCCTGCTACCTCCTCGGGCAAATCTCAGCTGCCGGATCCTCAAACCCTGCCAGACGTGACAGTGTTCGCTGATGACCACGTAGCCGCCTTGCACAATTGTTCAAGGGTCGCACCATGGCAGGCCGCCCAAGAAGGTCCAAAAGACCGAGTAGAATGGGCCGTAATGTGAGCAGGAGCTGACAGACCAGCCCTCACATAAGCATGTGCAATCACCATTCTAATCCATCTGGCCAAAGTCTGCTAGTGAGCAGGCCAGCCCCGTTTGTGAAATCCAAACAGTACAAAGAGAGAATCAGATTTCCTAATGGAAGCAGTTCTCTTCACATAGATACAGAGAGCCCGTACCACATCCAAAGACTTCTCTTTGGGAGACAGATCAGGAGAAACAAGTGCAGGAACCACAATCTCCTGGTTAAGGTGGAACGAGGAAACCACCTTAGGTAAATATCCGGGACGAGTCCTAAGAACCGCCCGGTCACGGTGAAATATCAGATATGGGGAACTACAGGACAAGGCACCCAAATCCGACACTCTTCTACCTGAAGCAATAGCCAGCAGAAACACCACCTTAAGGGAAAGCCACTTAAGATCAGCTAAACCAAGAGGTTCAAAGGAGACTCTTGTAACGCCTCCAAAACCACCGACAAGTCCCAAGGAGCCACAGGCGGGACATAGGGAGGTTGGATACACAACACACCCTGAGTAAAGGAATGCACATCAGGTAAGGTCGCAATTTTTCTCTGAAACCACACCGACAAGGTAGAAATATGAACCTTGAGGGAGGCCAGACGTAGGCCTAAGTCCAGGCCCTGCTGAAGAAAAGCCAACAACTTGGCTATACTAAACTTGGAAGCGTCATAACCGTTAGATGCGCACCAAACAAAGTAAAAACGCCAGACCCTATAGTAAATCCGAGCGAAAGCCGGTTTCTGGGCCCGCAACATAGTTTGAATGACCACCTCAGAAAACCCTTTAGCCCTTAAGACGGAAGCTTCAAGAGCAACGCCGTCAAAGACAGCCGGGCTAGGTCCTGGTAGACACAGGGGCCCTGAATGAGGAGGTCTGGGCGTTGTGGAAGTAGAATTGGACGCTCTGACGATAGGCCCTGCAGGTCTGAGAATCAGTGCCGTCTGGGCCACGCTGGAGCTATGAGAAGCAGAATTCCTTTTTCTTGCTTGAACTTTCGAATTACCCTGGGCAGGAGTGACACCGGAGGGAACACATACGGCAGCCGAAACCTCCACGGCACCGCCAGCGCATCCACGAATGCTGCTTGAGGATCCCTTGTCCTTGCTCCGAAGACCGGAACCTTGTTATTGTGTCGAGACGCCATCAGATCTACGTCTGGAAGACCCCACTTTTCCACTAGGAGTTGAAACACTTCTGGATGGAGGCCCCACTTGCCGGCATGCACGTCCTGACGACTGAGAAAGTCTGCTTCCCAATTCAGGACTCCCGGAATGAAGATTGCCGATATGGCCGGTAGATGGCGTTCCGCCCAATGTAGAATCCGTTAGACTTCCTTCATTGCCAGACGGCTTTGAGTGCCGCCTTGATGATTTATGTAAGCCACTGTGGTGGCGTTGTCCGACTGCACTTGAACAGGACGGTTGTGAATTAAATGCTGGGCTAGGTTCAATGCATTGAAGACCACCCGCAATTCCAGAATGTTGATTGAGAGGAGGGACTCTTCCTTGGTCCACCGACCCTGAAGGGAGTGTTGCTCCAGCACCGCGCCCCAACCTCTTAGACTGGCATCTGTCGTCAACAGGACCCAAGTGGATATCCAGAAGGGACGGCCCCTGCACAATTGTTGGTCCTGGAGCCACCAGAGCAGCGACAGACGGACCTCCGGAGTCAATGAAATCATTTGAGACCTGATCCGGTGAGGCAGGCCGTCCCACTTGGCTAGAATCAGCCTCTGGAGGGGGCGAGAATGGAATTGAGCATACTCCACCATGTCGAATGCTGATACCATGAGGCCCAGCACCTGCATCGCCGAATGTATCGACACTTGCGGACGAGAAAGGAAGCAACGAATCCTGTCCTGAAGCTTCAGGACTTTCTCCTGACACAAGAACAACCTCTGGTTGTGAGTGTCCAATAGCGCTTCCAGATGCACCATACTCTGAGCAGGGATCAGGGAGGATTTCTTCCACTTGATGAGCCACCCGTGGGCTTGTAGAAACCGGACCGTCATATCTATATGACGTAGGAGAAGTTCTGGGGAATTTGCCAGGACTAACAAGTCGTCCAGATAGGGCAGTATCCTGACCCCCTGACGGCGGAGTACCACCGTCATCACCGCCATTACTTTGGTGAAGACTCGGGGAGCCGTTGTTAAACCAAAAGGTAACGCCCGAAAGTGGTAATGGAGGTTGCCAATAGCAAACCTCAGGTATTGCTGATGTGACGCTTCTATAGGAATATGCAGGTAAGCATCCTGTATGTCCAGGGAGACCATGTAGTCCCCAGGTTCCAAGGCCAGAACTATAGAGCGAAGGGTTTCCATACGGAACTTGGAAACCTTCACAAACCTGTTCAATGCCTTGAGGTTGAGAATGGGCCGGGAGGACCCATTCGGTTTCGGGACTAGAAACAGCTGAGAATAGTACCCCCGGCCCCTCTGCGCAAGAGGCACCTGTACTACGACTCCTGTATCCAGGAGGGTCTGTGCCACCGAATGCAGAGTGTTTGCCTTTGTCTGGTCCAACGGGACGTCTATCTAGCAAAATCGATGAGGGGGTCGGTATTTGAAGGCTATGGCGTAACCTCGAGTGACGACTTCCCATACCCAGGCATCTTAAGTGGTCTTCAACCATTCCTGGGTATACCCTAGAAGCCAGCCTCCCACCCTGGGATCCCCCAGGGGGAGACCCGCCCCGTCATGCGGCAGGCTTATCGGCCTTGGAAGCTGGCTGACGGGCCACCCAGGCTCTTTTTGGCTTTGGCTTACCAGGTTTGGAAGTGCGGGCCTGCTTGTGGTACCCCTGACCTTTTGCTTTACCTGAAGGATGAAAGGGGTGAAAGGAAGTACCTTTAGCCTTCGACACAGAAGGAGCGGTACTTGGCAGACAGGCAGTTTTGGCCGTAGCCAAGTCAGCTACTATCTTATTTAAGTCCTCCCCAAGCAGAATATCTCCCTTGAAAGGGAGTGCCTCCAGGGTTTTCCTAGAGTCCAGATCCACAGACCAGGATCTCAGCCACAATATCCGGCAAGCCAGGACTGACGTAGTAGAGGCCTTAGCTGCTAGGATACCGGCATCAGAAGCCGCCTCTTTAATATAGCGAGAAGCTGTGACAATATATAACAAGCATTGTCTAGCATGGTCAGAAGAGATTTCAGCTTCTAACTCCAAGGCCCATGCTTCAATAGCCTCTGCAGCCCATGTTGCTGCAATAGTGGGCCTTTGTGCAGCACCCGTGAGGGTGTAAATCGCTTTAAGACAACCCTCCACATGTTTATCTGTAGGCTCTTTTAGAGACGTGACGGTAGTGACAGGTAGAACTTAGGAAACCACCATCCTAGCCACATGTGAGTCTACTGGAGGAGGCGTTTCCCAATTCTTAGACAGCTCTGGTGCGAGGGGATAGAGAGCCAGCAACTTCTTTTGAGGCACAAACTTCGTACCCGGGTTTTCCCAGGGTTCCTGACGTATATCCACTAGATGATCAGAGTGAGGTAAAACTTGTTTAACCACCTTCTGACGCTTGAACCTATCTGGTTTCTTAGGAGGGACGGATGGCTCGGGATCATCCGTAATCTGCAGAATAAACTTAATAGCCTCCAAAAAGATCAGGAACATCCACATGTGAACTACCCTCCCCATCAGCAGTATCTGTGTCAGAATCTGTGGGGTCAGTATAAGTGCCATCTTCATCAGACGTTTGTGAGGAGATAAGGGCTCGCTTAGAGGTCCCCTGGACTTAGGCGAGCGATGGTCAGACTTTTTAGTAGTCAGGGACTGGTTCAACTTCTTCAATTGAGCAGATAAATCGTCCGCCCACGGTGGGTTAGCTGCAGGGACCACATACAGTTGTACCGGTATTGGGGGTCCCATAGGGGGTGTTAGTTTATTAACTAGCGTATGTAGAAGCGTGGAAAAAGCGGCCCATGGTGGGTCATTATGTACCTCCGTTGCCACAGTCCCACTGGGGGGCAAGGAGCCCCCAGAACCAGAGCCCATAGCTGCTATATTCTCCTCATAAGGATCTGTGGCTTCAGCAACACCGGCAGTGTGTTCAGCCCCAGAACCGTTACCTTCAGAAGCAGACATGATATAACTTGCAGTATCAGGTAACACAGTACACTTGGCAGCAGCATAATACCTCTTACCCAAATCCCTGCGCAGTGTAGTCAGCACTAGCAGAGATAAAGGAGAGATATGGTGACTAAATCACAGAGAAAAATACGTATTAAAGTATATCTTTGTGAAAATCCTATATCAATATAAAACCTGACGCACCAAGCCCCCTCAGGTTATAGAATATAGGGATAGCAAGTTGAGTGAAAGACAGAAAATGGACACCACTCAGCTATCTAATGCACACACAAATAGTCACAGTTTGTACAATGCAGAGGTTATTACTAACAATAATACTGCCCTGGACTAGCTTATATATATATCTATATAGTCAATAGATATAACGGGTGGTATTCATGTGACTGCCGGTCAGCTGACCGACAGTCACATGACCTCCTCCACCAGCCCGACGGGTCACTGTCCCGATGGTCGGCATGCCGACCAACAGGGACTATTTCCACTCGTGGATATCCACGACACCCATAGAGTGGGAATAGAACCCGTGGCGACCGCAGGTCGCCACCGAGCCCGCAGCGTGGCGAGCGCAGCGAGCCCGCAAGGGGCTTGCTGCACTCGCCCCTCCCCGCCGGGATCCCAGCGTCGGGGTGCTGCCGGGATCCCGGCGTCGGTAAGCTGACCGGCGGTCAGGAGACCGCCGGTCAGCCGTACTACACCCGATATAACACTGCACAGTAAGAAGTGGATGTATATCACAGGGTAATTGTACTAGAAAACCCTTACTAAATGCACTCTTTCTTAACTAGCACTGTCTAAAAAGGCAGGTAGAATATTTAAGTGTCACGTAAAGTCACAGCACTGACAACCAGGCGGCATTACACAGGAGGATTTGCCCAAGCAGTCCCAGGAACAGTGAAGCTGAGGGATAATGGCGCCCAGACACTGACAGGGAGTGAGGGAGAGACAGATATGCAGCTCCAGGGCGGGAACATTTGCGGGAAATGGCGCCCTGGGGCTGGGGGAAGGGCTTCAGGTCTAAGCCTTATCCCCCTGCTGGCAAAACCACCGGGTACTGTGGGCTACTGAAAATGGTTTAGAGAGAAAACCTGACCTGCACCCATGCCTTGATGATCTAGTGGGATCGCTTGTACTGCCACAGTGTCCACCGCCAGCGCGCGCGGCCCGCCTCCCACTGACCGCGCCGGATCGCGATAAAGACTGGGTCCCACAAGCGGGACCCACTCACCACCTCCCGAAGCGCAGCCACGCGATCCCGGAGAGCCCCCGTCGTGTATGCCTGACGTGAAGAAAACCGGAGCCTCCTGCTGTAGTTACTCGGCAACCAGGGCTCGGGAGTGAATAGCTCCTCTGGGGAGAGCTGGAGCTGTAGCAATGAATGTCTTCTGACATTTACCACCGCTGCTGCCCTTGAAGTCTTCACTTTTTTCTTCAAAAAAAGCTCTTCTTAGGGCTGCCTGGAGCAGCCCCTCTGTTATGTGCCTGCTTACTGCAGCACCAACTACAAAACTGAGCTCCTGTGCAGGGAGGCGGGGTTATAGAGGAGGCGGCGCTGTGCATTCTGGGAACAGTCAAAGCTTTGAGCCTGTTGGTGCCTCGGATCAAGATCCTACTCTACACCCCAATGTCTATCCTTGTGGAGCCCAGTGTACCTCGCAGCAGAAATTCTGATATTCTAGGGCGTCGTGATTCAAAAAAGTTTGGAAACCACTGTGTTAGAAGAAAGAGTTTTAAAATAGGGCAGAAAAGTGGGACTAGCAGAGGGCAGAAAAGTGGGACTAGCAGAGGGGGTAAAAGTGGGACTAGCAGAGGGTGGAAAAGTGGGACTAGCAAAGGGTAGAAAAGCGGGACTAGCAGAGGGCGGAAAAGTGGGACTAGCAGAGGGGAATAAGAGAGACTACATACATACCCCTAGTCAGTCGGCCTGCACTTGACTCCTGCACGCTGGTGGTGGGTGGGTGACCACTCCGCTGTGTTCCACTCCCGAAAATGGCGCCCCTGCTTAGCCTCAGCTGCCGCCCGCAGTCACGCCCGCCAGCACAGACTGCAACAGGGCCAAGTGTCTCTGTGTAGCACTGCAGAGTTCCTCCGCACCCGGCCCACCCTCTCTCAGCGTCTTGACATGCTTACTGAGCATGTCAGGACTCAGGACACTATGGAGAGGAGGAGTCAGCAGGCCAGGGCCGGGCGCGTAGGAACTCCTGTTGCAGTCGCCGGTCTGTGCTGGCGGGCGGGTGTGCAGGCGGCGCTCATTAGTAACCATACCTAACATTAGGTATCGGTTCTGCTAAACCGGTGCGAATCGGCTGAATCCTACCACTGCATGGAACCCATTGTAGACATTATTGAGAGTACTACCCTACAGTGTGTGGGGTTTTTTTCTGCATTGTTCTGCAATTGTGAGCTATCTATACAGCAAAGGTTGGAACAGGGCCGGTGCTAGGGTGTTCGGCGCCCCCCTGCAAACTATAAAATTGCGCCCTCCCATATTCCGTTGGCGTGCGCCGGGAAAAGGGGTGTGGTCTCACAACTAAGGGGCATGGCCACACAATAGTACCCCCATTTAAAATTACGCCACAATGTAGCACAATCTTATTAATCTTATACGTAATGCCCCACCCGTAGTAGTAGCGTCCTTATATGTAATGCACCCCAGTAGTAGTAGCATCCTTATACATAATGCACCCCCAGTAGAAGCCTCCTTATATGCAATTCCCCCATAGTACTAGTAGCGTCCTTATAAGTAATGCCCCCCCCCCCAGCAGTAGTAGCGTTGTTACGCGTAATGCCCCCCCTGTAGTAGCGTCCTTATACGTAATGCACCCTCCCAGTAGTAGTAGCGTCCTTGCATGTAATGGCCTCCCCCAGTAGTAGCGTCATTATACGTAATGCTCCCCCCAGTACTAGCGTCCATAAAGTGCGCGTACGCAGACATACCTCACACACACAATTCACACATATATACACACACATACACACCCACCCACCACACACACACACACACACACACACACACACACACACACACACACACACACACACACACACACACCACTTACCTAAGCCAGTCTCCCTCTGTACTGCAGCCTGGTCAGTGTAGCTCCGCCCCTTCTGTCCCGTTTAGCCCCGCCCCTTTCGGTCCGTTTAGCTCCGCCCCCTTCTGTCCCGTACTCAGCCGCTGTCACACGGGGAGGGGAGGCAGGAGGTTTTTGATTCTGCAGGCGCTGCTGCCAGTGACTGTCATACAGTGACAGACACAGCAGCAGCAGCAGCAGCAGCAGGGGGGACAGGACGGCGCAGCAGTGAAGGGATTCAGAGCAGGGAAAGCGCCTCTCTGTCCCAGCGCCTCCCTGCACTGCATCCCTTCGCTGAGCGGGTAGCGCCGGGCCTGGGTTGGAAAGATACAATCCTGGGTGCTGTGAATAATGGGTGGTCTTCTGTTTGCCGGCGGTCGGGCTCCCGGCGCTCAGTATACCGGCGCCGGGAGCCCGACAGCCGGAATACCGACAATTATTTTCCCTCGTGGGGGTCCACGACCCCCATAGAGGGAGAATAAAATAGTGTGGCGCGCGTAGCGCGCCACCGTGCCCGTAGCGTGGCGAGCGCAGCGAGCCCGCAAGGGGCTCATTTGCGCTCGCCAAGCTGTCGGTAAGCCGGCGGTCGGGCTCCCGGCGCCGGGATGCTGGTCGCCGGGAGCCCGACCGCCGGCCAGCCGTAGTGAACCCGTGAATAATATACAGTAAATAATATAATATGTTCCTTTTGGTGTTCTTTTGATGATACTTCGAGGTTACCACCATAATGGCGAACAATGTTCTGTTTCAAATCCTCGTGATGTGATATGCATAAAAAATAAAATAAAATAAATGTGTAGAACAGTTTTTTTTTCTGAAGATAAGTGTTCATATATTCTAGTTTTGATATCCACTATGCGAGCCAAATTGGTAAATAGTATACAGATGGCGTACCCTAACTCACACTTTAAAAGTGATGATATGCAAAAATGAGAATTTACTCACCAGTAATTCTATTTCTCGTAGTCCGTAGTGGATGCTGGGAACTCCGTAAGGACCATGGGGAATAGCGGGCTCCGAAGGAGGCTGGGCACTCTAGAAAGATTTATGACTACCTGGTGTGCACTGGCTCCTCCCACTATGACCCTCCTCCAAGCCTCAGTTAGGACACTGTGCCCGGACGAGCAGACATAATAAGGAAGGATTTAGAATCCCGGGTAAGACTCTTACCAGCCACACCAATCACACCGTACAACTCGTGATACTATATCCAGTTTGACAGTATGAAAACAACTGAGCCTCTCAACAGATGGCTCAACAATAACCCTTTAGTTAACAATAACTATTTACAAGTATTGCAGACAATCCGCACTTGGGATGGGCGCCCAGCATCCACTACGGACTACGAGAAATAGAATTACCGGTGAGTAAATTCTTATTTTCTCTAACGTCCTAGTGGATGCTGGGAACTCCGTAAGGACCATGGGGATTATACCAAAGCTCCCAAACGGGCGGGAGAGTGCGGATGACTCTGTAGCACCGAATGAGAGAACTCAAGGTCCTCCTCAGCCAGGGTATCAAATTTGTAGAATTTTGCAAACGTGTTTGCCCCTGACCAAGTAGCTGCTCGGCAAAGTTGTAAAGCCGAGACCCCTCGGGCAGCCGCCCAAGATGAGCCCACCTTCCTTGTGGAATGGGCATTTACAGATTTTGGCTGTGGTATGCCTGCCACAGAATGTGCAAGCTGAATTGTACTACAAATCCAGCGAGCAATAGACTGCTTAGAAGCAGGAGCACCCAGCTTGTTGGGTGCATACAGGATAAACAGCGAGTCAGAGTTTCTGACTCCAGCCGTCCTGGAAACATATATTTTCAGGGCCCTGACAACGTCTAGCAACTTGGAGTCCTCCAATTCACTAGTAGCCGCCGGCACCACAATAGGCTGGTTCAGGTGAAACGCTGACACCACCTTAGGAAGAAATTGAGGACGAGTCCTCAATTCTGCCCTATCCATATGGAAAATCAGATAAGGGCTTTTACATGATAAAGCCACCAATTCCGACACTCGCCTGGCTGAAGCCAAGGCCAATAACATGACCACTTTCCACGTGAGATATTTTGGATCCACGGTTTTTAGTGGCTCAAACCAATGTGATTTTAAGAAAACTCAACACCACGTTGAGATCCCCAGGTGCCACAGGGGGCACAAACGGGGGCTGAATATGCAGCACTCCTTTCACAATGTCTGAACTTCAGGTACTGAAGCTAATTCTTTTTGAAAGAAAATCGACAGAGCCGAGATCTGTACTTTAATGGAGCCTAGACTCAGGCCCATATTCACTCCTGCTTGCAGGAAATGTAGAAATCGACCTAGTGGAAATTCCTCTGTTGGGGCCTTTTTGGCCTCGCACCATGCAACATATTTCCGCCACATGCAGTGATAATGCTTTGCCGTAACATCTTTCCTGGCTTTAATAAGCGCAGGAATGACTTCTTCCGGAATACCCTTTTCCGTCAGGATCCGGCGCTCAATCGCCATGCCGTCAAACGCAGCCGCGGTAAGTCTTGGAACAGACAGGGCCCCTGCTGAAGCAGGTCCTGTCTGAGCGGCAGAGGCCATGGGTCCTCTGATATCATTTCCTGAAGTTCCGGGTACCAAGCCCTTCTTGGCCAATCCGGAACCATGAGTATCGTTCTTACTCCTCGCCATCTTATTATTCTCAGTACCTTTGGTATGAGAGGCAGAGTAGGGAACACATAAACCGACTGGTACACCCACGGTGTCACTAGAGCGTCCACAGCTATCGCCTGAGGGTCCCTTGACCTGGCGCAATATCTCTTTAGCTTTTTGTTGAGGCGGGACGCCATCATGTCCACCTGTGGCCTTTCCCAACGGTTTACCAACAGCAGGAAGACTTCTGGATGAAGTCCCCACTCTCCCGGGTGTAGGTCGTGTCTGCTGAGGAAGACTGCTTCCCAGTTGTCCACTCCCGGAATGAACACTGCTGACAGTGCTAGTACGTGATTTTCCGCCCATCGGAGAATCCTTGTGGCTTCTGCCATTGCCATCCTGCTTCTTGTGCCGCCCTGTCGGGTCACATGGGCGACTGCCGTGATGTTGTCTGACTGTATCAGTACCGGCTGGTTTTGAAGCAGGGGTCTTGCCTGACTTAGGGCATTGTAAATGGCCCTCAGTTCCAGAATTTATATGTAGGGAAGTCTCCTGACTTGACCATAGGCCCTGGAAGTTTCTTCCCTGTGTGACTGCTCCCCAGCCTTGAAGGCTGGCATCCGTGGTCACCAGGACCCAGTCCTGTATGCCGAAACTGCGGCCCTCTAGAAGATGAGCACCCTGCATCCACCACAGTAGAGACACCCTGGTCCTTGGAGACAGGGTTATCATTTGATGCATTTGAAGATGCGATCCCGACCACTTATCTAAGAGGTCTCACTGGAAGGTCCTCGCATGGAACCTGCCGAATGGAATTGCTTCGTATGAAGCCACCATTTTTTCCAGGACTCGTGTGCAACGATGCACCGATACCCTTTTTGGTTTTAGGAGGTCTCTGACTAGAGATGACAGCTCCTTGGCTTTCTCCTGCGGGAGAAACACTTTTTTCTGTTCTGTGTCCAAAATTATCCCCAGGAACAGTAAGCGAGTGGAAGGAACCAGCTGTGACTTTGGAATGTTCAGAATCCAGCCATGCTGTTGTAGCACCTCCAGAGATAGTGCTACTCCGACCAGTAACTGCTCCCTGGACCTTGCCTTTATAAGGAGATCGTCCAAGTATGGGATAAATAAAAAACTCCCTTTTTTTTTTTTTTTTTTTGAAGGAGTATCATCATTTCTGCCATTACCTTGGTAAACACCCTCGGTGCCGTGGACAGTCCAAACGGTAGTGTCTGGAATTGGTAATGGCAATCCTGTACCACAATCTGAGGTACTCCTGGTGAGGAAGATAAATAGGGACATGCAGGTAAGCATCCTTGATGTCCAGGGATACCATGTAATCCCCCTCGTCCAGGCTTGCAATAACCGCCCTGAGCGATTCCATCTTGAACTTTGTTATGTAAGTGTTCAAGGATTTCCATTTTAAAATGGGTCTCACCGAACCGGCTGGTTTCGGTACCACAAACAGTGTGGAATAGTAACCCCGTCCTTGTTGAAGTAGGGGCACCTTGACTACCACCTGCTGGGAATACAGCTTGTGAATTGCCTCTAGCACAGCCTCCCTGCCTGAGGGAGTTGTCGGCAAGGCAGATTTGAGTAAACGGCGGGGGGGAGACGCCTCGACTTCCAGCTTGTACCCCTGAGATACTACTTGAAGGATCCAGGGATCCACCTGTGAGCGAGCCCACTGATCGCTGAAATTTTTGAGGCGGCCCCCCACCGTACCTGGCTACGCCTGTGGAGCCCCCGCGTCATGCGGTGGACTCAGAGGAAGCAGGGGAAGAATTTTGATTCTGGGAACTGGCTGCTGGTGCAGCTTTTTCCCTCTTCCCTCGTTTGACCCGCCTGCTTTTTTGAAGCCGAAAGGACTGTACCTGATAATACAGTGCGTTTCTTAGGCTGTGAGGAAACCTGAGGTAAAATATTTTCATCCCAGCTGTTGCTGTGGATACGAGGTCCCAGAGACCATCCCCAACCAATTCCTCACCCTTATTAGGCTCTATGTGCCTTTTAAAGTCAGCATCACCTGTCCAGTGTCGGGTCTCCAATACCCTCCTGACAGAATGGACATTGCAATAATTCAGGATGCCAGCCGGCAAAATATTCCTCTGTGCATCCCTCATATATAAGACGACGTCTTATGTTCGCAAAATAGTATCCCTGTTTGAAAAGGGGTACAGACCACGCTGCAGCAGTCTGCAGGTCTCAGTCTAGTACCTGAGTGTGTAATTACAGACTTCAGGATAGCCTCCTGCTATTTATCAGCAGGTACCTTCAAAGTGGCCGTATCCTAAGACGGCAGTGCCACCTTGACAAACGTGTGAGCGCCTTATCCACCCTAGGGGATATCTCCCAGCGTAACTTATCCTCTGGCGGGAAAGGGTACGCCATCAGTAACTTGTTAGAAATTACCAGTTTTTTATCGGGGAAACCCACGCTTTTTCACACTTCATTCACTCATTTGATGGGGGAACAAAACACTGCCTGCTTTTTCTCCCCACACATAAAACCCTTTGTTTTTAGTGGTACTTGGGTTAATGTCAGAAATGTGTAACACATTTTATATTGCCGGGATCATGTAACGGATGTTCCTAGTGGATTGTGTATATGTCTCAACCTCGTCGACACTGGAGTCAGACTCCGTGTCGACATCTGTGTCTGCCATCTGAGGGAGCGTTGATGGCCTTTGAGACGTCTGGGCAGGCGCGGGCTGAAAAGCCGGCTGTCCCATAGCTGTTACGTCATCCAGCCTTTTATGTAAGGAGTTAACACTGTCGGTTAATACCTTCCACCTATCCATCCACTCTGGTGTCGGCCCACAGGGGCAACATCTCATTTATCGGCATCTGCTCCGCCTCCACATAAGTCTCCTCATCAAACATGTCGACACAGCCGTACCGACACACCGCACACACACAAGGAATGCTCCAATGAGGACAGGACCCACAAAAGCCCTTTGGGGGGACAGAGTGAGAGTATGCCAGCACACAACAGAGCGCTATATAATGCAGGGACTAACTGAGTTATGTCCCCTATAGCTGCTTTTATATAATTTATACTGCGCCTAAATTTAGTGCCCCCCTTCTCTGTTTTAACCCTGTTCTGTAGTGTAGACTGCAGGGGAGAGCCAGGGAGCTTCCCTCCAACGGAGCTGTGAGGGAAAAATGGCGCCAGTGTGCTGAGGAGATAGGCTCCGCCCCTTTTTCGCGGACTTTTCTCCCGCATTTTTATGGAATCTGGCAGGGGTTAATATACATCCATATAGCCCTGGGGGTTATATGTGATGTATTGTTGCCAGCCAAGGTGTTTATATTGCTGCTCAGGGCGCCCCCCCCAGCGCCCTGCACCCTCAGTTACCGGAGTGTGTGGTGTGCATGAGGAGCAATGGCGCACAGCTGCAGTGCTGTGCGCTACCTTGGTGAAGACTGATGTCTTCTGCCGCCGTTTTTCCGGACCACTTCTTGCTTCTGGCTCTGTAAGGGGGACGGCGGCGCGGCTCCGGGACCGAACACCAAGGACTGGGCCTGCGGTCGATCCCTCTGGAGCTAATGGTGTCCAGTAGCCTAAGAAGCCCAATCCGGCTGCAAGCAGGCGAGTTCGATTCTTCTCCCCTTAGTCCCTCGCTGCAGTGAGCCTGTTGCCGGCAGGTCTCACTGAAAATAAAAAACCTAAATCTATACTTTCTTTCTAAGGGCTCAGGAGAGCCCCTAGTGTGCATCCAACCTCGGCCGGGCACAAGATCTAACTGAGGCTTGGAGGAGGGTCATAGTGGGAGGAGCCAGTGCACACCAGGTAGTCATAAATCTTTCTAGAGTGCCCAGCCTCCTTCGGAGCCCGCTATTCCCCATGGTCCTTTCGGAGTTCCCAGCATCCACTAGGACGTTAGAGAAAAAAGATTTCTTGTTATCTGTGTGTCCCAGTGTTAGTATCTTATTTTTAAACTTCTATGTAGAGTGATTTCCGTTACATTAAATGGGCGTACCCCACTCGCTGTGTCTGTAGAGTGGATGAAACATATAAAGGTATCTTTAACCCCTGGGGTAAAGAAGGAAAGCGTACCCCACTCACGGTATTGAAGGCAATTAGAAGCACATAAGGGTAGCTTTACTTTCAGATCCTCCCCGTGGACAGATTAAACGTCTCTGTTGCAGGTGTTAGTCACTTTTCAATTCTCATACAGGGGTTTTGTGAACATGTGAAAAAATATATAAAATCCAATGTGTAAAAGAGTAAACCCACGCATGGTTAAACAGGTGTATCATATGACACCGTGTGCGTACCAGAACTCACATTCCATATGTAAAGTTGAACATATCAAGGTTACTTTGGAATAGACATTTTATAGATTATTCAGTGCAATCATAAAGATGAAGTGAAAAAAGCGTACCCCACTCACAGTACAGGAGATATTTTGAGCACATAAAGTATCTTTGATTTCGATCACCACAATCAGCTATCTCAAAGCCTTCAAACACCGTTCATGGGACATTGAGACGTCAACCCCCAAACGGGACCGTAGTGTATATGTAACTAAAAAGAAAAATACCAAATCTGTAGAACTGTTAAACTCAGGAAGCGCCCAATAGTGTGATATTATGACACTAAAGGAATACTTTTGATTATCCCACCAAAACACTAGTCCAAAAATTGCAACACTTCCAACTGGATAATATTTAGGCATACCCCACTCAATATTATGAGACGAATAACGTGAACATAAAGGTATCTTTACATGTGTCAGGTGGATATTTTCAACCCACTCACTGTGATAAGAAGGTTTTCAAGGCACATACAGGTATCTTTTTTTCTCTGATTATCCTCGTGTTAGTGGAAATTCCCGACCAATCTCATGTATAAAATCAGGAGAATAGGTATACATAAGATTGTAAAAACTGAAAAAAGCTCCTTATTCCAAAACATCCCAAACAGGAAAGGGGTATATAAAAACACAATAAAAACCAATAAAATTATACATAGTCCAGATCTCACAAGAAAAAAGTACAAGGTTCAAATAACATACAAAGAAAAGAAGAGGATCTTGTCCGAGTTTGTAATGAAAAAAACCATACAGGTTACCTCCAAATGGGTCCGGTGAAAATAAATTATCTGTCCACACTCCTCTGTCAACGCGTTTTGGTCTGTAATGGACCTTTATCAAGACATCTAAAAGGAAAATCAGACCGTGACCCAGGAGGCCCACCTGCAACTTGCTCTGCCATCGGTGAATGTAGTGTTAACGCGTTTGTTTTAAATCATCAGCTGCTCACTAGCACCGCATGGCCTGCACCTGCAAATAATGAATACAGAGGGGTGGCTATGTCTGCGGTGTTTCAGCAGGGTACCAGGCATACTGTCCAGAGATCCTTGGCAGTTTCCATGGCTGCGGTCTCTGGACTGCAAATGCACGATACCCAGACACGGCTGTAATACGACACTTGCATGGATGAGGTAAACCCGCATAATGATGCGATGTAGGCCAGCCACTGCAGATTAATTGGTATTAGTGGTTTCCTGCAAACAGAGAGAAGTCTGGAGATTATGTGGATGCGGATTTCTCAATGCATTTTATGTGGAACTGCCTTTTTAATGTATTTTTATTAGAGATGTGCGGGTTTGGTTCTCTGAGAACCGAACCCTACCGAACTTCACATGTCAAACACGGGTCCGAGCCAGGCTCGGTCGTTCCCGCTTGACTCGGAAAAGCCGAACGAGGCAAAACGTCATCATCCCGCTGTCGGATTCTCGCGAGATTCGGATTCCATATAAAGAGCCGCGCGTTGCCGCCATTTTTACTTATGCATTGTAGAGGGTACAGAGAGGACGTGGCTACGTTCTCTCAGTGTCAAATATCAGTATCAGTGCTCAGTATCAGTGCTTATTGCTGCTCAGTAATACTAGTACAGTGTCTCTCTTGTGCTGCATCTTGCTGCTGTAGGGTGCTGTGGTAGTAGTGTCCTGTGACTGTGTATCGTTCATCATCATTCCAGTCACAGTGGTATCTGGGGGGGGGGGGGGGGGTGACAATTCCAGAGTGCTTTTGTGCTGCTCACTAATACTAGTACAGTGTCTCTCTTGTGCTGTATCTTGCTGCTGTAGGGTGCTCTGGTAGTAGTGTCCTGTGACTGCATCGGTCATCATCATTCCAGTCACAGTAGTGTCTGGGGGGGTGACAATTCCAGAGTGCTTTTGTGCTGCTCAGTAATACTAGTACAGTGTCTTGTGCTGCATCGTGCTGCTCAGTGTCAGTTCTCCGTAGTATCATCAGTGCTCAGTATCATCAGTGCTCAGTATCATCAGTGCTCAGTATCACTGCTCATTGTCTTGTGGTGCTCAGTAATACTACATTACTAATACTAGTACAGTGTCTTGTGCTAATCGTGCTGCTCAGTGTCAGTTCTCCGTAGTATAATCAGTTCTCAGTATCATCAGTGCTCAGTATCAGGATTATATGAGTGACAGCATCCAAGTAGGCATGTCAGACAGTCCATACGTAAACTGGCAGGAAAAAGAGGCAATTTGGAGGCCCTGCACAAACTGGCTTTATTTTACCTAAGTTGCCCACCCTCCAGTGTGTACTCCGAAAGTGTTTAGTGCAGCCGCTCACCTTGTCAGCGATCGGCGTAGGAGGTTACTTCCAGAAAATGTGGAGCAGATGATGTTCATCAAAATGAATTATAAATTCCTCCGTGGAGACATTTACCAGCAATTGCCTCGCGAAAGTACACAGGGACCTGTGATGGTGGATTCCAGTGGGGACGAATTAATACTCTGTGAGGAGGAGGATGTACACAGTAAAAGGGGTGAGGAATCGGAGGATGAGGATGAGGTGGACATCTTGCCTCTGTAGAGCCAGTTTGTGCAAGGAGAGATTGATTGCTTCTTTTTTGATGGGGGCCCAAACCAACCAGTCATTTCAGCCACAGTCGTGTGGCAGACCCTGTCGCTGAAATTATTGGTTTGTTAAAGTGTGCATGTCCTGTTTATACAACATAAGGGTGGGTGTTGTGCCGCCAGTGGCGGATTTAGGGGGGGGGGCACCAAGGCACGTGCCCCCCCTGTCATTTTTAGTGCAGACTGACATGCGGACGAGCGTCCGCATGTCAGTCTGCGGTCTCGTTTCCTCCCCTGCTGTTAGGAGGGACACGGAGGGCACAGTGCGCGCCTCTCCTGTGTCCCTCCTGGGTCTCCGGCGGCCGCTGGTCTCATGAAGGAAGTGCCGTTCGTGAGCACTTCCTTTATTATAGTGACCCGCGGCCGCCGGAGACACAGGAGGGACACAGGAGAGGCGTGCACTGTACCCTCCGTGTCCCTCCTAACAGCAGGGGAGCGGGGGGAGCAGCGGCAGCGGCGGCGGAGGAAGGGGGGGGGGGGGGCGCACTGGGGGGGAATATCTGGCACTGGGGGCATATTTGGCAGGGAGGGGGGGGGGGAATATCTGGCACTGGGGACATATATGGCACTGGGGAGGGAATATCTGGCACTGGGGGCATATTTGGCAGGGAGGGGGGGGGGAGAATATCTGGCACTGGGGACATATATGGCACTGGGGGGAATATCTGGCACTGGGGGCATATATGGCACTGGGGGGGAATATCTGGCACTGGGGGCATATGTGGCACTGGGGGGGGGGGGATATCTGGCACTGGGGGCATATGTGGCACTGGGGGGGGAATATCTGGCACTGGGGCATATGTGGCACTGGGGGCATATATAGCACTGGGGGGGGCGATATCTGGCACTGGGGGCATATGTGGCACTGTCGGGGAATATCTGGCACTGGGGGTATATGTGTACCTGGCACACATGGGGAGGGGCTATATTTGGCACTGGGGGCATGTGAGTACCTGGCACCGTGGGGGAATATCTGGCACTGGGGACATATGTGGCACTGGGAGCACAGCCCTAGCAACAAGGACTACCTCCTAGCAACGAGCATGACACCCAGTGCATGAAACCCCTGGCAACGAGCATGACACCCAGTGCATGAAACCCCTGGCAACTAGCATGACACCCAGTGCATGAAACCCCTGGCAACGAGCATGACACCCTGAGCATGAAAACCCCTGGCACCGTGCATGGAACCAAGAGCATGAAACCCCTGGCAACGAGCATGACACCCAGTGCATGAAACCCCTGACAACGAGCAGGTATTTGAAAAGTAATTAGAAGCCTTACTGTAGGACTTAATGTGTAATGGGCATTACGGTGTGTGGCATAATGTATCACGGACATTGCGGTGTGTGTCATAATGTGTCACAGGCATTACGGTGTATGGTATACTATATCGCTGGCATTGTGATATGTGGTATAATGTCTCAGGGTCATTGCAGTGTGTGGCATAATGTATCACGGACATTGCGGTGTGTGTCATAATGTGTCAGGCATTACGGTGTGTGGTATACTATATCACGGGCATTGTGGTATGTGGTATAATGTCTCAGGGTCATTGCAGTGTGGCATAATATATAACGGGCATTGCGGTGTGTGGCATAGGGTATAACGGGCATTGCGGTATGTGTCACAGGCATTACGGTGTATGGTATACTATATCACGGGCATTGTGGTATAATGTCTCAAGGTCATTGCAGTGTGTGGCATAATGTGTCACAGACATTGTATGTGCTATAATGTATCAGGGGCAGTGCAGTGTGTAGCATAATGTATAACGGGCATTGCGATTCCTGTCATAATGTGTCACAGGCATTACGGTGTGTGGCATAATGTGTCTGGGGCATTACAGTGTGTGCATATTGTGTCATGTGCATTATTGTGTGTGGAATAATGTCTAAGGGCCATTGCAGTATGTGGAATAATGTATACTGGGCATTACTATAAGGAGGGAAAATGACAAATAATGTAAGGGGCATGAATCTGGATTATTTTTCTTTCCTGTGGTGGCCAACGTCTGGGCGTGCAGGTTGCAAAACTGGGGTATAAGGTAGTCTTTTCCTGCAATACCACGCCCATTCCAACGAAGCCACGCCCATTCCAACAAAGCCACGCCCCTTATGGTGCCCCCCCCCCTGTAATTTTTTTCTGGATCCGCCCCTGTGTGCCGCCCACTTGGGTCACTTAGCTTAGTCATCCAGCGACCTCTGTGCAAATTTTAGGACTAAAAATAATATTGTGAGGTGTGAGGTGTTCAGAATAGACTGGAAATGAGTGGAACTTATGGTTATTGAGGTTAATAATACTATAGGATCAAAATTACCCCCAAATTCTATGATTTTAGCTGTTTTTGAGGGTTTTTTAAAAAAAAAACACCCGAATCCAAAACGCATCCGAATCCGACAAAAATCCGAAAGGGTGGTTTTGCCAAAACGCGTCCGGATCCAAAACACGACCGCGGACCCGAATCCAAAACCAAAACACAAAACACGAAAAATGCCCGCTGCACATCTCTAATTTTTATATGGAAGCAGTTTTTCAATGTAATGCCCAAATTGAGATAATGCACGCGCACGCAGACACACACAGACACACACACACACACATACTCTCTCTCTCTCTCCTCCTGTGGGACATTGCAGCCTGCAGGTGGGACAGTTGGGAGCTGCTCTGGCTGGGAGGGTCTGCAGCCCTTTCCTCCTGTCAGGGGGAGGAGCCACGACACAAGGGGGAGGAGCTATGCCAGCGGGCTAGTTCCTCTACTATCCATGCCACCAACTATTACCTCTAGTAATCAGGTGGCGAGCAAAGCGGAGCGAGCCACCGAGCCCGAAGCGTGGCGAGCGTACTTTTCGGGTACCCTGTTCGCCCGTAGCTGCTCCCCCTGGTGACGTGTCTCCTCCCCTAGGTACGTCAGAAGGTCCCTTCTCCCACTCCGATATAGAATCAACCCTTACCTCCCTGCTCTCCTGGTAATTGATTTTAGTGGGGGTGGGGGTAGGTCCGGGGCGTAACATTAAGTTAAATACCACAGATGGATGTTATGTATTTATGTTTAGATTTTGAAATAAACATTTTTTTTGATGACCCTGTACCGTCAATTACACAGATCTCAAGAGACTCACATTAGTAAAACAATTAAGAAATTGAAAACGCATTCCTGTATTCTCTCCAGGAACTAATGTAACTTATACTAAAACATAATTTCTTTATAATTTCATATGAAATAAAAAAAAACAACCTTTCTTTTTACACCAGGTTCATAGCAACTTGGCACCTGATTTTTTTATGAATGTTTTGTCAAAAAGTCTAGCTAATGCAACTGCTTATAACATCTCTAAATATGTAATTATATTTTTAATTGGAATATTTTACTGCCACTATTGCCAGTTTGCAGAGAGATTTACGTCTGCAGGATGCAAATCATCCTATTAAAATTTAAAGTATGTCAAGTAGTCTTCATATAAGCTACATATACCCACACCAATTACGTCAGGAATTCCAAACAACAAACGGCTAAATGATAAAAGTAAGATGAATATGAAAGATGCAATTGCCGGAGAGAGACCACTATATTCCGATTATATTTTTAGTTCTATGATAAAAGGAATCTTTGGCAGTATTTGATACTTTTATTAACCCTTTTGTTGTGTTTTTTATATTGTAGTACACGTCACAACATTTCTCACCTGCAGTTTATTTAAATGTTTAGCTAAACAATTTGCTATATAAAAGCATCTTTCCCAACATAACCACTCTTTCCTCTAAGCTCTTACCTGTAGCTGAACTTGTGCTGCAAAATATACAACACGGGGGCGTAAATACAGGATACAGGGGCGTAAATACAGGATACAATGGAAGGTGGTCACCTCCGGGTGCCAGCCCTGGGAGGGCACTATGACCTGCTCTACTGATCCAGGTTCTGCTTTATGCATACCTCCCAACTGTCCCGATTTTTGCAGGACAGTCCCTTTTTTTGGGGACTTTCCCGCTGTCCCACCTGCGGGCCGCAGTGTCCCGCGGTGGGTGGGGCAGTTGGGAAGCTCTGAGTCCTGCACTCGCTGCAGCGGTGAATAGACGCTGTGCGCACGCGCACAGTGTCTATTCAGTGGAGACAGGAGAGGGGGCATGCCAGCAGCTCACAGAGCGCTGGGCATGCCCCCTCAGTGACGACGAAAATGGGGGCGTGGCTCGTGATCATGGCCCTCTGTGGAGCCACGCCCCCTTTTCCATAGGCCACTCCCCTTTTCACATGCGTAGATGTCCCTCCTGCCACTGAACAAAAGTTGGGAGGTATGCTTTATGCACCCTAGAGCAGGAATGAGCAGAGAACCCAGGGTGTATGTCCCACGGTCCCCTCCTCTCCCTGTCTGGGTGCGGCTGGGGTGGTAGAAGTGAATGTGGAGGGTGAATGTGATCTGCAGGAGGCAGGGCCTCTCCCACTGCTCCTCCTGTAGCAGCCGGCACTCTCTCCACCCTAATGTCCCCTCCTCCACGCAACTGTACAGGGGGCACAGGCAGAAAACGGTAAGTTACCACCCACAAATGTCCTCTTCCTGTCAATCACCTTGCAAACGCCAGTGTGATCAAAATTTCTGCACCATCCTGTCGCTGTTTGGCGACACGTGTGCACAATGCGGTGCATACGCATGCGCAGTCATTCGATAATCACCCGCTGTGCAATTTCGCACAGCAGCGATCAGGTCTGAGTCGGGCCCTTTTGGCAAGCCTACTACACCCAGATGCCATGCCACCTAGGGCGCATCGATAATTTTCCCACAGTTGTCTTCTGAAGAATTCCAGGAAGCTTAGTTATACCCCTTTCACAGTGCCAATGCCGGATCCCACCCGGGAATTGGAAACGGGTCCTTCCCGGGTGGGATTCGGCATTGGCAGCTGCTGCAGGCTTTCCCGACCCGGCAATATGCCAGGCGGGTTGCCATAGCAGCGGGGGAGGGGGGGGGGGCGGAGCCGACGGCAGGGGTGCCACCTCTCCCTATCTAGTAAACGGGTCCCGGGTCGCATCGACCCGGGAGCCCGTTTACGCAGCCACTGACCCAGTATTCAAACCGGGTATAATACTGCTTTATATCCGGGTTGAATTGCCGGGTCAGGTGATGTCGGCTATGCCCCTTTCACACCGCACGCCGACCCGTGTCAACCCGGCAATATGCCGGGTCGATACCGGGTTATTTGTGTGGTGTGAAAGGGGTATTACATTATAAATAAAGATCGGCATAGCACATAGCGACATAGACCAACGTATTACATCAGTAGCGTCACTGCTGCTCACAGGTACTGGAAGGTGGGTGGTATTCATGTGACCGCCGGTCAGCTGACCGACAGTCACATGACCTCCTCCACCAGCCCGACGGGTCACTGTCCCGATGGTCGGCATGCCGACCAACAGGGACTATTTCCACTCGTGGGTGTCCACGACACCCATAGAGTGGGAATAGAACCCGTGGCGACCGCAGGTCGCCACTGAGCCCGCAGCGTGGCGAGCGCAGCGTGGCGAGCGCAGCGAGCCCGCAAGGCTGCCGGGATCCCGGCGTCGGTAAGCTGACCCGGTCAGCCGTACTACACCCCTGGAAGGTAGATGTAGGTGAACAACGTTCTTTTTGCAAAATGTGCTTCTATTAATGTTTACACTTGTATAAAAAAAATACAATACTGAACTGTAGGAAAAGCACAAGGACTTTGTTTAAAGGTTTTTATGTAGTTTAAAAATGCTCTGCGTGATTTTGATCTGTTTACTCTCTCCACTGGTTTCATAGATGTCTCTGCTAGTGTTCAATGACAAAACACAGCTCCGAGTTCTTGTAGGTGAATATTCCTATTGAGACAAGGAAACGGCTTTTCACATTGAATCCTACGTGTCACTGCTCGGGCTTCAGAATGCCATAGTCTCTCTGCCTGGAAAAATTTGTCATGCTAAAATGCATTTTGTGACAAAAGCTTTTGTCAGCTGTCAGATGGGGCCGTAAAGTGCACATTCTGCGTAGCTAGAGTTCAATCCCTGTATTTTCCAGACCATTGTGAGAGTAGGCAACCTGAGTGACAGCTGCAGTGTCATGGATTCACACAGCCTGTTATAGCCTACCAATGAATAAACTGGACTTGGTACAAAATAAATATACCCAGCTGTATGGACCCAAATACTTTTGTGACCCAAGCCAGACTTCAGATTTCTTTTTTTTAGTGTGAACTGACTCAGTCCAGTGACCATTACATAGAAGAGTGAGATAGTGGCTATTAAATAAGAGAATAGTTAGAAGATTGTGTTGTACTGTATGTGCAGTTCCTTATATTACCGCAGTGCTGTAACTAATGCTTGCTTTACTCTGTGTGTATTCTATTAACGAAACTGATTGCAACTGCTAACCGGTTGTTCTGTTTATTCTTATGTGCGGGTTAGTGTGGGAGAGGACAGACAGATGGGATATGCAGGGGGTGTGGGCGTGATCACTTCATCTTGGCTCTGCCCCCAAAGCCGCGGTTCCAGGAGGGCAGGGCCAGTGCTTGGACTCCCTACTTCACTCAGGGAGTGGGATGTACGAAAGGTGAAAATGCGACCAATACTCAAAACTGTTTTCTGACTTTTGGCAACATTCCAATATGTATCTGTGATGTTAGTGTATTAATATTTGTAGACACTCCCTTACTAATAGGTGTAAGCCTGAATCTTTAGTGATGGTCCCTGGGACCAGGGGGATGCTGGGAAGTGGTGGTCCAGTGTGCAGGTGCCTGGAGTTGGAGGGAATAAACAGCACAGCAGTGAACTCACATGTCTCTGTGTCCTGATGACTGGATTTACAAACGTGTGAACAAAACATGGTGTCAGAAGAAGTTTGACTTGGACTGCTAGTGCTCTCAGAGTGTGAAAGAATCTTGCAGAAGTCTGTGGCTGTGATACTCAGTGTCTGCAAAACCTGCCGTGTGCTCCCATCTTCAAACAGTGAGTAACCATGGATAAACTAGCTCCTCCAACAGGCATGCTGATGTCTGGTAACTTGTCTGAAAACTGGAAAAGATTTAAGCAAAGGTTTAATATATATCTTGCTGCATGTGGAGCTGATTCAGAGACTGACAAAATGAAGGCATCCATTTTCCTCCATGTCATAGGAGAGGATGTGCAGGACATTTATAATAGTTTTCAGTTTGCTGAGGGGCAGAATATGGTGCTATCTTCTATAATGCAAAAGTTTGAAGATTACTTTGTGCCAAGGAAAAATGTGACATATGAAAGATATAAGTTTTTCACATGTGATCAGAAGTCTGTAGATGGATTTGATCAGTATGTTACAGAGCTGCAATCACTCAGTAAAACCTGTGAGTTTGGTGATTTAAAGGATTCACTGATTAGAGATCGTATTGTCTGTGGAATACCTGATAATGGACTCAGAGAGAGATTGCTGAGAGAGCAAGACCTAACACTAGAAAAGGCAGTGACTATGTGTAGATCTGCAGAAATAACTAAATTTCAAGCCAAAAAGTTACACAAGGAAGCTGATGTGCATGTAGTGCAGAAAACAGAGCCATGCAAATCTCCATTCTCAAGAATGAAGCAGTCTAATCCACAGTCTAATAAGGAAATGTGTAGTAGATGTGGAAATGCTCACAATCCTAAAATGTGCCCTGCTTATGGTAAAACCTGCATGAAATGTGGTAGACTTAATCACTTTGCCAAATGCTGTAAAATTAAAAGTAAAACAACCAAAGTGCATGCTGTTAAACAAACAGATGAATTCTTTGTGGATTGCATTGAACTTTGCAGTGCAGATAAGAAAGAATGGATTGTCCCTTTAACTGTGAATGAGATTGTCATTCCCTTTAAACTTGATACTGCTGTGCAGGTGAATTTAATATCATTTCAAGACTATAAGACTTTTAGAGTAAAACCTAAAATTCACCCAGCCAAAGTGAAAGTTACAGGGTACACTGGGGAGGAAATTCCTGGGAAAGGTACATGCTTAGTGACACTGAAATATAAGGGACAACAGTTTAAAACATCTCTACTGATTGTGGATAAAAATGTGCAACCGATTCTAGGATTAAGTTCCTGTGAGAAACTAAGCTTGCTAAAGAAAGTTTTTATGGTGACATCACAAGTAGAAGATGACTGCAAATCAATGTTTACAGAATACAGAGACTTGTTTGAAGGTCTAGGTTGTTTGCCTGGAGAGCATACAATAAATATAGACACACAAGTTTATTCAGTGATACACCCCTGTAGAAAAGTGCTGTTTGCACTGAGAGATAAACTGAAACAAGAGTTAAATCTCATGGAAGCCTAGGGGGTGATACAGAAAGTTGATGAGCCTACTGAATGGGTAAGCTCCTTAGTAATTGTTGAAAAGAAAAATGGACAACTCAGAATATGTCTAGACCCCAGAGATTTAAACAAAGCTATTAAATAAGAACATTTCAAACTACCAACCAGAGATGAAATCATGTCGCAATTTGCGGGAGCAAAATGGTTCAGTAAATTGGACGCATCTTCAGGATTCTGGCAAATGAAGCTAGATGAGGCCAGCTCAAAGCTTTGTACTTTTAATACACCAGAATGTCGATACAGATTTCTTCGACTACCATATGGAATATTGTCTGCTCCAGAAGTATATCACAAAAAAATACACATGATTTTTGAACATATTCCAGGTGTTGAAACAATGATGGATGACATTATTGTCTGGGGATCTACAAAGGAAGAACATGATTCTAGATTGAGACAAGTAATGGAACTTGTCAAGAAAGTGAATCTAAAGCTAAACAAGGACAAATGTGAATTTGGCGTGAATACACTTACCTTTATGGGCGACGTGGTCTCGGATCAAGGTGTAAAACCAGACCCAAGGAAAATATCAGACATAGTGAACATGGAACGTCCTAACAACAAAGACGACGTCAGAAGATTCCTAGGAATGATTACTTACTTAGGAAAGTTTATTTCTCAACTCTCTGAACGAACAGCCTGTCTTAGATGGTTGTTGGACAAAGATAACGAGTGGATGTGGTCACATGAACAAGAAGAAAGTTGGCAAAACTTGAAACAGATCATTACAGAGCAACCAGTGCTAAAATTCTTTGATCCAGCGAAAAGAATAAGAATTTCAGTAGATGCTTCGCAATTTGGCCTAGGCTCAGTGCTGTTACAAGAACATGAGGATACATGGCAACCAGTAATCTATGCATCAAGAGCACTGACAAGTGCTGAAACAAGGTATGCTCAGATAGAAAAGGAACTTCTAGCGATCACATATGCATGTGAGCGATTTCATCAGTTTGTGTATGGTCAAACATTTACAGTGGAAACTGACCACAAGCCATTGATAGCTATCATGACTAAATCATTGCATGACTGTCCCATGAGAATTCAATGAATGCTTTTCAGACTACAGAAATATGATGTACACTTGCTGTACTGTCCCGGCAAATACATGTACATTGCTGATACACTTTCTCGTGCTGTGGACAAAAGTGAAGGTTCCAAAAGTCTGATGGATGAAGAGATAGAAGCCTATGTTAATTTGATCGTAGCTTCTCTACCAGTGAACAGATTAGGAAAGAAACTGAGACAGATGACACAATGAAAGTGTTGAAAGATATCATTCTGAAAGGTTGGCCAGCAGAAAAACATGCGTGCCCACTGTCTATCCATGATTATTGGATGTACCGCAGTGACCTTACAGTTGTCGATGGTATTATTTACAAAGGCAATAGGTTTGTCATACCTGCATGACTAAGAAAAACTATGCTGTGCAAGATACATGAAGGCCACTTAGGAGAAGAAAAATGTAAGCGGAGAGCGCGTGAAGTTATGTATTGGCCAAGAATGAACCAAGACATAGCACAGACTAGAGCTAAATGTGAATTATGTCTTACGTATAGACCGAAACAACAAGTCGAGCCACTGAGTCCTCACGCAGTGCCAGAGAGACCGTACCAGAAAGTTGGCGCAGATTTGTTTGATTGTAATGGGAAAACATACATTGTCATGACTGATTATTACTCTAACTACCCTGAGGTGAAGACACTACATACAACTACTAGTAAAGCCGTAATCAATTGCATGAAGTCAATCTTTGCAAGGCATGGTGTTCTTATGGAAGTGTTCACTGACAATGGTCCTCAGTTTTCCAGTGCTGAATTCAGACAATTTGCTGATGAGTGGGAATTTGTCCATACTACGTCAAGTCCCCACTATCCATGCTCAAATGGGTTGGTGGAAAGTTCAGTAAAAACTGTAAAGAGTCTCTTGAAAAAAGCTCAAGAAGGTAAAGAAGATTTCTACAAAAGTCTTTTAATCTACCGCAGTACACCTTTACAGAATGGACTTTCTCCTGTACAAATGCTGATGGGAAGGAGGATTAGAGCAAATCTCCCGATACATGATGCACTGCTTAATACACATAACTCAGCGTTGGTCAGACTGAGTAAGGAACGTCAACAGGCGAAACAGAAACTGTTCCATGACAGGCGAGCAAAAAGCTTTTCTGATCTAAAATCGGGTGACCAAGTCCGTCTAAGAGATCACGAGAAAGGTATTTGGGTGCAGAACGGTATTGTGCAAGCACAAGAAGCACCAAGATCTTATACTATACGTACAGAGCATGGAACGGAAGTAAGAAGAAATCGGGTGGATTTAAGATCTCAACCTAACCATAATGAAGACAACATGACTGAAGAATACCCTTCATCTGACATGTATGATGATCCTCATAATGGTGAACAAACCACGATTCTAGAAAGGTCCAACATGGTAGATGAAACACAGACTGTGTATGGAGACCCAAAAGGGAAATACGCAGACCTGAGAGACTCATTGAAACGTGTTAGATGATGTTCTTAATATGACGTTGTTAATTGTTGCATTGAAGCGTACAGGGCTTATCTTTAAAGAAAAGAGGATGTGATGTTAGTGTATTAATATTTGTAGACACTCCCTTACTAATAGGTGTAAGCCTGAATCTTTAGTGATGGTCCCTGGGACCAGGGGGGTGCTGGGAAGTGGTGGTCCAGTGTGCAGGTGCCTGGAGTTGGAGGGAATAAACAGCACAGCAGTAAACTCACATGTCTCTGTGTCCTGATGACTGGATTTACAAACGTGTGAACAAAACAGTATCATGCTCTAGAATGAGATACATTCTGGAGCTTGGACCCAGTGGGTAATGCCATCTTTAGATGGCATTACCAAATAGAAGCCTATGGGCTTCTTTTCATGTTCTTTCTGTGAAGGATCCAATTGGATCCCTCCCAGCACCCCCTGCGGTGGCGTGTATCATTCTGTTCATGCACAGAACCCGGAAGTCCTTCTATTTCAAAGGACAGCTTCTATATGGGGAGAGCTGTCATTAACGCATTTCTAGGTACATACCGGTGTTATTAGCAGCAGTGTGTACTCGATAAGTGGTGGGATATATCGCATTGCGGATGCTATGGTTAGTAAATCCCACCCAGGAAGTGGGCGGCAGTGAGCAGCAGTGGCCAGTACAGGAGGCTGGTCTAGTCTCCAGAGTGTGGAAGAGCCACCCAATGGTTGTGAGTCCACCACACATTGTGGGAGAGTAGGTAAGTATGGGTTACACATTTCTCAGTGCATTAAAACGT
This sequence comes from Pseudophryne corroboree, assembly GCF_028390025.1. Lineage (NCBI taxonomy): Eukaryota > Metazoa > Chordata > Amphibia > Anura > Myobatrachidae > Pseudophryne > Pseudophryne corroboree. The sequence goes on along the minus strand of NC_086444.1, from coordinate 127,031,158 downwards.
CCACATGCCCTTTCCCTGTAGACAACTGAGAAGTAACATTACTGATACAGAACAGATCACAGTAAGCTATGTGTTTTAAATATTAAAGAATGGAGTTTATGCTTTTGGTTACATTAATTGGTTACAGCTCCTTAAAACAACTCGCCTTATTTTGTTAGTTTGTTGTGCAGATATTTACAAGGAGCTGTATAACTGTTAGGGTGTGTACACACAGTGAGATATTTTCTTACGATTTTGACTATATAGTCAAAATCATAAGAAAAGTTAGTGCAGATTGCAAGGTAAAAGTCACCTTGCGATACCGATGCAATGTGCGGTCAGCATCGCAAGCCTAGATAGACTGTGCAGGCAAGTCAGTTTTGACCATCTCGTAGAAAAGATAGTCAAAACTGACACTTAGCCAAAAAACGCACATTGGGGGTAATTCTGAGTTGATTGCAGCAGGAACTTTGTTAGCAGTTGGGCAAAACCATGTGCACTGCAGGTGGGGCAGATATAACATGTGCAGAGAGAGTTAGATTTGGGTGGGGTGTGTTCAAACTGAAATCTAAATTGTAGTGTAAAAATAAAGCAGCCAGTATTTACCCTGCACAGAAACAATATAGCCCACCCAAATCTAACTCTCTCTGCACATGTTATATCTGCCTCCCCTGCAGTGCACATGGTTTTGCCCAACTGCTAACAAAGGGGGTCATTCCGAGTTGATCGTAGCTGTGCAAAATTTAACACAGCTACGATCACCTTTCCTGACATGCGGGGGGACGCCCAGCACGGGGCTAGTCCGCCCCGCATGTCAGTCCGGCCCCCCTCGCAGAAGTGCAAAGGCATCGTACAGCGGCAATGCCTTTGCACTTCAGGAGTAACTCCCGGCCAGCGCAGCTTTAGCGAGCTGGCCGGGAGCCACTCCTCGCTCCCTGGCCCGCAGCGGCTACGTGTGACGTCACGCAGCCGCTGCGGCACGCCCCCCGTTCGGTCCGGCCACACCTGCTTTGGCTGGACAGCTCCTACGAAACGGCAGCAAAATGCCGCCGTTTCGCCCCCTCCCGCCCATCGTTCGCCTCTGCCTGTCAATCAGGCAGAGGCGAACGCTGTCCTGCCACGGCCGTCGGCCGTCCAGCATGCACAGGCGCACAAAGGCGCCGGCACATGTGCAGCAGAGACCCGTTCGCTCTGCTGCGTGAAAACGCAGCGAGCGAACGGGTCAGAATGACTCCCAAAGTTCCTGCTGCGATCAACTCAGAATTACCCCCATAGTCAGTATCGCAAGCACAGTCATTATATGCTTGTGATACCAACTTAGTCCCTGTCGCATAGTGAGAATCGGGGTTAGTCCGAATCTCACCATATGTAGACACCTTAACTGTGCCACATCTCTATTTATTTACACTAGTAATTTGTAACCTTCATATACTGGTTCACCCAGGTGCATTGCCGAGCTGTGATACAGGAGAAATCGGAATCAGGAAGCACTTGTGAGGTGTCGCATAGTGCTGCTCCACCTGCAGTGTAAGCAGAGACCTGGGGGACGGTGGGAACTGCTCACAGGCTAAAGGAGCATCAGAGTGCTCCTTTCAGCTTTTGGGATCTATTTACTAAGCCTTGGATGGAGATAAAGTGTGGGGAGATAAAGTACCAGTCAATCAGCATCTAACTGCCATATCACAGGCTGTGTTTGAAAAATGACAGGAGCTGGTTGGTTGGTACTTTATCTCCGTCCACTTTATCTCCATCCAAGGCTTAGTAAATACATCCCTTAATATTTAAAGCACTTCACCAAGTCAATAATCCTGTTCCTTTCTTTCGGCCCCTCCAAAGACACTAGGGGCATATTTATTAAAGCTCATTTTGCTGGAAAACTATCAAAAACATATTCAGGGGATCCCTGCAAAATCTAAGTATCCCTTATATGTAACTAGGAGATATCTGCTGCAGTCCCTCCATAGGTTTCTAAGGAGGCTGCTATGCAAGTCAGATCTAACAAACTCCAAGTGCAAGGGGACTTGGGAAGCTGATCATAGGCTGGAGGGGCAGTGGAGTACTGCAGAGGATGTACTGCAGGCCATAAGAAATCAGTTGCTGTCTCAGCTAATAATAACCTCTCACAATAAATATATAATATACATACGTCCAGTGTCGGACTGGGGCATGTAGGGCGCACCGGGGGAATGCAGTGGTAGGAGCCTATGTTAGGGGTGTGGCCAGTCTGCAGAGGGGGTGTGGCCAGCCACCTCATTGGTTTGACTAGACATTAGAGAGTGCAACGTCTGGGACCCTTCATAAACATATACAGTAAATTCAGCTGCTGCATGCATGATAATGTACCAGATTAATAACAGCAATGCACTGTAGAAAATACACCATAGTCCAGTATAATGTAACATATGTATAATATATAATTCAAGTGCACAGTCTGGAACCTGATCCTTAGAGCAGGAGGTGGGCCCCCAGGCAGTAGGGCCCACCGGTGGTTTCCCCTGTACCCCTGTGGGCCAGTCCAAGCCTGCATGCGTCACATATAAAGCAATTAGGATGGCTCCAGAAAAGCCTACAAAGTACATTGCCCGAGCCACAATATGAAGTGCAAGGGATTGTGGGTGCTAGAAAGGTCAGGACAAGAATCCTTGCGTATTAAATCTACAGTATGTGCCTGGTCTGGAGGGAAGATTCAGCGCAACTGTAAACCGTACCCTGTGCTTGCCTGTGATTATTCTAATTAGCACCACAAAGCACACCTTTACTAACGGGACATTCTGTGTTTGCTGTTTGTCTTCTCTCATCCTTTACGTTCTCTTCATTTACTTATTATCTCCAGCACTGTGTTCCTTGGCTCTGCCTAAGCCATACGTATACTTTATTAAGCAGAATTATGTCGGTTGTGACATGCACATCTATAAGGAACTCCTTCAGCAAACAGGAGGGAACGTAAACCTGGTGAGGATGACGTTCAGACTGTTTACAAAGAGTGGCACATTCCCTCACTAAGAAGTCTTCTGTTAGCTGAATGCCATGTAATTACAAAGTGTATAACTCGCTGGCATCTTCTACACTTCACTTTCTTTCCTCTCCATATCTGCGTCATTCTGTAAAAGTAAATATGAGCTGAGCACTTCTCCCAGGGCGTATTGTTAATAGATTCCAGGTGTCTGGAATATAAAATATGTTGCAAAACTGGTAAAGTTAAATATATTTTTTGTCATAGCCCAACTCCCAAGAAGACACACAAAGCATAAACATGTCATTACTCATATTATAAAAGCATAACTTGCAGTGAAATAAAGCCTTATAAATCAAGTATGTATAGTAAACATGTAATGCATACACATTGGTGCTGAGGGGTGGATTGGGTGGGCTGGGGGGGTGGGGGGTGGGCGGGGGGGGTGTCAGGTACTATATTCCCGGGCCCGGGCCTGATGGAGGGGCCCGAGTCTCCCCCCTTCCTTACCTGGCAGAAGCAGCTGCAACTGTTCTCTTCAGCCCAGCACACACTGCTGTGTACTGTGCTGCAATGTGGCCATGCAGAAACTAATTTTTCTGGATTTTTTCTATGCATGCAGGGCCACACCTCCCATGATTAGGCCACACACCCCTGAAAAGTACCTGGGCCTTTCCAGGCTCTCTACTGTCCTGTGTATTAGGGATGGCCATCGGTGTGGTTTCCATCGATGGTGATATGGAAAGTAACCATCGATGGCTGCCAACTATGCAGTCGATAACCGTCGATGGTTCCCATTATTGATGGTCATCCATGTTTTTTCACTGAATGGCCCATGGGCCAATCAGAATACAGGGGCGGGGCTTTGCATGTGTTGGGGAGGAGCTATGCTCTGTGTCCTGGCACCACATTGAAAAAATAAATAAAAATATATTTGGTTATACCTTTCCATCAATGGAGGGAAACCATCTGGTGCTCCCCCATCGATGGCAAAAGTATTCTACATCGGCCATAAACCATCGATGATTTTGAATCATCGATGATCGATGGCCATCCCTACTGTGCATGCATTTGAACATGAGTACATATCTGTAACTGGGCGCTGCCATGATTTCTCTGCATGTGTGTTATTACAAGCAAAAAAAAAAAAAAAAATCCAGACCAGTCCCTTGTTTTTTGGGGGGTTTTATTTGCTGCTAAAATATAAAAAGGTCTAAAAATAAATCATGATGTAAAACACTTTTGTTTCTAACAATTTTGATCAGGGCAGTAACTAGGGGTGCGCGAGCGGTGCTGTTGCTCTGGGGTGGCACGATGGTTGCCCATGACACCCTCGTGGGTTGCCTAAAGCAGCACCTTGCAGTCAGTGGCGCTGTTGCAGATGAAAAGCATGACTGTAGTGCAGGAAGACACTGAAAGTGGGCGTCTCAGTGCTTGCATATATAGATGTACACCAGGGAAGGGCAGTGTATCTGCATGAGCATAAAGTCACAGGCGCAACTGCAGCAAAAGATGCAAGGAAGGCAGTAACTGTGTCCAACTCGGAAACATGCCCTATGAGGAGGGATCTGCCCCATTCGACAGACCCCACCCCCTTGAAGACCACACCCCCATTAGGGCTGCTTACATAAATTTCCTGAGCTGGTTTTGCATCCTAATCTGCCCCTGTTCACACACATATACACTAGGAACCACTTCAGAAACCAATTAACTTACCAGTATATCTTTGGAATGTGGAAAGAAACTAACGTAGCCAGAGGAAACCTACAAAAGCATGGGGAGAATATATAAACTCTACACAGTGCCATGGTGGGAATGGAACCCGAGACCTCAGCGCTGTGTGACAGTAATGCTAGCCATTACACCAAACTTGTCAGCGTTATAGATATTATAGTGTGATGTAATGATCAGGAAGTATAGTCACTATAGAAATAGCAATCAGCCCGTGGCTCCTCTCAGATCCCAGCGCCTTAGGCAGCGGCCTTTCACATTTTAGCATGAAGGTGTGTTGGCTGCTGTCCTCATTGCAGCAGTGGTGAATTGGGAAGGGCAATAAATGTTTGATCTCTCTTTGCCATGACTGATGAATGCTGCCTTCACAAATGTCAGTCTGTCAGCCAGATATCAGAGCTGGAAGGATGTACTGCGTCAGGAGACATTACATGATTCTGCAGTACGTCAGCAGATAGCAGCCAGGCCATCAAGAATAAAAACTTAAATTAAACTGTGCAAAGTAGACAGTTCAAAAGGTCGACAGGTTCAAAAGGTCAACACAACAATGGTCGACATGAGTTTATTTGATTGTTTTCAATATTTAAAAACTTTTTCTTATTTTTTTTTCCATCCATGTAGACTATGATTGGGAATTGCCCCAAGCACGGCGAACAAAGCAGTACATAATGGGACTTTTTTATGGCAGAAATTGACAAAACACCCCAAAAAAACGAAAAAATTAAAATAAAAAAATGGTGTCAACCTTTTTTATGTTGACCATTTACATTTTGACCTTTTGACCCTGTCGACCTTTTGACCCTGTCGACCTAATGCATGTCGACCATTAGTGGTAGACATATTGGAGGAGATTCAAATGTTTGAAAAGTTGGTTGGGTGTCTGTTTTTTCCTGTCTATTAGATAGGGAAAAACAGACTCCCAACTGACTTTTCAAACATTTGACTCTCCCCCATTGACTGTAGACCTAATGATCCACCCCCGATTTTAACAGTGGGGAAAAAACAATATTCCACTACTATATTGTTTAGGATTGGCAGTTTATTAACATACTGTGACATAAAATATATTGTGTACATTTTCTATTAAATTATGACCTGTTTGTGAACCTAAATAACCCACAAAATGAAATGTTAGTTGTACATAGTTTATTTAGTGGGCAGCTTGCTTTACCCTTTTATGCCAAACTAGAGACTTTTGTCTGACTTATGACATGACTGCCATCTGTTAGTGTGCGGCACACGGATACTATAATTACTGTAACAGGCAGATGAGCTGCTAGTCTGAGTCAGCGGTTCTGCACTGACCCACTCGTAGCAGATGGTGGAGCTGACTTTGAGATGCAGTCAACAGGCAAACTGAGGTTTTTAATTATCGCTTTATTCCTCTTCTTTTACATAACAGCCCAAGGACTGACATGTTTATTATTATGTATGTGTGCTATGTTACTTTTATGTGTCACTAAGGGGGATATCAAATTAGCCCCGGTAATTTACCGGGGCTGATTGTCCCGCCGGGGGCTAGCTAATTAGCCCCGATAAGCCGCGGCACGCGCCGGCTTATCAGGGATTTTGTTTCACCCGCCTCCGGCAGGCGAAGCAGAATCCCCGGAAACAGCGGGCTGTTTCACATGAAAACACACAGGTTTCACTGAACCTGTGTGTTTTCGGGAGAAGGGTTTTTCTTTTACAGGCGATCCATCTGGCCTGTAAAAAAAAAATCGGTGAAACATCGGAAACAAGTCCGAAAAACTGCCATTTTTTGGACCCGACATTTTACCGGGGATAATTGGATATCCCCCTTAATCACTTACTGGGGGGAATTCAAATGTTTGAAAAGTCGGTTGGGTGTCTGTTTTTCCCTGTCTATTAGATAGGAAAAAACAGACACACAACTGACTTTTCAAACAATTGAATACCCCCCACTATGTCCAGTTTTTATATAATAAATGGAACAATTACTTGTAAGAAGTACTTTTTGCTAGTGATGAGCGGGTTCGGTTCCTGGGGATCCGGACCCCCCGAACTTCACCCATTTTACACGGTTCCGAGGAAGACTCGAATCTTCCCGCCTTGCTCGGTTAACCGGAGCGCACCCGAACGCCATCATCCCGTTGTCGGATTCTCGCGAGATTCGTATTCTATATAAGGAGCCGCGCGTCACCGCCATTTTCACTCGTGCTTTGGAGATGATAGCGAGAGGATGTGGCTGCGTTCTCTCAGTTTGTGTGTTCAGTGTGCTGCAAATATCTGCTAAGTGTGCTGCAAATATCTGTGCTCAGTGTGCTTGCAAATATCTGTGCTCAGTGTGCTGAAAATATCTACGTTCTCTGTTTGAAAAACGCCCATATCTGTGCTGCATTGTAGTATATAGTAGGAGGACAGTGCAGAATGTTGCTGTGACCACCAGTATATATATATATATAGCAGTACGGTACAGTAGTCCACTGCTCTACCTCTGTGTCGTCAAGTATACTATGCATCCATACCTGTGCTGCATTTTAGTTGTGCGCAGTATATAGTAGGAGGGGACAGTGCAGAATGTTGTTGTGACCACCAGTATATATATAGCAGTACGGTACAGTAGTCCACTGCTCTACCTCTGTGTCGTCAAGTATACTATGCATCCATACCTGTGCTGCATTTTAGTTGTGCGCAGTATATAGTAGGAGGGGACAGTGCAGAATGTTGCTGTGACCACCAGTATATATATATATATATATATATATATTTATATATAGCAGTACGGTACAGTAGTCCATTGCTCTACCTCTGTGTCGTCAAGTATACTATGCATCCATACCTGTGCTGCATTTTAGTTGTGCGCAGTATATAGTAGGAGGGGACAGTGCAGAATGTTGCTGTGACTACCAGTATATATATATATATATATATATATATATATAGCAGTACGGTACAGTAGTCCACTGCTCTACCTCTGTGTCATCAAGTATACTATGCATCCATACCTGTGCTGCATTTTAGTTGTGCGGAGTATATAGTAGGAGGGGACAGTGCAGAATGTTGCTGTGACCACCAGTATATATATAGCAGTACGGTACAGTAGTCCACTGCTCTACCTCTGTGTCGTCAAGTATACTATGCATCAATACCTGTGCTGCATTTTAGTTGTGCGCAGTATATAGTAGGAGGGGACAGTGCAGAATGTTGCTGTGACCACCAATATATATATATAGCAGTACGGTACAGTAGTCCACTGCTCTACCTCTGTGTCGTCAAGTATACTATGCATCCATACCTGTGCTGCATTTTAGTTGTGCGCAGTATATAGTAGGAGGGGACAGTGCAGAATGTTGCTGTGACCACCAGTATATATATAGCAGTACTGTACAGTAGTCCATTACTCTACCTCTGTGTCGTCAAGTATACTACAAAAGTTCAGTAAAATGACCCAAAAATCAAAATTAAAAGCGTCTGATGAGAAGCGTAAACTTGCCAATATGCCATTTACGACACGGAGTGGCAAGGAACGGCTGAGGCCCTGGCCTATGTTCATGGCTAGTGGTTCAGATTCACATGAGGATGGAAGCACTCACCCTCTCGCTAGAAAACTGCAGTGCCACTCCTAGATGGGCCAGGTGTTTGTGTCGGCCACTTGGGTCGCTTAGCTTAGTCACACAGCTACCTCATGGCACCTCTTTTTTTCTTTGCATCATGTGCTGTTTTGGGACTATTTTTTAAATCTGCCATCCCTGTCTGACACTGCAGTGCCACTCCTAGATGGGCCAGGTGTTTGTGTCGGCCACTTGGGTCGCTTAGCTTAGCCATCCAGCGACCTTGGTGCACCTCTTTTTTTCTTTGCATCATGTGCTGTTTGGGGACTATTTTTTAAATCTGCCATCCTGTCTGACACTGCAGTGCCACTCCTAGATGGGCCAGGTGTTTGTGTCGGCCACTTGGGTCGCTTAGCTTAGTCACACAGCTACCTCATTGCACCTCTTTTTTTCTTTGCATCATGTGCTGTTTGGGGACTATTTTTTAAATCTGCCGTCCTGTCTGACACTGCAGTGCCACTCCTAGATGGGCCAGGTGTTTGTGTCGGCCACTTGGGTCGCTTAGCTTAGCCATCCAGCGACCTCGGTGCAAATTTTAGGACTAAAAATAATATTGTGAGGTGTTCAGAATAGACTGGAAATGAGTGGAAATTATGGTTATTGAGGTTAATACATGTTGAGTATCCCTTATCCAAAATGCTTGGGACCAGAGGTATTTTGGATATCGGATTTTTCCGTAATTTGGAATAATTGCATACCATAATGAGATATCATGGTGATGGGACCTACATCTAAGCACAGAATGCATTTATGTTACATATACACCTTATACACACAGCAGGAAGGTAATTTAGCCAATATTTTTTGTAACTTTGTGCATTGAACAAAGTGTATCTACATTTACACAATTCATTTATGTTTCATATACACCTTATACACACAGCCTGAAGGTCATTTAATACAATAGTTTTAATAACTTTGTATATTAAACAAAGTTTGTGTACATTGAGCCATAAAAAAACAAAGGTTTCAATATCTCACTCTCACTCAAAAAAGTCTGTATTTCGGAATATTCCGTATTTTGGAATATTTGGATATGGGATACTCAACCTGTAATACTATGGGATCAAAATGACCCCCAAATTCTATGATTTAAGCTGTTTTTGAGGGGTTTTTGTAAAAAAACACCTGAATCCAAAATACACCCGAATCCGACAAAAAATTTTCAGGGAGGTTTTGCCAAAAAGCGTCCGAATCCAAAAGACGGCCGTGGAACCGAATCCAAAACCAAAACACAAAACCCGAAAAATTTCCGGTGCACATCACTACTTTTTGCTATATGTAGTTTTTGCTATACAGTACGCAGTCCATAGGCTACAATGGGATAATACCATTGTGGCCGGAGAGACTAACCAGCCACACGTGTAATGGCGGCCACAGCACTGAAGGGGTTAACCCCTAGTGCCTGGCGCCATTAGGAAGACAATGGGCGCTTGGCGCCACTTTTAAATTGTGCACTGGCGCTAGTCGCCATCTTTAAATGTATTGTGGGTGCTAGGCACCGGGTATTTAAAAATATATTTAATACTGTGTTTTCACCATGTTATATGTAATGCTCTAGGCACAGTTGTAGGATTGCACATTTACCATGCATGCAAATGCCAGCACTTAGAAGGAATGTGTAAGCTGTGTTGGTTTTAAAATGCTTTTACGTTTGAGGACAAATGGCCTTGGAAGCTTCTCACCTAGGAATTGAGATGCTGATGACCCTGGCACCTGGAAAGGGGTCTATGGACAAGCCATTTCTTTAAGATTGAGATGTGTCTTTGTGTAACTTTATAGACACATGCAGGTAAAAGGATTTGTTTGCTGTCTTCTCTGAATATTGTGTGAACTGGTTTTGCATGGAGAGAGGGTGAATGCAATTGAAATGCAAGTTACATTTACATTTGTGAAAGAGACAGGAACATGGTAATCAGATTGTGTTTGGGAAAGCCACTGGTTTGGTTATATATGAAGAGGAGCAGGAATGTGCTTTATCTAATTCTTAACTTTTGAAATGTAACTTGTATTTATTTATATTTTCTGTGATAACCTGATTGGTTGGAGTAGACAGGGAGGGCTTACCCCCCTGTTGTACTGTGTGTAGAACTGAGATAAAAAGAGGAGGCCTGTGAGCCTCCAGGGGTATTGTACCATCTTCTTTCTGCTGGAACATCTTGCTGTATGCTGTTGCCCCTAGCAATAGGGAAGAGTCTTTTTTAAGACTATTATTGAGCAAATAAACATCATCTGCCTCAAGAAGATTGCTTCATCTTGTGACCTACAGGGTTATGCCAAATATAGCCCCATCCTCCGGCTGTCCAGAGAAGCACCTAACGTCTCCAAGTTCCGCCTTCCGCCAGCTACCGGTAGAGGCCTAGCAAGTGGCTAGTGGGGATTCGTCAATACCACACAGGTGTGGTAAGGCAGTGTGTCGGCACATACAGAGCAGAACCGTGGTTCCAAACGCCACGGCAGGTTAGGAGTTTGGTGGTGGCAGCATAAACCCGCCCACAGCGCAGTGGGTGGAGTCAGTAACAGGCGGTTACTGGCGGTAAGCGGGAATCCCCTATGTGGTCAGGTCCCGTGTGACCTAAACCTTCCATTCTGTGCACTGGGAACGGGATGCGGAAGCGGTGAGTCCTTTCGTACGAAAGGCGTCCGGTCACAGAAATTGTTGGCATAGCGGTGGGATCATCCCAGGCGGCTTTTCGGTCACCCGATTGGAGAAGCCGAGTTACTCAGCAGAGGATTAACTGCAGCACAGGAGAACGCACAAGATGACGGACTTCAGCGGAACATCTAAGGGCGATCTGGAGATCGTGTGCCAGGAGAAGGCTGTGGATATCCCTTTCAACGCGTCCAGGAGCGTCATGAAGGCGGCGCTCATGAGCTTGGAGGAGTCCCATCGGGCGGAGGTGGAGAGCACTGACGGCGTCAGCATCGCAGAGGACGGCCCACCAGTGGACCTTCGTACGGAACCGGTGAGACCCACAAGCCCCGCCCGTTCTAGCAGCAGCCATGTTTCCCAGCAATCCCTAGCAGGGCCAGGATCCCAACGTCCCAGGGGGGGCGGCACAGATAGGCTAGCGGAATTGGGGGAAAGGGCAACGGAGCAAGAGCGCTTGATCATCATCCAGATGTGGCGTGATGAGCGGGCACCACAGGCCGTGGTACCCCGGGAGCCGTTGTCAGCTGGTGTACACAGATCGGGACGCGTTCAGTTTGCCAAGTTTGCAGACAGTGATGGGACATTGATGGACATTTACAAGTTTTTGAAAGGACTTATAAACTACACGATTTACCCAAGTCGGAGTGGGTGAGACACCTTGTGCCCACTCTGCATGGAGAGGCCTTGGAGGCCTATCGAGGAGTGGCCACGGAGGACTGTGGTGATTACGACGTAGTCGCGAAGGCCCTCCTCCAGCGATTCTTCATCACTCCAGAGTCTTACAGGAAGAAGTTCAGAGACTTGCCCAGGAATCCTAGCAGCACCCATGAGCGGTTCGCCACCCAGCTGCGGCAGTACGTGGTGAAGTGGGTGAAGGATTCTGAAGCCACTACATGGGACGCACTGATCGACCTGATCTGCAGGGAGCAGTTCTACCGCAGGTGCGCCCCAGAAGTGAAGGAGTGGGTGCTAGACCGGGAGCCACCCAGCTTAAAGATGGCTGCCCAGTTAGCCGACAAGTATGTGGAAATTCAGCCACAGGGGCAGAAGCGCCCAGCCAGCAGCCAGCTCCAAAAGACTGTACCATCAGGGGGACACCCCTCTTCAGCTCATTACCCCCAAAGACAAGCATCTTCCAACCCGGGTGCTCTTGGCAAGCAACCGCACTGCAGCGTCCCTGCAACTGATCAGAGATCACCGATGCCACGACTGGAGAAGAAGTGCTATGGCTGTGGGAAAATCGGACATCTGAGGATGAACTATCCTGCATCCCAAGCACCCCAGACTCGTGTCCCAAATCCGAGTGCTGGAGCCTGGCTCGCTTGTTTGACGAGAGGAGATGAGCCTACAGAGACTGTTCCCCCTCCAGTCAGTCCGATGGAGTGTGGCGAGAGACAGGTGCACTCTGCGGAGAGAGTCACCTGCATGGCCAAATAGCCCCTACACAACATGTGGAGGCACCTGCAGCCGGTCCACGTGGGACCCCTGCAAGGGGAAGGCCTAAGATACTCTGGGGCCTCAATCACTGTGGTGAGCCCCCACCTTATAGATCCTGCTGCAGTATTGCAGGGTCGCACTGCCAAGGTCACCCTGTCAGATGGAACGGAGAAAGAGGTTCCCATGGCAAGAGTCTACCTGGACTGGGGAGCTGGACCAGAGTTGCGAGAAGTTGCCATCATGGATGGTCTCCCAACTGATGTGGTCCTAGGAAATTATCTGGGTGGTGGGATCATCACCACGTTTGCTGGCGCCATTTCCCGGAGTCAAGTTCCACAACCACTGTTGACATCAGCTATTCTAGCACAGCCCAGCCCAGAGGAAAAGACTACAGCTGCTAGACAACTGCCAGCACAACCAACCACAGCATCAACCAGCCCAGAGGAAAAGATTACAGTGGCTAGATCAGCACATCGACCCCGCATGCCTTTTGCCTCTGGTATGCCTACGTCCCCTAGCAACGCAGAGGATGTCGGTTCCAGCTCGTTTGATCCTGTGGGGGTGCCCAAATGATGCTCCTGACCCAAGTGGTTTTCTAACTCCGGCGGTGAGTATGAGAAACCACACTGACTTTTCCATGACTGACCCCTACCAGACTGACCCTAGTAGTCCCCACCTAGATCCCCCTGTAGTGTGTCCCCATTTAGGAGAGATTGAGGGCCGCAGGCAGGAGTTTAGGGAGGCTCAACTCTCTGACCCATCCCTGAAAGGCATGAGGCGCCACTCTGGCAGCGGCCTTGACAGGGTTGGGGCAGGAAGTGTGACCTGGCGGGAAGGGTTAAGGTACAGGGTAACCGGGAAAGTGGGAGGGGATAGACCAGAGAGGGAACGTGTCCAGCTGGTCCCCCCAGGGAACTTTCCTGCACAACCGGTGTCGGTTGCCAGCGAAACCCCTTTGGACAGCCACTCAGAGATAGACCGTACCCTGAAGTGCCTGTCACAGAGCTTACCCTGGTCTGGAATGTTGGGTGACTCTCAGACCAACTGTAAGGCTGGTGCCATGCGTTGGCATCTGGGGCACTCCAGCAGTTATGTTGTCTCTGGGCCTCTGCCCATAGGAGAACCTTTATAGCAAGTTGCTGTGGACATAGCAGGTCCCCTGCCTGTGCGCTGTAGATCGGGGAAGACACGCAGCCTCCCTGTAGTGGATGCCACACAGGATCCAGAGGCTGGTGGTCTGGCCACCATCACTGTGGCACAAGTAGCGGACGAGGAGGAAAGAGTAGGCCTAGGTGACAGGGTAGGATTCCCGAGTCATAGGTCGACAGAGGAGGATTGGAGGGCAGGTCTGACAGTTAGGGCAGACAGTTGCCAGATAGGTATGACGGAGGTGCAGTGCCTGGGGCACCATGTGGGAGGAGACATGGGTAGGCCCAAACCAGAGGGGGTGGAGGCAACCAGAGGCTGTCCCCGACCCACATCACCCAGACAGGTACTGACCTTAGAACCTGTAAGGCCCTACGGACACGTTGTCATTGACTTTAGTCCTGTAGTGAACCCCTTTACAGAGATGGCTAGGAAGGGCATTCCGAAGTCAGTGGACTTTGCACCCGCTTGCGAGTTGGCATTCCAGTCATTGAAGGAGGCTCTGTTACCCGCTCCAGTGCTGATGGCGCACATTCTTGACCAGGACTTTGTTTTACGAACTACTGCGCCACTGCACGGACTGGGAGCAGTACTGAGCCAGGAGGAGCCATATGGGCAGGAGCACCCTGTGGCCTGTTTGAGCAGAATACTGCTATTGTGGAAGGTGGGATATGCCACAATTGGGACACCTTGGGTGGCACTTGTGTGTAACTGGTCCCCCACCGTGGTGACTTACCACCCACCTGTTAGGTGGCTGCAACCTACCTTAGGGAAATTGGACAGACTTGTGTGGTGGAGCCTTGAACTTGGACTTCAGGTGGACTATTTGAACATTGTGCACCCACGAAGAGAGGCCCACTACACTATGGATGAACTGTCTAGGCCGAAGCCTACACCCCCTAGGTAGCGTCCCCTTCAACACAAGGGACTGCGGGACCAGGAGCCATATCGTTGGGACATGACTCGCTGGTTTTTCCCGCTTGAAATGGGGGGGGGAGGAGTGTGGCCGGAGAGACTAACCAGCCACACGTGTAATGGCGGCCACAGCACTGAAGGGGTTAACCCCTAGTGCCTGGCGCCATTAGGAAGACAATGGGCGCTTGGCGCCACTTTTAAATTGTGCACTGGCGCTAGTCGCCATCTTTAAATGTATTGTGGGTGCTAGGCACCGGGTATTTAAAAATATATTTAATACTGTGTTTTCACCATGTTATATGTAATGCTCTAGCTACAGTTGTAGGATTGCACATTTACCATGCATGCAAATGCCAGCACTTAGAAGGAATGTGTAAGCTGTGTTGGTTTTAAAAATGCATTTACGTTTGAGGACAAATGGCCTTGGAAGCTTCTCACCTTGGAATTGAGATGCTGATGACCCTGGCACCTGGAAAGGGGTCTATGGACAAGCCATTTCTTTGAGATTGAGATGTGTCTTTGTGTAACTTTATAGACACATGCAGGTGAAAGGATTTGTTTGCTGTCTTCTCTGAATATTGGCCCTCATTCCGAGTTGTTCGCTCGCAAGCTGCTTTTAGCAGCTTTGCACACGCTAAGCCGCCGCCTACTGGGAGTGAATCTTAGCTTATCAAAATTGCTAACGAAAGATTAGCAAAATTGCGAATAGACACTTCTTAGCAGTTTCTGAGTAGCTCCACACTTACTCGGCATCTGCGATCAGTTCAGTGCTTGTCGTTCCTGGTCTGACGTCACAAACACACCCAGCGTTCGCCCAGACACTCCTCCGTTTCTCCAGCCACTCCCGCGTTTTTCCCAGAAACGGTAGCGTTTTTTCGCATACACCCATAAAACGGCCTGTTTCCGCCCAGAAACACCCACTTTCTGTCAATCACATTACGATCACCAGAACGAAGAAAAAACCTTGTAATGCCGTGAGTAAAATACCTAACTACATAGCAAATTTACTTGGCGCAGTCGCACTGCGGACATTGCGCATGCGCATTAGCGACTAATCGTTCCGTTGCGAGAAAAAAATTACGAGCGAACAACTCGGAATGACCCCCATTGTGTGAACTGGTTTTGCATGGAGACACAAGTTGCTGCTAAATCAGATTGTGTTTTATGAATGCAAACTAGTGTGTTTCGTTTACCAACAGTTTGATGTAAAATTTCTTAGGCTGCATTATGTGTGATGCAGATTATGTTTAATTTACAGTATAAGAACGTTGTCTATGTGTGAGAGGGTGAATGCAATTGAAATGCAAGTTACATTTACATTTGTGAAAGAGACAGGAACATGGTAATCAGATTGTGTTTGGGATAGCACACTGGTTTGGTTATATAGGAATGTGCTTTATCTAATTCTTAACTTTTGAAATGTAACTTGTATTTATTTATATTTTCTGCGATAACCTGATTGGTTGGAGTAGACAGGGAGGGCTTACCCCCCTGTTGTACTGTGTGTAGAACTGAGATAAAAAGAGGAGGCCTGTGAGCCTCCAGGGGTATTGTACAATCTTCATTCTGCTGGAACATCTTGCTGTATGCTGTTGCCCCTGTTTCATACATTTGAATTTTTCTTTTAGTCCCCAACAACTGTTATTTAATGTAATTTTGAAGAGCAAAAGAGACTTGCATTTACCCTCTGCTCACATGAAAGCAGTACTAGATTATTTCAGCGGCACAAAAAGTCTAAAATTGCTTAGGCGGGCCTCTTTACATATACCTACATTTGCAAATTACTAGGTTAAAAACCTGTAGTAAAAATTATTTATTTTGACAATATTGACTATTAGTTTTTACTACAGGTTTTCAACACGACTAAAAGTAGGTATATGGATAACTGGATATGAAATGGTACCTGCTGGATCCCATTAATGTCACCATGCTTATTAGCATTTGTGCTACTGGACAAGGTTGTGGTATTTCCCACACACTGGGGTCAATTAAATTAGCTATAAGCTGCACTTACAGTACCGTTGGGCTTGCATATTTTTGTTCATAGCCTCATAGTTCTGCAAGCAAAAATGTGCAAATCCTGTATTTTGCCAGAAGAGAGGTGGCAACCCTATCGGGGGGGGAGGGGGGATTCTACTGATCCCGCTCCCAGTACTTTTTCTATATGTAACTCATATGCTACAATGGGCTAACTCCATCTTCAGATTCGTTTAGCCACTGGGCCAAGCTTGGTAAATTTGAATAAAAAACAGACCAGAGCCCTTGTGAGACTGCTTTTGCAAGCGATAATGGGAGACTGTAGCAGATATCTCTGATATCTTCTGCGGTTCCCCGTACACACATTTGGGGGATACTTATAATTTGCGGGATATCCCGCAAATATTTATTGATAAATAGGAGAGTAAGCAAGCATGGTTTCATTTACTGTGACACCTCCTGCTGTAGTTTTGGTTTTGGGTTCGGTTCCGCGGCTGTGTTTTTGATTCGGACGCGTTTTGGCAAAACCTCACCGAAAAAATTTTGTCGGATTCGGGTGTGTTTTGGATTCGGGTGTTTTTTTCAAAAAACCCTAAAAAACAGCTTAAATCATAGAATTAGGGGGTCATTTTGATCCCATAGTATTATTAACCTCAATAACCATAATTTCCACTCATTTCCAGTCTATTCTGAACACCTCACACCTCACAATATTATTTTTAGTCCTAAAATTTGCACCGAGGTCGCTGGATGGCTAAGCTAAGCGACACAAGTGGCCGACACAAACACCTGGCCCATCTAGGAGTGGCACTGCAGTGTCAGGCAGGATGGCCCTTCCAAAAAATTGTCCCCAAACAGCACATGATGCAAAGAAAAAAAGAGGCGCACCAAGGTGGCTGTGTGACTAAGCTAAGCGACACAAGTGGCCGACACAAACACCTGGCCCATCTAGGAGTGGCACTGCAGTGTCAATCAAGACAGGATGGCCCTTCCAAAAAATTGTCCCCAAACAGCACATGATGCAAAGAAAAAAAGAGGCGCACCAAGGTGGCCTTGTAACTAAGCTAAGCGACACAAGTGGCCGACACAAACACCTGGCCCATCTAGGAGTGGCACTGCAGTGTCAATCAAGACAGGATGGCCCTTCCAAAAAATTGTCCCCAAACAGCACATGATGTAAAGAAAAAAAGAGGCGCACCAAGGTGGCTGTGTGACTAAGCTAAGCGACACTGTCAGATTGTGTTTGGGCTGTGTCCCCGGAGGGGGCGCTAGTGGGTCAGTGGAGGTAGATGGGAGAAAACGAGGAGGCTGGATAACGTTCCTGCGCATGAGCGCAATGGTATTTTATTTGGCAGATGATATAACACAGAATGGTAGCAGAAACAATAATAACAGATGAATAAAGTCAATCACTCAGTATGATAACTGAAAGTCTATGGCAATGGATGACAGATGACTTGAGAAAATAATATCCGGTAATATATAAACAGAAGAACAAGTGTTTGTGAAATGGTTCTGGTTTGGAAACCAGTGCAGGTTTTAAAACAGGAAACTTAGGCAGCAAGGTGTAGAATGGCAAACCTGAGCAGAGGCAGGAGTCTGACTTCACAGTGCAGGTGATGAGGCACTGGCAGCAGCAAGCTGTATCACAGGTGGAGGAATGAAACACACCTGGAGTCAGTCTTCAACTGCAGGCTGAAGCACACAAGGTGGTGATGAGTGTGAAGCCTTATTTGCAGGTTGCAGGTATTGCTGGGCCTTGAAGTTCCACGGAGCTGTGCAGAGTAACCAGGAGTACAAGTTCTTAAGCAGAGAACCAGGAACACAGGAGGAACAGGAACAGATCCTTTCACATGGGTCGCTGGAGAGACACAAAGTCCAGGATGCCTGCAGACTGATCCTGCAGTCTCTTATGTACCCCATGGTGCACAGGGATTGGATGAGTGAAGGAAAGTGGGTGCGGCCAAGCACCGGATTGGCCGCAGTATACTGGCTGTTTACAGACTGTCATGGCGGCGCCCACGCTGCGGCCTAGCAGGGACGCGGCGCGCTACATGCCCGCTGTCTCAGGAGTGTTCCCAGGCCCTTGATGATGTCCCATGGCAGGGGCATAGGTGACAGGTGACCGCAGGGAGCCAGGACGGAGTCCGCAGCGGCGGACGGATGTCAGCCTGGTAAGTCGATTCCTGACAGTACCCCCTCCTTTAGGGGTGGACACCGAACACCCACGTGGCTTGGAGGGATGAGTGCTGTGGAAGACACGGACCAACCTAGGAGCATGGACATCGGACGAATTCACCCAACTTCTCTCCTCTGGGCCATAACCGGACCAATCGACCAGGTACTGGAGACGTCCATACCGACAACGGGAGTCCAGAATTTTGTTGATCTCGAATTCCACGCCCCGCTGAGTTCGAACCTTGGGACCTACTGGAAGAGTATTCTGAAAGCGGTTTAGGACTAGAGGTCTGAGGAGAGAAATATGAAAAGCGTTAGGTATACGAAGGGAAGATGGTAACTTTAATTTATAGGCCACTGGGTTGATGACTCTTTCGACAGGGTAAGGACCAATGAAGCGTGGTGCAAACTTCATGGATGGGACCCTGAGACGGAGGTTACGGGTTGATAGCCAAACCTTGTCCCCAGGTTTCAAATGGGGAACCGCACGTCTCTTGCGGTCGGCAAAGACCTTGTACCGACTGGAGGCCTTTTTGAGGGAAACGTGAATTTTTCTCCAAATAGATGAAAACTGAGTCAGAGCAGTAGTGGCAGCAGGAACATCCATATGAGGGAGCTCTTGGAAATCAGGTACACGGGGATGTTGCCCATATACTGCAAAGAATGGTGTCGTTTCAGTGGCAGTATGGTATCGAAAGTTGTGGGCAAACTCGGCCCATGGGAGCAGATCGAACCAGTCATCCTGGGAAGATGAAACATATAATCTTAAAAAAGTCTCAAGTTCTTGATTGACCCTCTCTGTCTGCCCATTCGTCTGAGGATGGTATGAAGATGAAAACT
This sequence comes from Pseudophryne corroboree, assembly GCF_028390025.1. Classification (NCBI taxonomy): domain Eukaryota; kingdom Metazoa; phylum Chordata; class Amphibia; order Anura; family Myobatrachidae; genus Pseudophryne; species Pseudophryne corroboree. The sequence continues at coordinate 127,011,777 of NC_086444.1, read as the reverse complement.
TCAGTTTGACCTGCATGGCAGAACAGAGGGCCCTCCAAAACCTCGCTACAAACTGTACCCCCCGGTCAGATATTATTTCAGAGGGTAAACCATGTAAGCGGAAAATCTCCCGTAGGAAGATTTGGGCAAGTTTTGGGGCAGAAGGGAGACCCTGGAGAGGAACAAAATGAGCCATCTTGGTGAATCTGTCCACTACAACCCAAATGGTATTATGTCCTTGAGAAGGAGGAAGGTCGGTGATAAAATCCATGGACAGGTGTGACCAGGGACGACTAGGGATAGACAGTGGTTGTAACTGACCTGCTGGAGACTGACGAGGAGTCTTGTGCTGCACACATTTAGGACAGGATGCCACGAAATCCTGGATGTCCATTTTCATCTTTGGCCACCAATATGTAGCAGAAAGGAACTTGAAGGTCTTCAGGACCCCAGGATGACCAGTGAACTTGGATTGATGGGCCCAAGATAGCAACTTGGGACGGAGATCTGGGGAAACAAAAGTCTTACCAGGAGGAGGAGCTGGGGAGACTTGAGATGCAGCGAAAACCACGGGACTCAGGATGGAATGTGGCACTGAGTCAGATGTTCCTTCTTCAGATTCCATGGATCGGGATAACGCGTCAGCTTTCACATTCTGCGAACCTGGGCGGAAATGAAGCTTGAAATTAAAACGTGAGAAAAACATAGCCCACCTGGACTGGCGAGGGTTAAGGCACTGAGCTGCCTTTAAATATAGCAGGTTTTTATGATCCGTGTAGATATTAAACGGATGTTTGGCCCCTTCTAGGAGATATCTCCATTCCTCGAGAGCCAGCTTGATCGCCAGTAGTTCTTGATCTCCCACGGAGTAGTTAGCTTCTGCAGGAAGAAACTTTCGAGAATAAAATCCACAAGGGTGGACTTTCCCATCGGATCCCTTCTGGGAGAGAACAGCTCCAACCCCAACTGTAGAGGCATCTACCTCCAACTCGAATGGTCTGTTGACATCTGGCTGAGACAGCACTGGAGCAGACATAAAGGCTAGCTTGATCTTCTGGAAGGCTGCCAAGGCTTCTTCTGACCAGTTGGAATGGTCTGCCCCTTTCCGAGTCAGGTTGGTAATAGGAGCGATGAGAGTGGAGAATCCTCGAATAAATTTTCTATAGTAGTTGGCGAAACCCAGGAATCGCTGGATAGACTTGAGAGAGTTTGGAATGGACCAATTGGCAATAGCTTCCAATTTTGTCGGGTCCATCTGAAGATCCGATCCGGAAATTATATAACCCAGGAAGGGTATAGAGGGAACCTCAAAGGTGCATTTAGATAGTTTCCCGTAGAGCCGGTTCTCACGAAGACGTCGGAGAACTTCACAAACTTGTAGACGATGAGATGGAAGGTCTTGGGAGAAGATAAGGATATCATCTAAGTAAACAACGAGGTACTTATACAGGACATCACGAAAGATTTCGTTCACAAAGTGTTGGAACACTGCTGGGGCATTACTCAACCCAAATGGCATTACCAGGTATTCATAATGGCCATCTCGAGTGTTGAAAGCTGTCTTCCACTCGTCACCACTCCGGATTCTGATGAGATTATAGGCACCGCGGAGATCTAACTTGGTGAAGATGCGGGCTCCTTTAACTCTGTCAAATAATTCGGTAATGAGTGGTAATGGATAACTATTCTTGATAGTAATGTCATTGAGACCCCGATAGTCAATGCACGGACGCAGTCCTCCATCCTTCTTTTTAACAAAGAAGAAACCTGCACCAGCGGGAGATGATGACGGACGGATGAATCCCTTCTGAAGATTCTCTCTGATGTAATTACTCATCGCCTCAGTTTCAGGAACAGACAACGGGTAGGTGCGCCCCCTAGGTGGCTTCTTGCCAGGAAGGAGATCGATGGGACAATCCCATTCCCTATGGGGCGGCAGGATATCAGCAGCCTTTTCACAGAAGACGTCTGAGAAGTCTTGATAAGCTGCTGGGAGACTTGACTGTGTCTTTACTTCGGTAGACTTAATGGGACACACTTGGGCTAAGCAGGATTGATGACAATGTGAACCCCATGAGGTAAGCTGCAACGTTGACCAGTCAAACTGTGGATTATGTAGCTGGAGCCAGGGCATGCCCAAGACAATCTCCTGGGTGGCTTGAGGGATGACCAGGAACTTGATCAGTTCAGAATGGAGAAATCCAACTCCCAGAACCACTGGAACAGTTTGATGAGAAATGTTCCCCTTGGAGATTCGACTACCATCCACAGCAGTAATGTAAACTGGACAAGAAAGTTCACAGGTAGATAGGCAAAATTTATTTACCGCAGCTTGGGTGATAAAGTTTCCTGCAGCACCGCAGTCCACTAATGCTGACGCAGACTGGAGCCCAACTGGAGTCTCTAGCATCACTGGAAGGATGAGGTCTTGTTGAGAAGGAGCTTGACTGAAAGATCCTAACTTGACTCCTCCCTTACAAGTCAGGATCTGGCGTTTCCCGAACGCACCGTGCAGGAGTTAATCTGATGGCCCGCAGCAGCACAGTATAGGCAGAGTCTCTCACGTATTCTTCTTGCCCGCTCTTCAGGAGTTAGGCGGGACCTATTTATCTGCATAGGCTCGTCAGAAGAGGGAGACTGGAACTGTACAGAAGGTATGAACCTTGATCTGCGTGGCTCACTCCGAGCGCGTTCATTATTGCGTTCGCGGATGCGAGAGTCCAACTTAATGCACAGGGAGATCAAATCAGACAGTTGAACAGGAATGTCACGAGTCGCCAGTTCATCCTTGATCCGATCCGAGAGTCCGTGCCAGAAAGCTGCTACCAGAGCTTGGTTGTTCCACTGAACCTCTGCAGCCAACGTCTGGAACTGGATGACATATTGTCCCATGCTTCGGGTACCTTGACGAAGTTGGATCAGGTCTGCCGAAGCTGATGTCGCACGACCAGGCTCGTCAAAGATCCGTCTGAAGGTTGACACGAAGTCTGTGTAGTTGTTAATCAGAGGGTCAGCACGTTCCCACAGAGGAGACACCCAACTCAGAGCAGATCCAGAGAGTAAGGAGATGATGTAGGCAACCTTGGATCTTGGCGTGGGGAAATTATGTGGCAATAACTCAAACTGTATTTCACATTGATTGAGAAACCCGCGACATAACTTGGGACTGCCATCATACTTGCTCGGCACGGGCAGATGCAGACGTGACACTGGAGCTGATGCAGCCGGCATAGAAGAACTCACAGCACTGGCAGGTGCTGGAGTAACAGAAACAGTAGGAGAGAGTACACTAGGCAGGGATTGCTGTAGTGTATCTAATCGGGAGGACATCCCTTGCAGGAATTGAAGCATCTGCTGCTGCGCAACCTCTTGACCATCCAGACGGGAGACCAGATTTTGCAAGGCCTCTGACCCCACACTCCGTCCACCATCCGAGTCCATCGATCCTGGACTTACTGTCAGATTGTGTTTGGGCTGTGTCCCCGGAGGGGGCGCTAGTGGGTCAGTGGAGGTAGATGGGAGAAAACGAGGAGGCTGGATAACGTTCCTGCGCATGAGCGCAATGGTATTTTATTTGGCAGATGATATAACACAGAATGGTAGCAGAAACAATAATAACAGATGAATAAAGTCAATCACTCAGTATGATAACTGAAAGTCTATGGCAATGGATGACAGATGACTTGAGAAAATAATATCCGGTAATATATAAACAGAAGAACAAGTGTTTGTGAAATGGTTCTGGTTTGGAAACCAGTGCAGGTTTTAAAACAGGAAACTTAGGCAGCAAGGTGTAGAATGGCAAACCTGAGCAGAGGCAGGAGTCTGACTTCACAGTGCAGGTGATGAGGCACTGGCAGCAGCAAGCTGTATCACAGGTGGAGGAATGAAACACACCTGGAGTCAGTCTTCAACTGCAGGCTGAAGCACACAAGGTGGTGATGAGTGTGAAGCCTTATTTGCAGGTTGCAGGTATTGCTGGGCCTTGAAGTTCCACGGAGCTGTGCAGAGTAACCAGGAGTACAAGTTCTTAAGCAGAGAACCAGGAACACAGGAGGAACAGGAACAGATCCTTTCACATGGGTCGCTGGAGAGACACAAAGTCCAGGATGCCTGCAGACTGATCCTGCAGTCTCTTATGTACCCCATGGTGCACAGGGATTGGATGAGTGAAGGAAAGTGGGTGCGGCCAAGCACCGGATTGGCCGCAGTATACTGGCTGTTTACAGACTGTCATGGCGGCGCCCACGCTGCGGCCTAGCAGGGACGCGGCGCGCTACATGCCCGCTGTCTCAGGAGTGTTCCCAGGCCCTTGATGATGTCCCATGGCAGGGGCATAGGTGACAGGTGACCGCAGGGAGCCAGGACGGAGTCCGCAGCGGCGGACGGATGTCAGCCTGGTAAGTCGATTCCTGACAGACACAAGTGGCCGACACAAACACCTGGCCCATCTAGGAGTGGCACTGCAGTGTCAATCAAGACAGGATGGCCCTTTCAAAAAATTGTCCCCAAACAGCACATGATGCAAAGAAAAAAAGAGGTGTACCAAGGTCGCTGGATGGCTAAGGAAAGCGACCCAAGTGGCCGGCCTCCCTCCACATTTTTGTTCTCCATCTTTTAATGTGTGGAATTATATGCCAGTATCAATAGCAATGGCCTACTACTATATTTACTGCGCAAAACTAAAATGCACCACAGGTATAGAATGTAGATGGATAGTATACTTAATGGATGACGAGTGACGACACAGAGGTAGGTACAGCAGTGGCCTACCGTACTGCTATAAGTATATATATAGTATACTGGTGGACACTGTCAGCAAACTGCAAAACTGTCTAAAATGCACCACAGGTATAGAATGTAGATGGATAGTATACTTAATGGATGACGAGTGACGACACAGAGTTAGGTACAGCAGTGGCCTACCGTACTGCTATAAGTATATATATAATAAACTGGTGGACACTGTCAGCAAACTGCAAAACTGTCTAAAATGCACCACAGGTGTAGAATGTAGATGGATAGTATACTTAATGGATGACGAGTGACGACACAGAGGTAGGTACAGCAGTGGCCTACCGTACTGCTATAAGTATATATATATAGTATACTGGTGGACACTGTCAGCAAACTGCAAAACTGTCTAAAATGCACTACAGGTATAGAATGTAGATGGATAGTATACTTAATGGATGACGAGTGACAACACAGAGGTAGGTACAGCAGTGGCCTACCGTACTGCTATAAGTATATATATAATAAACTGGTGGACACTGTCAGCAAACTGCAAAACTGTCTAAAATGCACCACAGGTATAGAATGTAGATGGATAGTATACTTAATGGATGACGAGTGACGACACAGAGGTAGGTACAGCAGTGGCCTACCGTACTGCTATAAGTATATATATATATATAGTATACTGGTGGACACTGTCAGCAAACTGCAAAACTGTCTAAAATGCACCACAGGTATAGAATGTAGATGGATAGTATACTTAATGGATGACGAGTGACGACACAGAGGTAGGTACAGCAGTGGCCTACCGTACTGCTATAAGTATATATATAATAAACTGGTGGACACTGTCAGCAAACTGCAAAACTGTCTAAAATGCACCACAGGTATAGAATGTAGATGGATAGTATACTTAATGGATGACGAGTGACGACACAGAGGTAGGTCCAGCAGTGGCCTACCGTACTGCTATAAGTATATATATAGTATACTGGTGGACACTGTCAGCAAACTGCAAAACTGTCTAAAATGCACCACAGGTATAGAATGTAGATGGATAGTATACTTAATGGATGACGAGTGACGACACAGAGGTAGGTACAGCAGTGGCCTACCGTACTGCTATAAGTATATATATATAGTATACTGGTGGACACTGTCAGCAAACTGCAAAACTGTCTAAAATGCACCACAGGTATAGAATGTAGATGGATAGTATACTTAATGGATGACGAGTGACGACACAGAGGTAGGTACAGCAGTGGCCTACCGTACTGCTATAAGTATATATATAATAAACTGGTGGACACTGTCAGCAAACTGCAAAACTGTCTAAAATGCACCACAGGTATAGAATGTAGATGGATAGTATACTTAATGGATGACGAGTGACGACACAGAGGTAGGTACAGCAGTGGCCTACCGTACTGCTATAAGTATATATATATAGTATACTGGTGGACACTGTCAGCAAACTGCAAAACTGTCTAAAATGCACCACAGGTATAGAATGTAGATGGATAGTATACTTAATGGATGATGAGTGACGACACAGAGGTAGGTACAGCAGTGGCCTACCGTACTGCTATAAGTATATATATAGTATACTGGTGGACACTGTCAGCAAACTGCAAAACTGTCTAAAATGCACCACAGGTATAGAATGTAGATGGATAGTATACATAATGGATGACGAGTGACGACACAGAGGTAGGTACAGCAGTGGCCTACCGTACTGCTATAAGTATATATATAATAAACTGGTGGACACTGTCAGCAAACTGCAAAACTGTCTAAAATGCACCACAGGTATAGAATGTAGATGGATAGTATACTTAATGGATGACGAGTGACGACACAGAGGTAGGTACAGCAGTGGCCTACCGTACTGCTATAAGTATATATATATATATAGTATACTGGTGGACACTGTCAGCAAACTGCAAAACTGTCTAAAATGCACCACAGGTATAGAATGTAGATGGATAGTATACTTAATGGATGACGAGTGACGACACAGAGGTAGGTACAGCAGTGGCCTACCGTACTGCTATAAGTATATATATAATAAACTGGTGGACACTGTCAGCAAACTGCAAAACTGTCTAAAATGCACCACAGGTAAAGAATGTAGATGGATAGTATACTTAATGGATGATGAGTGACGACACAGAGGTAGGTACAGCAGTGGCCTACCGTACTGCTATAAGTATATATATAGTATACTGGTGGACACTGTCAGCAAACTGCAAAACTGTCTAAAATGCACTACAGGTATAGAATGTAGATGGATAGTATACTTAATGGATGACGAGTGACGACACAGAGGTAGGTACAGCAGTGGCCTACCGTACTGCTATAAGTATATATATAGTATACTGGTGGACACTGTCAGCAAACTGCAAAACTGTCTAAAATGCACCACAGGTATAGAATGTAGATGGATAGTATACTTAATGGATGACAAGTGACGACACAGAGGTAGGTACAGCAGTGGCCTACCGTACTGCTATAAGTATATATATAATAAACTGGTGGACACTGTCAGCAAACTGCAAAACTGTCTAAAATGCACCACAGGTATAGAATGTAGATGGATAGTATACTTAATGGATGACGAGTGACGACACAGAGGTAGGTACAGCAGTGGCCTACCGTACTGCTATAAGTATATATATATATATTATACTGGTGGACACTGTCAGCAAACTGCAAAACTGTCTAAAATGCACCACAGGTATAGAATGTAGATGGATAGTATACTTAATGGATGATGAGTGACGACACAGAGGTAGGTACAGCAGTGGCCTACCGTACTGCTATAAGTATATATATAATAAACTGGTGGACACTGTCAGCAAACTGCAAAACTGTCTAAAATGCACCACAGGTATAGAATGTAGATGGATAGTATACTTAATGGATGACGAGTGACGACACAGAGGTAGGTACAGCAGTGGCCTACCGTACTGCTATAAGTATATATATAGTATACTGGTGGACACTGTCAGCAAACTGCAAAACTGTCTAAAATGCACCACAGGTATAGAATGTAGATGGATAGTATACTTAATGGATGATGAGTGACGACACAGAGGTAGGTACAGCAGTGGCCTACCGTACTGCTATAAGTATATATATAATAAACTGGTGGACACTGTCAGCAAACTGCAAAACTGTCTAAAATGCACCACAGGTATAGAATGTAGATGGATAGTATACTTAATGGATGACGAGTGACGACACAGAGGTAGGTACAGCAGTGGCCTACCGTACTGCTATAAGAATATGTATATAGTATACTGGTGGACACTGTCAGCAAACTGCAAAACTGTCTAAAATGCACCACAGGTATAGAATGTAGATGGATAGTTTACTTAATGGATGACGAGTGACGACACAGAGGTAGGTACAGCAGTGGCCTACCGTACTGCTATAAGTATATATATAATAAACTGGTGGACACTGTCAGCAAACTGCAAAACTGTCTAAAATGCACCACAGGTATAGAATGTAGATGGATAGTATACTTAATGGATGACGAGTGACGACACAGAGGTAGGTACAGCAGTGGCCTACCGTACTGCTATAAGTATATATATAATAAACTGGTGGACACTGTCAGCAAACTGCAAAACTGTCTAAAATGCACCACAGGTATAGAATGTAGATGGATAGTATACTTAATGGATGATGAGTGACGACACAGAGGTAGGTCCAGCAGTGGCCTACCGTACTGCTATAAGTATATATATAGTATACTGGTGGACACTGTCAGCAAACTGCAAAACTGTCTAAAATGCACCACAGGTATAGAATGTAGATGGATAGTATACTTAATGGATGACGAGTGACGACACAGAGGTAGGTACAGCAGTGGCCTACCGTACTGCTATAAGTATATATATATATAGTATACTGGTGGACACTGTCAGCAAACTGCAAAACTGTCTAAAATGCACCACAGGTATAGAATGTAGATGGATAGTATACTTAATGGATGACGAGTGACGACACAGAGGTAGGTACAGCAGTGGCCTACCGTACTGCTATAAGTATATATATAATAAACTGGTGGACACTGTCAGCAAACTGCAAAACTGTCTAAAATGCACCACAGGTATAGAATGTAGATGGATAGTATACTTAATGGATGACGAGTGACGACACAGAGGTAGGTACAGCAGTGGCCTACCGTACTGCTATAAGTATATATATAGTATACTGGTGGACACTGTCAGCAAACTGCAAAACTGTCTAAAATGCACCACAGGTATAGAATGTAGATGGATAGTATACTTAATGGATGATGAGTGACGACACAGAGGTAGGTACAGCAGTGGCCTACCGTACTGCTATAAGTATATATATAATAAACTGGTGGACACTGTCAGCAAACTGCAAAACTGTCTAAAATGCACCACAGGTATAGAATGTAGATGGATAGTATACTTAATGGATGACGAGTGACGACACAGAGGTAGGTACAGCAGTGGCCTACCGTACTGCTATAAGTATATATATAATAAACTGGTGGACACTGTCAGCAAACTGCAAAACTGTCTAAAATGCACCACAGGTATAGAATGTAGATGGATAGTATACTTAATGGATGATGAGTGACGACACAGAGGTAGGTACAGCAGTGGCCTACCGTACTGCTATAAGTATATATATAGTATACTGGTGGACACTGTCAGCAAACTGCAAAACTGTCTAAAATGCACCACAGGTATAGAATGTAGATGGATAGTATACTTAATGGATGACGAGTGACGACACAGAGGTAGGTACAGCAGTGGCCTACCGTACTGCTATAAGTATATATATATATAGTATACTGGTGGACACTGTCAGCAAACTGCAAAACTGTCTAAAATGCACCACAGGTATAGAATGTAGATGGATAGTATACTTAATGGATGACGAGTGACGACACAGAGGTAGGTACAGCAGTGGCCTACCGTACTGCTATAAGTATATATATAATAAACTGGTGGACACTGTCAGCAAACTGCAAAACTGTCTAAAATGCACCACAGGTATAGAATGTAGATGGATAGTATACTTAATGGATGACGAGTGACGACACAGAGGTAGGTACAGCAGTGGCCTACCGTACTGCTATAAGTATATATATAGTATACTGGTGGACACTGTCAGCAAACTGCAAAACTGTCTAAAATGCACCACAGGTATAGAATGTAGATGGATAGTATACTTAATGGATGATGAGTGACGACACAGAGGTAGGTACAGCAGTGGCCTACCGTACTGCTATAAGTATATATATAATAAACTGGTGGACACTGTCAGCAAACTGCAAAACTGTCTAAAATGCACCACAGGTATAGAATGTAGATGGATAGTATACTTAATGGATGACGAGTGACGACACAGAGGTAGGTACAGCAGTGGCCTACCGTACTGCTATAAGTATATATATAATAAACTGGTGGACACTGTCAGCAAACTGCAAAACTGTCTAAAATGCACCACAGGTATAGAATGTAGATGGATAGTATACTTAATGGATGATGAGTGACGACACAGAGGTAGGTACAGCAGTGGCCTACCGTACTGCTATAAGTATATATATAGTATACTGGTGGACACTGTCAGCAAACTGCAAAACTGTCTAAAATGCACCACAGGTATAGAATGTAGATGGATAGTATACTTAATGGATGACGAGTGACGACAGAGGTAGGTACAGCAGTGGCCTACCGTACTGCTATATATAGTATACTGGTGGACACTGTCAGCAAACTGCAAAACTAAAATGCACCACAGGTATAGAATGTAGATGGATAGTATACTTAATGGATGACGACACAGAGGTAGGTACAGCAGTGCACTCTGCACTGTACTCCTCCTATATAATATTAATTATACTGGTGGTCCCCAGTCCCCACAATAAAGCAGCACACTGAGCACAGATATGGAGTGTTTTTCTTCAGGCAGACAACGTATACTGGTGGTCACTGTCAGCAAAACTCTGCACTGTACTCCTGCTATAGCTGCTCCCCAGTCCCCACAATTAAGCAGTGTGAGCACTCAGCACAGATATATTATGCAGCACACTGAGCACAGATATGGTATGGAGCGTTATTTTCAGGCAGAGAACGAATAAAAACTGGTGGTCACTTATCAGCAAAATTCTGCACTGTACTCCTCCTAACAGCTGCTCCCCAATCCTCCCCACAATTAAGCAAAAGCAATAAACCAATCAACTTCTAGTTCTACAATAAACGGAGTGGACGCCAGCCACATCCTCTCCCTATCATCTCCAATGCACGAGTGAGAAAATGGCGGCGACGCGCGGCTGCTTATATAGAATCGGAATCTCGCGAGAATCCGACAGCGGGATGATGACGTTCGGGCGCGCTCGGGTTAGCCGAGCAAGGCGGGAAGGTTCTAACCTGCCTCGGACCCGTGTAAACAAGGTGAAGTTCGGGGGGGTTCGGTTTCCGAGAAACCGAACCCGCTCATCACTAAATAGAACCCTGTTTAGATGATCACTGATATTCTCTTAGATATTTATTATCACTCAGCAGCACATGCTGTGCCTTACAAAATAGGAATTTCTTTATTTTTATTTCTGACGTGTTTCATTATTTATCATCAGTTCATTGAGCATTAGGTTGTGGTTATGCTGGATTGTCTGCTTGCTTTATGTTGGCTGGCCTTAATAAATCTCTATTAATTGGATTTTAATTATTAATATCTGCTGTTGATAAATATTACTTATAGTGCATTAATATGCCTACTGAGACATTGCTGTACACACATTTATACATTAAATATAATATAACTTGATTTTAAAGGTGGAAAAACACAGATTGTTACAAATTAAAGATTTCAAGATGTTTTTGCTTCTAGAACTGATTTATTTCAGTTAAATCCCTCTCATGTATCTGTTATATAGTAGTAAAAGTTATAGTAACTTACAATATGTATTGTCTGTTGTCATCATCATATTTGCATATCATTTTGCCATTTTATATTTTTTATTATTTCTTTTTCTTTCCGAAATATTTTTTATTGCCGCATTACAGAAAGTGTACAATCAAAACATAATGCAGTAAAGCAATTCTTGTTAAAAAAAAAAAAAGAAGATAAATAAGTTATCCATCCAGGTAATATACAAAGATCACAGTGTAACCAGATACATAAAAATGCAGAATCAAGAAATACAACCAAAATTATGAAAAAGAGTCTGTAATCAGGTTTTAGCACATGAATGCGCAGCAAACCGGGTTGCGGCGCAGTCTGAAAGGGGCCAGAAGAACTAACCTGGGTCGAGCGACCTTTTGTTTCAACTCAGTTAGTGACCAGGGTTGAACATGGCTTCAACCCGGTGCAGTGTCAACTGGTAAGCCGGGTCGATGCGATCCGGCACCCGTTCACACTAATGGAAAAGCCAGCACTTGCAGATGATGTCATCACTAAGTGCCACCTCTGGCCGTGATGCGGTGATGTAATCGACTCGGCAATAAGCCGAGTCGGGGCCGCCGGTCTTAAAGGGGTCTCAGCCGGGTTGCACTCAGGATGTAGCCGTGTACAAATCCCAGGAGCGACCCAGCAAAAGCGGTCTGAAAGCGGTAATAGTTACCATGCATGGACATCAAAATGTTTAAGCAAATAGTTAAACACAATGGATGAATCAAGAACCCCCCCCCCTCCCCCCCAATCCTGAGTACCCGACAGGAGCAATATACACGCACCAAGGGCACCCTGGTTTTGAAACTACCAAACACAGAGCCTAAGAGTGCCTGTTCTTAATTATGTACACTGATAATGAGAGAGAAATGAAGACAAGTGCCACATGTTATGCCCTCAAGGCTCACCAACCCAAGGGACCACTGCACATCCATGATCTTTAGGACTTACACTGGTCTCTTACTGCAACTAAAATCTTTGAATGATGTGGTAAGGAGCACTTTGCGCTAGTGAACTTACTTCTGTAGGTTCAAAAACATTATCTTACTACACACAGCATAACGCAACCTCTGATCACAAGCAATCCCATGCAAGTTGTGAGCAGAGAGTTTAAAGCCAATGCTTGGGATTTTAGACCCATCACCAGCAGCTCCCTGTACCTACAGTAGAATGGCCTAGCTGAAAGTGCAGTAAGCTCAGCCAAACATCTTGGGAAAATGCCCCCAAAATAGTACTGATATTGTTACAGCACTTCTTAAAGCTTTGCAATCCGCAGGATAAAGACTGATGTTACCAGCAAACATTCCCATTATTACAAGATCCATCAGCTTATCAAGGCTTTTCCCAAAAGTCCAGAATTTGTGTCAACTGAACGCCACATCTACCTGGCCACCCCCTCACTGTTTTACCTTTCATGTATTATCTCCTTCTGCGCTAGGAATGTGGATAAGGGTTTTGTCAGCATCTACCAAAACTTAGTTGAAGAACACTGTAGGAAGAGTTGGTGGGCCTGAACGTTGAGCACCATTACTGTATGCATGGTATTGTATGTCTAGTAATATGTATTTCTGTTATCTCCCATATGCTGGTAGCCTGTCCTTGCGTACAACACTACACAGAGCCCACAAGACCGCTCACTTCTCTGGATAAGTGGACTGCTCTGGGAGATTGGTCTTCTCCACAGGAGGCCAGTAGAGCTCCTCAAAATTTGGGAGTCTACCAAACATTTTACAAGAGATTAGAGAAGTATGAGTTTGTTTGATGTTATGGGACCTGCGGAAGGAGTATATTGTGTTATCCATTCCCAATACATTCCCCTGTTTAGCAGAACACTGATTTTATAGGAATTTCCATACTGTAGATGGTTCTCTGTTCTTTTCATTTCTGATATGTTTCATTATTTATCTCCAGTACACTGAGCATTAGATTGTGGCTGCGTTGTATTGTATGCTTCTATTCTGTTGGTGGACCTTAATAAATCTCTGCTAATTGGTTTTTCATTATTGATGTCTATTTGTTATAAATAATAGTTACGGTATAGTCATTAATATGCCTGCTGATACATTGTCGTGCACACTTTTATACATTAAGTGTAACATAAGCTGATTGTACATCACGGTACAAAAATCACAGGTTGCTACAGACTAAGAAAGATTTCACTGAGGAGCCGGACTATTTATCAACCTATAAATAGCAGGTTAAAACCCTGACTGTTGTCATATAATATTTTCATCTAATTTTGCCATTTAAAATTTTGCTATTTCAACTTTTTTAATGGTTATGTAATAAAAAAATATGACAGATCACAAACCCCCCCCCCCCCCCCCACACACACCCCTTGGATGCCACATTATTTAGCTTGTGCACAAATGTTACAAAGATGTAGAAGCCATCACTGAGTTCTGTGACCTCAGGATCAGACTGGCCCACAGAGGTCCAGGCGAAATCCCCGGTTGGTACCACTTCGGCCATTTCTAGACAATTTGGCTCACAGTACGAACAATAAAAAATGTGCCATCCCTCCATTGATATTGTAAAAATAAAATATTTGCACATACCTTCGTGGCCTTGCTGCATGGGGTGTGGCATTGCAAAAAAGACTACCTTACACCAACACAAAAGTGCCTCTTACACCATATTATGCCTCACACAGTAATGCCTCTTAAACCATATTATGCCACACATAATAGCGCCCCTTGTACCATATTATGCCACATACACAGTAATGCCCCTTGCACCATATTATGACTCACAGTAACACACCTGACAAAATATTATGCCCCACAAAGTAATAACCCTTCACCATATTATGACTCAAACAGTAATGCCTCTTGCACCATATTATGACTCACAGTAACGCACCTGACACACAGTAATGACCCTTTACCATATTATGACTCACACAGTAATGCCTCTAGCACTATATTATGCCTCACACAGTAACGCACCTGACACAATATTATGCCCCACACTGAAATGGTCCTTCACCATATTGTCATAGTATGCCCCACACAGTAATGCCTCTTATACCATATTCTGCCCCACACAGTAATGCCCCATTGCACCATATTATCATAGTATGCCCCACACAGTAATGCCTCTTATACCATATTCTGCCCCACACAGTAATGCCCCATTGCACCATATTATGTATTGCACCATATTATGCAGTATTGCCCATGACAGCCCCCACTCTCTATCAGTGCCATCACAGTGTCTGTGAAATACAGTCACATGTGAGCTTGTAAAGGTCAGTGAGAGGACACTCATGGACACATCCTACTTCTATGGAGGATATGCGGCAAGCCAAGTTTGCGTATTGGATCAGAGGTTGCGCATGTGCAGTTACTGTGGGAACAGACTGAGGAGACAGCGCACTTACTCTCCTCTAACAATTTTCAAATAAAGTGTTTTGCCAGGGCCAACTTAGCAGCAATGTAGGCCCCTGGGCAAAGCAATGCACCGGGGCCATGACCCATTCTCCAGCGGTAGGGAAGGGGGGGGGGGGGTGCTATCAGCGGTAGCTTTGATGTACCGCAGGCGGTAGGTGATTTCTATCTTCCGCTCAGCATGTAGGACCTGGAGCAGTAATTTCTGCTAATTACTTCTTTACTGCACAGATGGTGGGAGATTAGGCAAGAGGGAGAACACTAAACTGTAGAAGGGGGCATTGGGCTGAATGAAGGGGCCCTGGTACATGACCTCCAGCATGGTAAGGGGTGTTTAATACACAGGGAAGGGGTAGATAGTGGAGTGGGCTTAATATTCATTATTTTCCGGTGGTAGGGCAGCTTGCTTGACTGCAAGTATCTCCAGTTCCTGTAAATAGATGTCTTAGCTTTCAATGGGATAAAAACTAGAGAGTCCCATTTTTCATTAGGTTTTGGGGACTTGGAGATCAGAGTTCAGGAGCCAGAGCAATCCACAGACGACATTATAAAACTGCATACCAGACGTGTAGAGCTGGAGCAGGGACCAGCTGCTGGAAGGCTGATATCTCTGGATCTGGGCATTGTAGAGACAAGCTGCCAGTGTCCATCAAAAGGGGAGAGTCCCAGCTTTTTGAGTATACCCTCAGAAAACTCTATGTCAGACAGAACCCAAGATATATGACTGGGAAGAGCAATTAACAGGCTCTTATGGAGACCACTGCTTTGAAGTTGGATATCTCCGGTTCCCAAAGGCCGAATTTCAAACATCTGGTACCCCTGGAAAAAGGGGACTCTCATCTATCAGCCATTTTACTCCTGGGGACTTGGGCAACTGCCTATTGAGCCCATACAAAAAGACGGGCCTGTGTTTTGCCCATTACTGTATATCAGCCTCAGCGCAGGTACAAAACATTTCCCTTTCCCATATACCATTTTATTTATTTAAATGGTGTGGTCACAAATACCACTGGCACCACAGATGTATGAGTGCTGTAGGTTCTAGTCTATTGTTCATATTCCATTTTAGATATATTTTACAAATATATTTCCTCAGCTCAGAAACTGGCTGTCTCTGCTGTGTTTAGACACAATGGGGCAGATGTATTAACCTGGAGAAGACATAAAGAAGTGATAAAGCAGTGATAAGTGCATGGTGATAAAGTACCAGCCAATCATTACGGATTTGAAGAATGACAGATGGGAGCTGACTAGCTGGTGCGTTATCACCTTGCTCTTATCACTGCTTTATCACTTCTCCAGGCTTAATACATCTGCCCCAGTGTACTAACAGCCCATTCCTTTAAATATCTTGAGCAGGAGGTCCATTCATATTTATGTTATGCTGTAACAGTAGATGCTTTCAGAAGTAGCCGGAGATCTTCTGAAATGTGTGATGTCACTAGGGGCCATCGATGGGTCAGCTATCGATGGTTTTCTACCACTGGGGGTGGAGCTGGGACAAGCGCAATGGAACCGGGACTTTGGCCATGCAAGTGCAGTACTGAAAGGTGCTAGAAGTTTGCCAGTAGAATTCCCCCATTAATGGTAAAACTGATTACCTTTGGTAGGAAGCCATCAATGGTTACGAACCATCGATGGTCATTGGGTATGCTCAGAGGGCACTATGCATAGTCAGTGAGGATGATTCTTGTCAACAGCAGCACTCTTGTAAGGTATTAGGGCTTTTATACATTTCAGTGCACCGGCCTTGCTCTTTTCTGAGCATGTGTAAATGACTTCTTACAGCAGCCTGAGATCGAGGGGCATCGCCGGTCCTTCCGCAGCATACTATGGGGTCATTCTGACCTGATCGCACGCTGCAGTTCATCGCAGCACAGCGATCAGGTCTGAACTGCACAGTGTGCCAGCGCATGTCTGACAGCCGACGGCTGTCGTTGCCTAGCGATCGCCTCTGCTGATTGACAGGCAGAGGTGGTCGCTGTGCGGGAGGGGGCAGCACGGCAGCGTTATGCCGCCATTTTGTGGGCGCAGTCCGGCCAACGCAGGCATGGGCGGACCATGCAGTGGGCGGGCCGCAGCGGCTGCATGACATCACACGCAGCCGCTGCAACCCGGGCAGCGACGAGTAACTCCCGGCCAGCCGCAGGAGCTGCGGTGGCAGGGAGTTACTCTTCAAGTACAAAAGCATCGCCGCTGTTCAATGCTTTTGTACTTGTGCGGGAGGGGGCCGGCCCGACATGCGGGGCGGACTAGCCCTGTCCTGGGCGTCCCCCAGCATGTCAGTGTAAATTTAGCACAGCTACAATCAGGTTGGAATGACCCCCTATGTACTTATTCTGCATTCTCAGGGGGATCCTTTGTAGTTTATCTAGCTTTAATACTTCTAAATACTGCCTGCAATTCTATTTATTTATTTATGAATTACTGTAGCATTGACTTGTATAGCACCACTGTAATACTCAAGCACTGTAGAAAGTGAAACTGACACAAAGTAAACCATTATCGAAAACTGAGAGAGTTTGTGTGTGTGTGTGTGTGTGTGTGTGTGTGTGTGTGTGTGTGTGTGTGTGTGTGTGTGTGTGCGTGTGTGCATGCGTGCGTACGTGCGTGAAAAGTCCCTTCGTGAACATTAATTTTTGGTCTGTCACCATCAAAACAGTTTTAATAGGCTTTAATGATGCGTATTTAAATACTTTCAATTAATACCTGTGTGTACAAGGCCTTAGCGGTAATAGCTAAGAGGGTGTTGTCCTGATGTAATATAAACAATGTATAAATCTACAAATCCACACACTAATAATCCATGCAATTGAGATTTATTCACACATCACATAAACCGTCCTTGTTGTAGAAGCGTAGCAAGTCTTGGGAAAGGGGTGGTGCGGAACAGCAGAGCATTGGCTTGCCTAATACACGCCTCACAAGCCCACACCCGTGAGAACATATAAGATGTGTGATTATATAGTTAGCTATGTAATATGAACAGCAAAAATGTGAATTGTCATTATCATTTTTTTTACATTATTTAGGGGGACATTTACTAGTAGTAGTGGAAAGAGTGGAGAAGTGAGCCAGTGGAGAAGTTGCCCCATCAACCAATCAGCAGCTCTGTATAATTTTATAGTATGCAAATTATAGATGTTACTCCAGTGATGATTGGTTGCAATGGCTCACTTCTAGAGATGAGCGGGTTCGGTTCCTCGAGATCCGAACTCCCCCCCCCCCCCCCGAACTTCACGTGGTTTACACGGGTCCAAGCCAGCCCCGGATCTTCCCGCCTTGCTCGGTTAACACAAACGCGCCCAAACGTCATCATCCCGCTGTCGTATTCTCGCGAGATTCGTATTGCATATAAAGAGCCGCGTGTCGCCGCCATTTTTACTCGTGCATTGGAGATGATAGCGAGAGGACGTGGCTGCATTCTCTCAGTTTCTGTGTTCAGTGTGCTGCAAATATCTGTGCTCAGTGTGCTGCAAATATCTACGTTCTCTGCCTGAAAACGCTCCATATCTGTGCTGCATTGTAGTTGTGCGCAGTATATAGTAGGAGGACAGTGCAGAATTTTGCTGACCACATGTATATATATAGCAGTATGGTACAGTAGACCATTGCTCTACCTCTGTGTCGTCAAGTATACTATCCATATCTGTGCTGCATTGTAGTTGTGCGCAGTATATAGTAGGAGGACAGTGCAGAATTTTGCTGACCACCAGTATATATATATATAGCAGTACGGTACAGTAGTCCATTGCTCTACCTCTGTGTCATCAAGTATACTATCCATTTCTGTGCTGCATTGTAGTTGTGCGCAGTATATAGTAGGAGGACAGTGCAGAATTTTGCTGACCACCAGTATATATATATATATATATATATATAGCAGTACGGTACAGTAGTCCATTGCTCTACCTCTGTGTCATCAAGTATACTATCCATATCTGTGCTGCATTGTAGTTGTGCGCAGTATATAGTAGGAGGACAGTGCAGAATTTTTCTGACCACCAGTATATATATAGCAGTACGGTACAGTAGTCCATTGCTCTACCTCTGTGTCGTCAAGTATACTATCTATATCTGTGCTGCATTGTAGTTGTTCGCAGTATATAGTAGGAGGACAGTGCAGAATTTTGCTGACCACCAGTATATATATAGCAGTACGGTATAGTAGTCCATTGCTCTACCTCTGTGTCGTCAAGTATACTATCCATATCTGTGCTGCATTGTAGTTGTGCGCAGTATATAGTAGGAGGACAGTGCAGAATTTTGCTGACCACCAGTATATATATATATATATATATAGCAGTACGGTACAGTAGTCCATTGCTCTACCTCTGTGTCATCAAGTATACTATCCATATCTGTGCAGCATTGTAGTTGTGCGCAGTATATAGTAGGAGGACAGTGCAAAATTTTGCTGACCACCAGTATATAAATATAGCAGTACGGTACAGTAGTCCATTACTCTACCTCTGTATCGTCAAGTATGCTATCCATATCTGTGCTGCATTGTAGTTGTGCGCAGTATATAGTAGGAGGACAGTGCAGAATTTTGCTGACCACCAGTATATATAGCAGTACGGTACAGTAGTCCATTGCTCTACCTCTGTGTCATCAAGTATACTATCCATATCTGTGCTGCATTGTAGTTGTGCACAGTATATAGTAGGAGGACAGTGCAGAATTTTGCTGACCACCAGTATATATATATATATATATATATATATAGCAGTACGGTACAGTAGTCCATTGCTCTACCTCTGTGTCGTCAAGTGTACTATCCATATCTGTGCTGCATTGTAGTTGTGCGCAGTATATAGTAGGAGGACAGTGCAGAATTTTGCTGACCACTAGTATATATATAGCAGTACGGTACAGTAGTCCATTGCTCTACCTCTGTGTCATCAAGTATACTATCCATATCTGTGCTGCATTGTAGTTGTGCGCAGTATATAGTAGGAGGACAGTGCAGAATTTTTCTGACCACCAGTATATATATATATATATATATATATATAGCAGTACGGTAAGTAGGCCATTGCTATTGATATATTACTGGCATATAATTCCACACATTAAAAGATGGAGAACAAAAATGTGGACGGTAAAATAGGGAAAGATCAAAATCCACTTCCACCTCGTGCTGAAGCTGTTGCCACTAGTCATGGCAGAGACGATGAAATGCCATCAACGTCGTCTGCCAAGGCCGATGCCCAATGTCATAGTAGAGAGCATGTAAAATCAAAAAAACAAAAGTTCAGTAAAATGACTCAAAAATTTAAATTAAAAGCATCTGAGGAGAAGCGTAAACTTGCCAATATGCCATTTACGACACGGAGTGGCTGAGGTCCTGGCCTATGTTCATGGCTAGTGGTTCAGCTTCACATGAGGATGGAAGCACTAATCCTCTCGCTAGAAAAATGAAAAGACTTAAGCTGGCAAACGCACAGAAAAGAACTGTGCGTTCTTCTAAATCACAAATCCCCAAGGAGAGTCCAATTGTGTCGGTTGCGATGCCTGACCTTCCCAACACTGGACGGAGAGAGGTGGCGCCTTCCACCATTTGCACGCCCCCTGCAAGTGCTGGAAGGAGCACCCGCAGTACAGTTCCTGATAGTCAAATTGAAGATGTCACTGTTGAAGTAAACCAGGATGAGGATATGGGTGTTGCTGGCGCTGAGGAGGAAATTGACAAGGAGGATTCTGATGTGAGGTGGTTTGTTTAAGTCAGGCACCCGGGGAGACACCTGTTGTCCGTTTGATGAATATGGCCATTGACATGCCTGGTCAAATTACAAAAAAAATCACCTCTTCGGTGTGGAATTATTTTAACAGAAATGCGGGCAACAGGTGTCAAGCCATGTGTTGCCTTTGTCAAGCTGTAATAGGTAGGGGTAAGGACGTTAACCACCTAGGAACATCCTCCCTTATACGTCACCTGGAGCGCATTCATCAGAAGTTATTGACAAGTTCAAAAACTTTGGGTGACAGCGGAAGCAGTCCACTGTCAACTAAATCCCTTCCTCTTGTAACCAAGCTCCTGCAAACCACACCACCAACTCCCTCAGTGTCAATTTCCTCCTTAGACAGGAAAGCCAATAGTCCTGCAGGCCATGTCACTGGCAAGTCTGACGAGTCCTCTCCTGCCTGGGATTCCTCCGATGCATCCTTGAGTGTAACGCCTACTGCTGCTGGCGCTGCTGTTGTTGCTGCTGGGAGTCGATCGCCATCCCAGAGGGGAAGTCAGAAGACCACTTGTACTACTTCCAGTAAGCAATTGACTGTCCAACAGTCCTTTGCAAGGAAGATGAAATATCACAGCAGTCATCCTGTTGCAAAGCGGATAACTCAGGTCTTGGCAGCTGCGGTGGTGTTAAACGTGTGTCCGGTATGCACCGTTAATTCACAGGGAATTAGAGAATTGCTTGAGGTACTGTGTCCCCGGTACCAAATACCATCTAGGTTCCATTTCTCTAGGCAGGCGATACCGAGAATGTACACAGACGTCAGAAAAAGAGTCACCAGTGTCCTAAAAAATTCAGTTGTACCCAATGTCCACTTAACCACGGACATGTGGACAAGTGGAGCAGGGCAGACTCAGGACTATATGACTGTGACAGCCCACTGGGCAGATGTATTGCCTCCCGCAGCAAGAACAGCAGCGGCGGCACCAGTAGCAGCATCTCACAAACGCCAACTCGTTCCTAGGCAGGCTACGCTTTGTATCACCGCTTTCCAGAAGAGGCACACAGCTGACAACCTCTTACGGAAACTGAGGAACATCATTGCAGATTGGCTTACTCCAGTTGGACTCTCCTGGGGATTTGTGACATCGGACAATGCCACCAATATTGTGCATGCATTACATGTGGGCAAATTCCAGCACGTCCAATGTTTTGCACATACATTGAATTTGGTGGTGCAGAATTTTTTTAAAAACGACAGGGGCGTGCAAGAGATGCTGTCGGTGACCCGAAGAAGACTGGAGCAACAGCAAACACTCCTGAACCTGCCCCGCCATCAGCTGAAGCAAGAGGTGGTAACGAGGTGGAATTCAACCCTCTATATGCTTCAGAGGATGGAGGAGCAGCAAAAGGCCATTCAAGCCTATACATATACCTACGATAAAGGCAAAGGAGGGGGAATGCACCTGACTCAAGCGCAGTGGAGAATGATTTCAACGTTGTGCAAGGTTCTGCAACCCTTTGAACTTGCCACACGTGAAGTCAGTTCAGACACTGCCAGTCAGATCATTCCCCTCATCAGGCTTTTGCAGAAGAAGCTGGAGAGATTGAAGGAGGAGCTAAAATGGAGCGATTCCGCTAGGCATGTGGGACTTGTGGATGGAGCCCTTAATTCGCTTAACCAGGATTCACGGGTGGTCAATCTGTTGAAATCAGAGCACTACATTTTGGCCACCGTGCTCGATCCTAGCTTTAAAGCCTACGTTGTATCTCTCTTTCCAGCAGACACAAGTCTGCAGATGTTCAAAGACCTGATGGTGAGACACTTGTCAAGTCAAGCGGAACGTGACCCGCCAACAGCTCCTCCTTCACATTCTCCCGCAACTGGGGCTGCGAGGATAAAGGCTAAGAATTCCGAGCCCACCTGCTGGCGGTGATGCAGGGAAGTCTGGAGCGAGTGCTGACATCTGGTCCGGACTGAAGGACCTGCCAACGATTACTGACATGTCGTCTACTGTCACTGCATATGATTCTGTCACCATTGAAAGAATGGTGGAGGATTATATGAGTGACCGCATCCAAGTAGGCACGTCAGACAGTCCGTACGTATACTGGCAGGAAAAAGAAGCAATTTGGAGGCCCTTGCACAAACTGGCTTTATTTTACCTAAGTTGCCCCCTCTCCAGTGTGTACTCCGAAAGAGTGTTTAGTGCAGCCGGTCACCTTGTCAGCGATCGGCGTACAAGGTTACTTCCAGAAAATGTGGAGAAGATGATGTTCATCAAAATGAATTATAATCAATTCCTCCGTGGAGACATTCACCAGCAATTGCCTCCAGAAAGTACACAGAGACCTGAGATGGTGGATTCCAGTGGGGACAAATTAATACTCTGTGAGGAGGGGGATGTACACAGTGAAAAGGGTGATGAATCGGAGGATGAGGAGGAGGTGGACATCTTGCCTCTGTAGAGCCAGTTTGTGCAAGGAGAGATTGATTGCTTCTTTTTTGGTGGGGGCCCAAACCAATCAGTCATTTCAGCCACAGTCGTGTGGCAGACCCTGTCGCTGAAATGATGGGTTTGTTAAAGTGTCCATGTCCTGTTTATACAACATAAGGGTGGGTGGGAGGGCCCAAGGACAATTCCATCTTGCACCTCTTTTTTATTTTATTTATCTTTGCATCATGTGATGTTTGGGGCTAATATTTTTAAGTGCCATCCTGTCTGACACTGCCGTGCCACTCCTAGATGGGCCAGGTGTTTGTGCCAGCCACTTGGGTCGCTTAGCTTTGTCATCCAGTGACCTTGGTGAAAATTTTAGGACTAAAAATAATATTGTAAGGTGTTCAGAATAGACTGGAAATGAGTGGAAATTGTGGTTATTGAGGTTAATAATACTATGGGATCAAAATTACCCCCAAATTCTATGATTTAAGCTGTTTTTGAGGGTTTTTTGTAAAAAAAAACATCCAAATCCAAAACACACCCGAATCCGACAAAAAAATTTCAGTGGAGGTTTTGCCAAAACGCGTCCGAATCCAAAACACGGTCGCGGAACCGAATCCAAAACCAAAACACAAAACCCGAAAAATTTCCGGTGCACATCTCTACTCACTTCTCTGCTCTTATCAGTACTTAGTAAATGTCCCCCTATGTCTCCATTATCAGGCTGTTTTCCTGATGCACTGTTTTGTTGTATCACGGAAGTCTGTACACTGGTTAACAATTATTTCTTTATGCAAATAAAATTATATGTAATATTCTGGGTTTACAAACTTAGCCAAATCTGATCTGTTACCATTTGATTACAGATGTTTCCAGAAATGTTTTGTCGACTGATGAAAATAAATTGGTTATTAATGAAGTATTTATACCCATTTCCCACAGAAGCCCCAGTTCTGACTCTTATCCGACCCAGGATACTGAACACGGGTCAGAGCTGGAGCTTCTGATGTACTTACCCTTTCAGACTGCCACCGGGACTTGGGATATTCCTGGGTATTTGCTGTTCACACAGGATGCTTGGAGATTTAGGGGATCATTCAGATCTGATCACTGCTGTGCGTTTTCGCACAGCGGGTAATCAGGTACTAACTGCGCATGCTTATGCACTGCAATGCGCATGTACGGCGGACAGAAACAAAAGGCATCGCTGGTCAGCTAAGGGATGGTGTGAAAAGTCCGATTGCACGGGCGTTCGCAAGGTGATTGACAGGATGAAGCCATTTGTGGGTGGTAACTGATCATTTACTGGGAGTGTCTGGAAAAACGCAGGCGTGTCCAAGCGTTTTCAGGGAGGGTGTGTGCCGTCAGCGCTGGCTCCGATCAGCCTGTTCTCATCGCACTGTAGGAGTAAGTCCTAGGCTGCGCAGAGACTGCACAAAGTGGATTTTAGCAGCTCGGTGTACACATGCGATTGCACACTTGCACAGCAAATTTACACTCCCCCTGGAGGCAGTGACTATCTGAACGCAGGACAGCAAAATTAGCAGCCCAGAGATCAGATCTGAATGACCACCTATGTAATCTCCAAGTTCTCCTGAGCCCACCAATCAGCAGCCTTTCAGACATAACCTGGGTCAAATGGCCTGGATCATACCGTTCACACTGCAGCCAACCTGGATCGACCCTTTTAGACCAGCAATAATCCAAGTTCTCTGCTTGGTGTGAAAGGGGAGTAATTGAGACATAAATAAAAATTTCTAGTATGAGAAATTGTGGAAAACATCTTATGGCTGTAAACATGTACAGTATAGCTGGGAGGAGAATTATTAAATTCAGAACTATAAAATGAAGCATTTTTGTTGATGTACAGTAGAGTACCAATGTGTTCGTTTTTTAATTCACCTCAACACATTATCATCACATACAGCATACCTTCCAGCTGTCCCGATTCCAGCAAGACAGTCCCGCTATTTGGACACTGCTCCGCTTTCCCACCCACGGATCGCAGTGTCCCATGGGTGGGGGAAGGCAGTTGGGGGATCCTTTGATTACCCGCTGTTCTACTCTGCAAAGAAACAAGTGATCTGTGAATAGATGCCGTGCACAGCATCTATACAGTACATGGAGGTGAGCAAGGGGCTGCCTAGCTGTACAGGGAGCGCTGGGCAGAAAAGCGGTCCATACATTAAGGTCACGTCCCTCCCACCCGAGGCCATGCCCCCTTACTGGGTCACGTTAGGTTCGCCACGCTAGGGTCCAGATGCTCTGCACAGTAAAGTTGGGAGGTAAGCATACGGGATGTAGTTATGACACCGCGGGTCACATTACCGACCCCTACATCTCACACACTCCAAATCCCGACAGTTGGCATGCCAACTAACAGGGACTATTCCCACTCGTGGGTGTCCACAACACCCATAGAGTGGGAATAGAACCTGTGGCAAGCGCAGCTCACCACCAAGCCCGCAGCATGGCGAGCGCAGCGAGCCCGCATGGGGCTTCATTGCGCTAACCCCCCAGCCGGCATTCTGCGGCATTGATCCCAGCGTTCGGATGCTGCCTGCCAAGAGCCCGGACGCCGGTCAACCATACACATCCCATGCATACAGTGCCATTTAAAAATAAAAAGTTTTAGACCTGTGTAACACTAAGATGATATCCATTTATCCTCCTTAAAGTCTTCCCTATGCAGCTATTTGTCTCTTAGTTTCAGAATGCACCACCTTCTGCCTTCCATATATATGGGCCTAATTCAGACCTGATTGCAGCAGCAAAATTATTCTCTAATGCGCAAAACCATGGGCCTGATTCAGACCTGATCGCTGGGCAGTGATGTTTGCACTGCTGCGATCAGATAGTCATCGCCTACAAGGGGACTGTATTTTAGCTGTGCAAGTGCGAACGCATGTCTACCAGAGCTGTACAAACAGATTGTGTGCAGTCTCTGTGCAGCCCAGGACTTACTCAGCCGCTGCGATCACTTCAGCCTATCCGGGACCAGAATTGACGTCAGGAACCCTCCCTGCAAATGCATGGGCACGCCTGAAAATGGTCAGTTGACACCCACAAACGCCTTCTTCCTGTCAATCTCTTTGCAATCGCCCGTGCGAACGGATCCATTGCACAAACCCATTGCTGAGGGTCAATCCTTTTTTATACCCATGTGACGCACCTGCGCATTGCGGTTGCATGCGCAAGTCTGGACCTGATCGCCCGCTGTGTGAAAACGCACAGCAGTGATCAGTCTGAATTACCCCCCATGTGCACTGCAGGTGAGGCAAATACAACATGTGCAGAGAGTTAGATTTGGGTGGGGCGTGTTCAAACTGAAATCTAAATTGCTGTGTTAAAATAAAGCAGCCAGTATTTACCCTGCACAGAAACAAAATAACCCACCTAAATCTAACTGTATCTGCATATGTTATAACTGCCCCCCCCTGCAGTGCATATGGGGGGGTCATTCCGAGTTGATCGCTCGCTAGCTATTTTTTGCAGTGCTGCGATCAGATAGTCGCCGCCTATGGGGGAGTGTATTTCGCTTTTCAAGTGTGCGAACGCTTGTGCAGCCGAGCAGTACAAAAACAGTTTGTGCAGTTTCTGATTATGGTCTGAACTTACTCAGCCGCTGCGATCACTTCAGCCTGTCCGATCCCGGAATTGATGTCAGACATCTGCCCTGCAAACGATTGGAAACGCCTGTTTTTTTCCAACCACTCCCTGAAAACGGTCAGTTGACACCCATAAACGCCTTCTTCCTGTCAATCTATTTGCGATCGGCTGTGAAATGGATTCTTCGTTAAATCCATCACCCTGCACCGATCCGCTTTGTACCCGTATGATGCACCTGTGCATTGCGATGCATATGCATTCGCAGTTTCGCCGAGTTTTGACCTGATCACAGCGCTGCAAAAAATAGCTAGCGTGCGATCAGGTCGGAATGTCCCCAAGGTTTTTGCCATTAGAGAACAATTTTGCTGCTGCAATCAGGTCTGAATTAAGTCCTATATCTCAAGGTTGGAAGGTGGTGCACTCTGAAACAAAAAATTGTTGCAGTAGAGTGTCAGTTAAAAAACAATAATAATTAAAGCGTGAAGAATGGCACTGCGCAAAAGAAGGAACACCACCACTTTTAAAATGCAAATCTGGCATCATAAAATGGATCTGAATGACATCAGAGTTACGTCATTATGCAAATAGCTCACAACAGCAGACATAAACAAGTGAACAAAAATATGCATAATTACTGTGCAAAGTGCACAACAAACAATTCAGACACTGAATGCAAGATTGCAACATCTAATGCCTCCAACAAACTCTGTAAAATAAATGGAAAAATATAAATGAGATGTCAAAGAAGAAAATACTTGCATTACTGTAGCACCAGCAATCAACTGCAAATATATTAACGAATGCGTAGTACAGAGAGGGATAGTACCCAATAGTAAATTAAAATGCTAACAGCATTAACTGCATATGGCCACAAACTACACTACCGGCAGTCAGGATCCCAGCGGTCAGGATACCGATTCCGGAATCCCGACACCTAACAATGCCAACACACGCAATCCCGACCATCAGGGTCTATTCCCACTCGTGGGTATCCACGACACCCATAGAGTGGAAATAGAACCTGTAGCGAGCACAGCGAGCCTCCGAGCCTGCAAGAAGCTTCGTTGCGCTGGTCCCCCGCCAGCATTCTCGTGGCCGGGATACCGGCATCAGGATGCTGACCACCGGTCTCCCAGCCCCATCCCGCAGAAACACATCAGATAAATAGCACAAGTATGGAAATCAGAGTAACAAGGGGAAAAAACTACATACAGAGGGTCAGACCAGA
Organism: Pseudophryne corroboree; assembly: GCF_028390025.1. Classification (NCBI taxonomy): domain Eukaryota; kingdom Metazoa; phylum Chordata; class Amphibia; order Anura; family Myobatrachidae; genus Pseudophryne; species Pseudophryne corroboree. Next base: position 126,983,765 of record NC_086444.1, on the reverse strand, counting down.
CCGATAACTAAATAAATGGATTCGCAATTACTACATTAATCCTACATATTTACACTTGTTACCTTGTTAATGTTCTCTTCTATATCTATGATAGAATAATTGTGTCAGATTGAATTCTCTAAAGCTGGGTGCACACCTTTTCAATCACTCCCAGTCTGGTGAGTACTGTGTCCCCAGCTTGACTTGCTGTGAGCAGCCTCTGAGATCCATACGCCTTTTCATGGCGCTTTTGTTGTTATATTTCTAACCATTTATAGCCTTCATTAAAAAGAAAACAAAAAAAATAGACAATAACTATGGGGGGTAATGCAGACCTGATCGCTAGGCTGCGTTTTCTCACAGCCTGTGATCAGATCTGAACTGCGCATGCGTATGCACCACAATGCGCAGGCACGACAAACCACAGCAACGGGGATGGCCGGTCAGCGACGGGATGGGGCAGAATTTCCAAACGCACGGTGATCGCAAGGAGATTGACAGGAAGAGCGCATTTGTGGGTGGCAACTGACCGTTTTCATGGAGTGTCTGGAAAAACGCAGGCGTGTCCAAGCGTTAGAAGGGAGGGTGACTGATGTCAAATCCGGTCCTGGACAGGCTTAAGTGATCGCAGCGGCTGAGTAAGTTCTGGGCTGCACAGACACTGCACAAAATCAGTTTGTGCAGCTCTGCTACACATGCGATCGCACACTTACACAGCTAAAATACACTTCCCTCGCAGGCAGCGACTATCTGATCACAGGGCTGCAAAAATCGCTGCCCAGCGATCAGGTCTGAATTACCTCCTATGTGTGCAGTAAGGGGTATGCACTAAGGGGTCGATTCATTAACTGTAGGCACAAGTCCGTGCGAGTAAGGGTGGCTGTATGCACACTTATGGCAATTTCAGATTTGCTGATTTTTGTTTGCAGCCCCATAGGACTTTGTTCAAAATCAGCGAATCCAGGGCAAGATGAAATACCATTGCTTTGCAAACTCACCTCCTCACGACTATTTGAATCGCCCCTAAGTTTATAAGTACTTTTGTTTGAGTAATGCACAATAACTTGGACAAAAAAAAATGTCAAGATCCAACAGCAAATACTCTATCGCAGTTTCCCAAACTGATCCATTACAGTCCTGGTTTTAAGGATATCCCTGCTTGAGCATAGGTACTTAATTAGTATCTCAGTCAATTTGATTTAACCATTTGGTCTCAAGCATGAATATCCTTAAAACATACCTCCCAGCTGCCCCAGCTTTTGTCACCCGCAGGTCGCAGTGTGGCACAGCATCTATTCACTGTGAGAGAGGGTCTGGGGGCATGGACAGCAGCTCACAGAGTGTTGGTCATGCCCCCACATCGGCAAAAATGGAGGCATGGCATGCGTTCGCGGCACTTCCCGGGAGGCCATGCCCCCTAATTTCGAGAGCACTCCAAAGGCACGCGTATGTGTCTCAGCTCCCAAAGTTGGGAGGTATGCTCAGGGTCGGACTGGCCCACAGGGGTACAGGGGAAACCACCGGTAGGCCCCACTGCCTGAAGGCCCACTCCTTCCTCTAGGGATCAGGTTCCAGACTGTACACTTGTATTATACATGGTAGATATGTTGCATTACACTGCACTAAACTATTGTGTATTTCACGTCTCTGTGGAGACTGGCCACACCCCCTTTGTAGGCTGGCCACACCCCAAAGTATGGGACCCTATAACTGCATTCCCCCAGGTGGGCCCTTAATGCCCCAGTCTGACACTGGGTATGCTTAAAACCTGGACTGTAATGGCATAGTTTGGCAAACTCTGCTAGCATATCATTGTTAAGTACTACAGGGGAATTTCAGATGGTTTCGCATTTTCTGTTCATATGTTCCAAAATTTGCTTCCTCTTCGGACAAATTTTTTTAAACATTTTTTTTACTCCCTATTAATTACATTGTGTGGGAACTGTACAAAGAGTTTCCATGGGAGTTAGTTTTGGTGAAATTGGGCTGAACTTCATTGTTCCGGTCATAACCATTAACATTACGTTGTTGTGCCCTGGCAATGTACAATTAAGTCCATTTAATGTCTGGCTTTGTATTTATTGCAATGATTTCTATGTGTATCCCTATACAGATATGTAATGGAGTTAATGACAAGTACATTAAAAATAGTGTGTGCACATTTTGTTTTAAACAAATATACCAGCTTAGATCACAATGTTCTGTATTTATACACCTGTTTAGTTTGTGCCTATCATAAGCGCCACTACTAAAGGCTATTGTTTTGCAGAGGTCAGTGTTTGGAATAACTTGTGATAACAATGAATGGCCTGAGTATTCCTACGTCTAACTAGCTTATGCCAAGTACAGAAAACAATTGAGTTTTGTGAGCGTCATTGTGTAAAATGTATAAGAAAATAAATAGAATAGAGAAATCGGTTAAGCAATGCTATAGTATTGTTTATACAGCTATATAGCAAATGCAGTCACAGAGAGAGTGTAAAAGGGGCTGTCACCTCTTTTTATGAGACTATAAACATGTGACATTTGTTGATCAACTTTTTTACATTCCTCGTACTTTGATTGGTTGGATTTTCTGTGACTTTTTTTTTGAGGGGAGATGTATCGAACATTTGAGAGAGATAAAGTGGAGGAGTTGTCTATAGCAACCAATTACCAATCAGCTTCTACCTATTACTCCTCTAGGACAGTCTATAAATGTCAGAAGCTTATTGGTTGTTATGGGCAACTTCTCCACTTAATTTCCCTCAAAGGTTTGTTATATCTCCCCCTGAGTCAAGAATGTATTTGCCAATATCAGAAATTCTTATCAACTGTCTCTAATATTGCAACATATGTAGCACAATACGAACAAGTTGATAAAGTACAGCAGAACATGAGTGCTTTTGGTCTTTATGATGGGTAATTTCACATCACAGTAATAAGCTGGAGGAGATGCTGACTTTTGGCCCATGCAACCATGCCATAAAATACAGTACATATATGTGTGGCTTAGCATGTCACTCAGAACTTTGGGCAGGACAGGTTGCTGGGAGAAGCGTAGCGTGGCCAGTGAATAGGTCATGGTCATCTACTCCTTGAATAGGCCCCTTCTTATCTAATGGTACTACTGGTGCAGGCGTAGTTGGGTGGGAGGGCATGGATACAGGTCTCTGCAGTTGAATTCCCCAGTCCTGTTCTCCCATTTCATTAGTCTGAGAGCAAGCATCATGATCTACCTTTATATGCACTAATTCAATAGCTGCATGCATTTTCTTCTGTCACTGCAGACACAGAGGCAATACAGATATTGCGCACTGGACAGTTTTGCAGATATTGCATATGTTCAACAGTACGGATGGTGTAATGGTTAGCATTACTGCCTCACAGCACTGAGGTCATGGGTTCGATTCCCACCATGGCCCTAACTGTGCGGAGTTTATATGTTCTCCCCGTACTTGCGTGGGTTTCCTCCGGGTACTCCGGTTTCCTCCCACAATCCAAAAATATACTGGTAGGTTAATTGGCTTCCAACAAAAATTAACCCTAGTGTGAATGTGTCTGTGTGTACATGTGGTAGGGAATATAGATTATAAGCTCCACTGGGGCATGGACTGATGTGAATGGGCAAATATTCTCTGTACAGCGCTGTGGAATATGTGTGCACTATATAAATAACTGGTAATAAATAATAATAATAAATAACTCTGCGCCAACCCCATACTGTATAAATGGTGCCTATAGAGCAAAGACAAATGTTATTTGGTCCATATGTGGGTTTATTGTGTGGTTGGCTGGTCTATTTCCATCTGTATTGTGATAAATGTGGTCATATCAACTTGGTGCAGAGACAAAGTTAAATTAAATGCAAGGAAATTGCAGTTTTACTACAGATAAAGAATAACCACTCCACCCAAGCTGGTTTCTCTGTTGTTTAAGTGCATGCTACAATTGTTACATTCACCCACAATCCTTTCAGTAAAGAAGGGTTTTATTTTAAGAAGAAGTATAATAAAACATATTGTTTTCTATAACATTAAATGTGAACTTTCAAACTCATTTTATTGAGTTATTGTGTCCTTTCCATTATTTTATTATGATGCAACAATTTGCTGTACAGTAGTGTATATGAAATGTATTCATAGCTTTGGATTTTATTTGCATTTTATTTTCACATGCAAAATGGATTAAGGCGGGATTTATATCGGCATATGGGATCCGGTCTCTAGGTCGACAGTAACTAGGTCGACACTATCTAGATCGACCACTATTGGTCGACAGTAACTAGGTCGACAGGGTTTCTAGGTCGACAGGGTCTCTAGGTCGACATGTTCTAGGTCGACAGGTCAAAAGGTCGACATGAGTTTTTCACAATTTTTTTCTTTTTTTGAACCTTTTTATACTTAACGATCCAGAGGGGACACGGTGCACTAATTGGGGTTTCTGGTCACTCTACAAAGAAAACGAAACAGAAAAAACATAAAAAAACTCATGTCGACATTTGACCTGTCGACCTAGACCATGTCGATCTAAAGACCCTGTCGACCAAGAGACCCTGTCGACCAATAGTGGTCGACCTAGACACTGTCGACCTAGTTACTATCTAACTTCCATACCACACCCTCGGTATATATGCTCAGCACACCATTTTATAGCAATGTAATGGTGCGCAGGGAATATACAGTATGCTAGGTTAGGGGCTTGCAGAGAATTGGGGTCCCTTATTGATGGGCTGCAAACTTAATTGTTTTGATCCAAATATGACAAAATCCCTTCTGTTTTATTTGCTAGATACCCAGATTTGCGGTATATTATTGTTAGCACTGATAGCAAATGTCTTTCTGGATTGTAGATTGTAAGCTTGCGAGCAGGGCCTTCCTACCTCTATGACTGTTATCACCCAGTTTGTTATTGTTATTTCAAATTGTAAAGCGCAACGGAATTTGCTGCGCTATATAAGAAACTGTTAATAAATAAATAAATAAATTGTATACACATATGGCATTACTACTGCCACGCGGCTCGTACCATGTATGTTATGGGTAAAACCAAGCATAGGCATATTTCTTTTACCCCAGTAAAACCACTGCTGCCAGGTCCAGAAAAGTCCATTGGCATTTCACTAGCGAGATTATTGTGTCAATATGACACCCTGACTCCTGGATAAACATACAAGGCCTGTGAGGTACCTTACTCAGGCACTGTATTTGTAAGATGTTCTTGATTTGACTTACAAAATGAGTATCAAATACAAACATACTTGCCGACATTTTAATTTCCCCCTCAAGGAACTCCTCTCCTTTTTTTAAACCTTTAGGTAACCTCAACCCTGTTTGATCCTTAGTTCTTTGCAAGGATATTCTTATGTTGGATAGACTAAACCTAAAGGTTAAAGGGGAGAATAGATAGTGGTTCTTATCTGCCGTCAAATTCTATGTTTCTCCTGGAGAGAGAGATGCATGTGATCACTGTGGAGGCTCTCGGCAATTGCATCAATAAGCCTCTCATGTCATAATGTCAGAATCAAGAGGAGGAGTGGGACTAAGAAGATAATTGTGCCATTGCACTCTCTGTCCTGCCTGGTGTGGACGGGATGCAGAAAAATTACCTACCCTTTCCAGAGTCCATGGGACCCCTAAAATGTGCTAATCTTCAAAATATTCTGGGAGAGTAGGCAAGTATGAATTCCATTCTCCAGGAAGATTTATTTTTTATTTTTGTTTCCCTTCCAAGGTAAGGTCACACTACATGCCACCACTAAGCATACACCTCATTAGGCTTTTCGTTAGGCCTCATCCAGGATTCTTTATAATGGGACAATAGTCAGGGGCACACACGATAAAATTGCAGAACAATGAAACTCCTCAGTAGAACTGATAAAACCTAACATCCCGCATTAAGTTAAAATGTATTTTCTCAAATTAGTGACCAATTTTAAGGTGTTAACATTATTTTGACCTTTTATATATATAAAAGTAATTGGTCTGTTTGTCTGTATGGTTATGCATTCAGACACCCCTTGCACTGATAGGGATGAAACCAATGAGAGGTGGTCCAGTTGGATCCTGGCCAGGTTTTAGGGGGTTGGGGTCCTGGTCGGACCTCACTACGGAATGCGCGGGGAAGAACTTTGACCCAGGGAGCCTGTTCTGGGCCTTTCACTGGATGGATTTGGAAGAAAACTTTTGCAGAGTGGTAACATTGGATCCCAGAAGACATACCAGGAAGTTGGGGTTGGTCAGACCTCATGGTGTAGTACGCCAAGCATAACTTTGACCCAGGGAGCCTGTTCTGGGCCTTCCACTGGATGGATTTTGAATTAAACTTCACAAAGTGGTAACATTGGATCCCAGAAGACATACTAGGGGTTTTAAGTCCCAGACGGACCTCCAGCTGACGTACATTGGGCAGAACTTTGACAGAGGGAGCAGATCTTGGCCTTCCACTGGACAGAATATGAGGAAAACACAGAGTGATAACATTGGATCCCAGAAGACATACCAAGTGGTTGAGATGCTGGTCAGACCTCCTGTTGGTGTACGCTGGAGAGAACTTTGACACATAGAGCCTGTTCTGGGCCTTCCACTGGATGGGTTTGGATGAAAACTTTAATGAACTGTAAGAACCGACAGAAATAACAATAATTCAATGACCTGAAATTAATGACTGAAATAACCATAAATCAATTAATTCAAATAACTGACAGAAATGGAGGTTATACCCAAAAGCCTTGGAATAGCAACATTGATAGAAGGAAAACTTTAAACCCATCTCACAGTGTACAGATGATTACAAAACTGTACAGAAAGGAAAGCTGGGGATTAGGGCTAATGGCGACCCCTTGGGCAATGCTGGGTACCTCAGCTAGTATTTTATAAAAGTAAAATTACAGTATGACCACTTTGGATTTTGTGTCAAATCTGGACTGGACTGATAGCAGACTGTTCTGTGTCAGGCAGTTACTTTTACATCCAAACTTTTATATTGTACCAAGACACCGATGTATGCCGTAACTCAGTGACATGGTCAGGCTATTTTAAGGACATACTAACCCCATCTTTTTCAAAATATGCCATTTAATGTAATTAATGTACTTGTACCTAAATATGTATATCCAACTATGTACAGAAATCATTTATATACATATTGTCACAGTTCTTGCAGCTTAATACCTACATAAATAGTTATAAATCTGACCCTCAGAGCCGAGCTTAGCTATAGGCAGGCTAAGCATTTGCCTAGGGCATCCGAGCATGTCTAGGGAGCATGTCCCTGCAGTATCACATGCTGGGAGGGACAGTCTGCAAACTGTCTGTTACTTTCCAAATGTATTCAATCAGTACTTGTATATACTGTTGTTTACATTTGTCAAATAGAATGCACACAGTCCCTTAAACTCCCTCTGACATGCTTTAATGCCTCTCACTTGTGAGACCTCAGACAGCAGAAGCCTGCAATTCCTGGACCTGTGACATTTTCACCGACTATATAAAGTTATTACTGGATGGCTCCTTATGATACCACATGTGTATTTTGGAAGACTGCTCCACATAAATCTGACATCACCTATACTGCTTGTGCACATGGGGGACCCTGTCACCCTGTGTATGTCCCTTATCTCTGTGCAAACCCCAGGTGACTGCAGGGACATAACATGGGCAGTGTTCTCCCCACACTTTATTTCTCAGTCAGTCCATGCCGTAAAATTCCCCTGCCATCCAGCACTATAACGTGGTCAGTAAGTTGCGCTATTTCTATATGAAACATCAGTGCAGCATGACTTTCGGACATGTCAGACTGGAGGGCAGAGCATATCGCTCCCGCAGTATAAAATAAAGGGCATGCAGTTGCCAGGAGTAACAGACACCAGCAAACACACTGAACAGTGAAGAGAATGGACATGCTTGATACTGGTCTTTTTGTTTAACCAGCAAGTGGCAGAATCTGGACATTGCTGCTATCTGTGTCCAACCAGCAAGCGAAAATAAAGGGTGAGGCTTGCAAAGGACGGCATACCCTGTGAGGTCACATCCCTTGTACGGGTGCCCAATTATCGGGAGCAAGCGTAAGCATGCACCCACCAATCCTGCCACCCCCATCTCACAAAACGCAGTCATGGATCCAAAGAGCTGCATGGGCGCACACACTGACTGCAAGCACGCCAGCAAGCAAAAGTAAGTTTTATAAAAAAAAACTACTAGCATTACTAATGTGGGGGATATGTGTAAGGTGCATTACTGTGTGTAATTATGTGTATTATGGGCATTACTAATGTGGGCCATATGTGTAAGGTGCATTACTGTGTGGCATTATGTGAATCATGGACATTACTAGTGTGGGCCATATGTGTAAGGTGCATTACTGTGTGTAATTATGTGTATTATTGGCATTACTAGTGTGGGCCATATGTGTAAGGGGCATTACTGTGTGTAATTATGTGTATTATGGGCATTACTAATGTGGGCCATATGTGTAAGGTGCATTACTATGTGTAATTATGTGTATTACGGGCATTACTAATGTGGGGCATATGTGTAAGGTGCATTACTGTGTGTAATTATGTGTATTATGGGCATTACTAATGTGGGCCATATGTGTAAGGTGCATTACTGTGTGGCATTATGTGAATCATGGACATTACTAGTGTGGGCCATATGTAGAACCGGCCCTGGTTGTGTTTACTCATTAGAGTGCTCTTTTTCATCTTAAAAAAATGTAAATGCCTTCTGCACTGTCTTTGGGTGAATGCGTGAACTAAACTGATGGGGCAGATGTGCATATGTGTCTATTACACATTGTATTGTCGCTACACCAAAATACATTGTTATACAACACAAAGAATAAATGGATGAATCTGCAAGTTTATAAAGTCTTAAAAATGTTACAACCTTCCGTGGGGTTGGGACAGCAGCAATGACCAGTGTACCTCCATAGTTATATAAAAATGAGATATCATATTAATACAAGATTTATGCCAAAACATAAGTTTATGAGTTAAAGCCAAGACCTTTTGTTTGTTTTAAATCCAAAAGTGTTGTAGTTACTGTCTAAGAAGGATCATTCGTTCCTACATTTTTCGAGATCTCTTCCAAACATCGTCCATTCACATGACATGTTCACATACTTATGCAACACAAATAAGGACAGTATTTCAGTGATACTGTGTGAGAGTACAGTAATGCGGAGCATTATGGCAAGTATAAAGGATACAGACCTCCGACGCACAACTCCACTTAATAGCAGAGAAGTAAGTTATTTCAATACACTCTCATATATGGATTTCCTAGGCCAGTGTTTTTCAACCACTGTGCCATAGCCAGGGCCGTTTCTTGGGGCAGGCGAGCAGTGCAACCGCACTGGGCGCCCGCCGTAGCACTAACTGTGGCTCCCTGCTTCCCCCTCCTATTTCTCCCCGAGTAACCCGCTCGGGGGGCGGAATTTCACTGAATGACGCGGTTGCGTCGTTACGTCACGACGCAACCCCGTCACTCCGCGAAACTCCCCCCCGAGCGGAGTACAGAGGGGGATCCAAGTTAGGAAGAGGGAAAGGCCGGCGCGAGGAGCGACTGGTGAGGCGGGCCGAAGAGCGGTAATCGCTTTTGTAAGTATTCTCTCTCTCTCTCAATGTGTAAAATGGGGACACCTGCCGTAATGTGTGAAATGGGGACTCTTGCCTGCCGTAGTGTGGGGATTTAATGTATCAAGGGAATTGCGGTGTGTGGCATAATATGGTGCCCCCTGCACCATATTATGCCACACACCGCAATGCCCTTGATACATTAAATCCCCACATTACTGTGTGGGGCTTAATATGGTAGAATTTTTTTTTCCTGTGGTGGTCGTGATCTGTTGGAGCAGGGTCAAAAACTGGATTGTGAGGTAGTCTTTTCAGACGAGGCCATGCCCATTTAAATGAGGCCACACCCATTTAGATGAGGCCACGCCATCTTGCCGAGTGCGCGCGCAAGTTTTTTTTTTTAAATCTATGTGTGTGTGGGGGGGGCACATTTTTTTATGTCATGGGGGGGCGCATTTTTAAATCCCGCACTGGGAGCCAAATTGGCTAGAAACAGCCCTGGCCATAGCACACTAGTGTGCCCTGTGCAGTCTCCAGGTGTGCTGTCATAGAAGCAGAGCCAGGCCCGTCAGAGTTTTGCCGCTACTGAGGCCCTGGAACGATCAATACTGGTGGGTTTAGTGGTTGCAGAGCCAGTTCTAATTTTGGGCCCGGGCAGTGTTGAGCTCTTCTGGCTTTCTCAGATGTGGCTCAGGTGTTACCTATTTAGAAGCTGCGACATGACATCCTAGGACACGCAACTGCACCATGCATCCCCATTATATTTGAGTTGAAAAACATGGTGTGCCTTGGCAATATTTAAATCTTGTTCAGTGTGCTGCGAGTTGTAAAAGGTTAAAAAATCTCTGTCCTAGGCTCTTGCAGAAGTGCCAGCACCATATCAAATTATGTATGGTAAAAGCATACCTCTCAACGTTTATATCTAGGGAGTCGTGTCGCTCGTGCCGCATAACCGTGCGTAACCTGAAAAAGGGGTATGACCTCAGTGAAGTGGGCATGGCCTCGTCCAAGTGGGCTTGACCTCACAACACTGACCCGTGGTTCGGTATTTTTTTTTGCGTGCTCAGCGCTCCCAGAGCAGCCGTGCAGCCGCCTGCTGACCTCCCAGCACTGAATAGATAGATGCATTGCGCATGCATCCCCAACTGCCCCACCCCACCTGCAGAACACTAATGCCTGTGGGAGGGACAGCAGGACAGTATCCAAATAGGGTCTGTCCCGCTGGATTTGGGACAGTTAGGAGGTATGGTAAAAGTAACAGGCAAATCCAAAACCAGTGATAATGGCTGTCATTCATAAAACATGTGGACAGTCAGAAGCACAACTGTAGTGTACACCACCACATAACTGACCCTAAGGATGATACAATAGGTAGGTAGGCACAATCAACTTAATTTAATATTTTTTTTGCAATGATTCAATAAAAAACTTTGATCCTAGGGGTGCAAAGAACAAAATTCTGATACTCTAGGGCACCATGATTCAAGAGAGTTTGGGAACCACTGGTTTAATTATTTAACTTCTGTAAACTTGTGCATATACATTAATACTGATTCACTGGGCTGCTATTAACTAAATATATGCTAAACTTCTACTAATACTTTATTGCTAACCAATCCACCTATTAACCTTTTGTTCAACGTACTTACTGCACATCTGAATTTTTCATCTCATTTTTCCATAGAACTGATCTACAGATCCACGGTTATCTTAACTAGTTTGCTGCACCTAGGCACTACATGGTTTATTAACATAAACCCTTCATCTATTGTTCTCAGCTGCAATACAATACAGAGAACAATACAGCAGGGGATTAAGTCATTACAGCAGGGGATTAAGTCCGACTGCCCAGTCTCAGTTAATCCTATTAAAGGTCAAGATAAACATGGATCCATCTGTATATAGATATATTGGTACCAGTAAGCAGGGATAGAGTGATTCTGAAATGCAAGTCATATGTTTATTTTATTTGTTATATTGATGTCTATCAAAAAGGCTCCTAGTTTGTTTGGATGCAGACACAAGTCTTTTAGTATAGGGGGGTCATTCTGAGTTGATCGCTCGCTAGCTACTTTTAGCAGCCGTGCAAACGCATAGTCGCCGCCCACGGGGAAGTGTATTTTCACTTTGCAAGTGTGTGAACGCCTGTTTTTTTTTGCAGTTTCTGAGTAGCTCTGGACTTACTCAGCCCTTGCGATCACTTCAGTCTTTTTGGTCCCGGCATTGACGTCAGACACCCGCCCTGCAAACGCTTGGACACGCCTGCGTTTTTCCAAACACTCCCTGAAAACGGTCAGTTGACACCCAGAAACTCCCTCTTCCTGTCAATCTCCTTGCGATTGGCTATGCGAATGGATACTTCATTAAATCCATCGGCCAGCAATGATTTGCTTTGTACCCGTACGACACGCCTGCGCATTGCGGTGCATATGCATGCGCAGTAGTAACCTGTTCGCTGCACTGCAAAAAACGTCAGTGAGCGATCAACTCGGAATGACCCCCATAGTTTCCAGTGCAGTGAACATTTTGTCTATTCCCTTTGCAGTTATTTAGAGGCATTTGCTAGTGCCTCACTTCATTTGCAGCAGGTGAAATCTGAACCTAGAGTTCCAGGATTAATTTGTGTTTTGTTTATTTTTCCATTATGCTGCCTTCAAATGATATTTTCTGCCTGCTGTTCCGGAATGAGACTCACAGATTCCACAAAGCTCTGTCGGGAAGAAGAGTTAGCCAGCCTTCTGGATACCTCCCCAGTGAAAGATATTGAGTCTGTGAATCGCTATCGTGGCCGCACCCCTTGCTGCACAATACCGCATTGTACAGCGGGAGGCGGGCCACAATTCTTGGTGCCATACACTCTGAGCCTCACATTAATACAACACCTTGATGCACATTTACCTATAGTATATGCAGATCCTACCCCCATTCTCCTGCTGTGCCTGGCAGGGAGACTGTAGAGTAGAGATGAGCGGGTTCGGTTTCTCTGAATCCGAACCCGCCAGAACTTCATGTTTTTTTTCACGGGTCCGAGCGACTCGGATCTTCCCGCCTTGCTCGGTTAACCCGAGCGCGCCCGAACGTCATCATGACGCTGTCGGATTCTCGCGAGGCTCGGATTCTATCGCGAGACTCGGATTCTATATAAGGAGCCGCGCGTCGCCGCCATTTTCACACGTGCATTGAGATTGATAGGGAGAGGACGTGGCTGGCGTCCTCTCCATTTAGATTATAAGAGACTGAGAGAGATTTACTGGAGCTGACTAGGAGGAGTACTGTTACTGTAGAAGTGTAGAGACTGAGTGGAGAGAGTTTACTAGTGAGGACAGTGCAGTTTACTTTATAATCCGTTCTCTGCCTGAAAAAAGCGATACACAGCACACAGTGACTCAGTCACATACCATATCTGTGTGCACTGCTCAGGCTCAGGCCAGTGTGCTGCATCATCTATTATCTATATATAATATTATATATATCTGTCTGACTGCTCAGCTCACACAGCTTATAATTGTGGGGGAGACTGGGGAGCACTACTGCAGTGCCAGTTATAGGTTATAGCAGGAGCCAGGAGTACATAATATATTATATAGTGAGTGACCACCAGACACACAGTGCAGTTTATTTAATATATCCGTTCTCTGCCTGAAAAAAGCGATACACACAGTGACTCAGTCAGTCACATACCATATCTGTGTGCACTGCTCAGGCTCAGGCCAGTGTGCTGCATCATCTATTATCTATATATAATATTATATATATCTGTCTGACTGCTCAGCTCACACAGCTTATAATTGTGGGGGAGACTGGGGAGCACTACTGCAGTGCCAGTTATAGGTTATAGCAGGAGCCAGGAGTACATAATATATTATATAGTGAGTGACCACCAGACACACAGTGCAGTTTATTTAATATATCCGTTCTCTGCCTGAAAAAAGCGATACACACAGTAACTCAGTCAGTCACATACCATATCTGTGTGCACTGCTCAGGCTCAGGCCAGTGTGCTGCATCATCTATTATCTATATATAATATTATATATATCTGTCTGACTGCTCAGCTCACACAGCTTATAATTGTGGGGGAGACTGGGGAGCACTACTGCAGTGCCAGTTATAGGTTATAGCAGGAGCCAGGAGTACATAATATATTATATAGTGAGTGACCACCAGACACACAGTGCAGTTTATTTAATATATCCGTTCTCTGCCTGAAAAAAGCGATACACACAGTGACTCAGTCAGTCACATACCATATCTGTGTGCACTGCTCAGGCTCAGGCCAGTGTGCTGCATCATCTATATATATTATATATCTGTCTGACTGCTCAGCTCACACAGCTTATAATTGTGGGGGAGACTGGGGAGCACTACTGCAGTGCCAGTTATAGGTTATAGCAGGAGCCAGGAGTACATATTATATTAAAATTAAACAGTGCACACTTTTGCTGCAGGAGTGCCACTGCCAGTGTGACTGACCAGTGACCTGACCACACTGACCACCAGTATAGTTAGTAGTATACTTATATTGTGATTGCCTGAAAAAGTTAAACACTCGTCGTGTGACTTCACTTGTGTGTTTTTTTTTTTTTTATTCTATAAAAATAAAACTCATTCTGCTGACAGACAGTGTCCAGCAGGTCCGTCATTATATAATATATACCTGTCCGGCTGCAGTAGTGATATATATATATTTTTTATATCATTTATCATCCAGTCGCAGCAGACACAGTACGGTAGTTCACGGCTGTGGCTACCTCTGTGTCTCTGCACTCGGCAGGCAGTCCGTCCATAATTGTAATACCACCTAACCGTGGATTTTTTTCATTCTTCTTTATACATACATAGTTACATAGACATCTTCTCTTTATCAACCAGTCTATATTAGCTGCAGACACAGTACAGTACGGTAGTTCACGGCTGTGGCTACCTCTGTGTCTGCACTCGGCAGGCAGTCCGTCCATAATTGTATACCACCTAACCGTGGTTTTTTTTCATTCTTCTTTATACATACATAGTTACATAGACATCTTCTCTTTATCAACCAGTCTATATTAGCTGCAGACACAGTACAGTACGGTAGTTCACGGCTGTGGCTACCTCTGTGTCTGCACTCGGCAGGCAGTCCGTCCATAATTGTATACCACCTAACCGTGGATTTTTTTCAGTCTTCTTTATACATACATAGTTACATAGACATCTTCTCTTTATCAACCAGTCTATATTAGCTGCAGACACAGTACAGTACGGTAGTTCACGGCTGTGGCTACCTCTGTGTCTGCACTCGGCAGGCAGTCCGTCCATAATTGTATACCACCTAACCGTGGATTTTTTTCAGTCTTCTTTATACATACATAGTTACATAGACATCTTCTCTTTATCAACCAGTCTATATTAGCTGCAGACACAGTACAGTACGGTAGTTCACGGCTGTGGCTACCTCTGTGTCTGCAGTCGGCAGGCAGTCCATAATTGTATACTAGTATCCATCTCCATTGTTTACCTGAGGTGCCTTTTAGTTGTGCCTATTAAAATATGGAGAACAAAAATGTTGAGGTTCCAAAATTAGGGAAAGATCAAGATCCACTTCCACCTCGTGCTGAAGCTGCTGCCACTAGTCATGGCCGAGACGATAAAATGCCAGCAACGTCGTCTGCCAAGGCCGATGCCCAATGTCATAGTACAGAGCATGTCAAATCCAAAACACCAAATATCAGAAAAAAAAGGACTCCAAAACCTAAAATAAAATTGTCGGAGGAGAAGCGTAAACTTGCCAATATGCCATTTACCACACGGAGTGGCAAGGAACGGCTGAGGCCCTGGCCTATGTTCATGGCTAGTGGTTCAGCTTCACATGAGGATGGAAGCACTCAGCCTCTCGCTAGAAAAATGAAAAGACTCAAGCTGGCAAAAGCAGCACAGCAAAGAACTGTGCATTCTTCGAAATCCCAAATCCACAAGGAGAGTCCAATTGTGTCGGTTGCGATGCCTGACCTTCCCAACACTGGACGTGAAGAGCATGCGCCTTCCACCATTTGCACGCCCCCTGCAAGTGCTGGAAGGAGCACCCGCAGTCCAGTTCCTGATAGTCAGATTGAAGATGTCAGTGTTGAAGTACACCAGGATGAGGAGGATATGGGTGTTGCTGGCGCTGGGGAGGAAATTGACCAGGAGGATTCTGATGGTGAGGTGGTTTGTTTAAGTCAGGCACCCGGGGAGACACCTGTTGTCCGTGGGAGGAATATGGCCGTTGACATGCCAGGTGAAAATACCAAAAAAATCAGCTCTTCGGTGTGGAGGTATTTCACCAGAAATGCGGACAACAGGTGTCAAGCCGTGTGTTCCCTTTGTCAAGCTGTAATAAGTAGGGGTAAGGACGTTAACCACCTCGGAACATCCTCCCTTATACGTCACCTGCAGCGCATTCATAATAAGTCAGTGACAAGTTCAAAAACTTTGGGTGACAGCGGAAGCAGTCCACTGACCAGTAAATCCCTTCCTCTTGTAACCAAGCTCACGCAAACCACCCCACCAACTCCCTCAGTGTCAATTTCCTCCTTCCCCAGGAATGCCAATAGTCCTGCAGGCCATGTCACTGGCAATTCTGACGAGTCCTCTCCTGCCTGGGATTCCTCCGATGCATCCTTGCGTGTAACGCCTACTGCTGCTGGCGCTGCTGTTGTTGCCGCTGGGAGTCGATGGTCATCCCAGAGGGGAAGTCGTAAGCCCACTTGTACTACTTCCAGTAAGCAATTGACTGTTCAACAGTCCTTTGCGAGGAAGATGAAATATCACAGCAGTCATCCTACTGCAAAGCGGATAACTGAGGCCTTGACAACTATGTTGGTGTTAGACGTGCGTCCGGTATCCGCCGTTAGTTCACAGGGAACTAGACAATTTATTGAGGCAGTGTGCCCCCGTTACCAAATACCATCTAGGTTCCACTTCTCTAGGCAGGCGATACCGAGAATGTACACGGACGTCAGAAAAAGACTCACCAGTGTCCTAAAAAATGCAGTTGTACCCAATGTCCACTTAACCACATGTGGACAAGTGGAGCAGGGCAGGGTCAGGACTATATGACTGTGACAGCCCACTGGGTAGATGTATGGACTCCCGCCGCAAGAACAGCAGCGGCGGCACCAGTAGCAGCATCTCGCAAACGCCAACTCTTTCCTAGGCAGGCTACGCTTTGTATCACCGCTTTCCAGAATACGCACACAGCTGAAAACCTCTTACGGCAACTGAGGAAGATCATCGCGGAATGGCTTACCCCAATTGGACTCTCCTGTAGATTTGTGGCATCGGACAACGCCAGCAATATTGTGTGTGCATTAAATATGGGCAAATTCCAGCACGTCCCATGTTTTGCACATACCTTGAATTTGGTGGTGCAGAATTTTTTAAAAAACGACAGGGGCGTGCAAGAGATGCTGTCGGTGGCCAGAAGAATTGCGGGACACTTTCGGCGTACAGGCACCACGTACAGAAGACTGGAGCACCACCAAAAACTACTGAACCTGCCCTGCCATCATCTGAAGCAAGAAGTGGTAACGAGGTGGAATTCAACCCTCTATATGCTTCAGAGGTTGGAGGAGCAGCAAAAGGCCATTCAAGCCTATACAATTGAGCACGATATAGGAGGTGGAATGCACCTGTCTCAAGTGCAGTGGAGAATGATTTCAACGTTGTGCAAGGTTCTGATGCCCTTTGAACTTGCCACACGTGAAGTCAGTTCAGACACTGCCAGCCTGAGTCAGGTCATTCCCCTCATCAGGCTTTTGCAGAAGAAGCTGGAGGCATTGAAGAAGGAGCTAAAAGGGAGCGATTCCGCTAGGCATGTGGGACTTGTGGATGCAGCCCTTAATTCGCTTAACAAGGATTCACGGGTGGTCAATCTGTTGAAATCAGAGTACTACATTTTGGCCACCGTGCTCGATCCTAGATTTAAAGCCTACCTTGGATCTCTCTTTCCGGCAGACACAAGTCTGCTGGGGTTGAAAGACCTGCTGGTGACAAAATTGTCAAGTCAAGCGGAACGTGACCTGTCAACATCTCCTCCTTCACATTCTCCCGCAACTGGGTGTGCGAGGAAAAGGCTCAGAATTCCGAGCCCACCCGCTGGCGGTGATGCAGGGCAGTATGGAGCGACTGCTGATGCTGACATCTGGTCCGGACTGAAGGACCTGACAACGATTACGGACATGTCGTCTACTGTCACTGCATATGATTCTCTCAACATTGATAGAATGGTGGAGGATTATATGAGTGACCGCATCCAAGTAGGCACGTCACACAGTCCGTACTTATACTGGCAGGAAAAAGAGGCAATTTGGAGGCCCTTGCACAAACTGGCTTTATTCTACCTAAGTTGCCCTCCCACAAGTGTGTACTCCGAAAGAGTGTTTAGTGCCGCCGCTCACCTTGTCAGCAATCGGCGTACGAGGTTACATCCAGAAAATGTGGAGAAGATGATGTTCATTAAAATGAATTATAATCAATTCCTCCGCGGAGACATTGACCAGCAGCAATTGCCTCCACAAAGTACACAGGGAGCTGAGATGGTGGATTCCAGTGGGGACGAATTGATAATCTGTGAGGAGGGGGATGTACACGGTGATATATCGGAGGGTGAAGATGAGGTGGACATCTTGCCTCTGTAGAGCCAGTTTGTGCAAGGAGAGATTAATTGCTTCTTTTTTGGGGGGGGTCCAAACCAACCCGTCATATCAGTCACAGTCGTGTGGCAGACCCTGTCACTGAAATGATGGGTTGGTTAAAGTGTGCATGTCCTGTTTTGTTTATACAACATAAGGGTGGGTGGGAGGGCCCAAGGACAATTCCATCTTGCACCTCTTTTTTCTTTTCTTTTTCTTTGCATCATGTGCTGATTGGGGAGGGTTTTTTGGAAGGGACATCCTGCGTGACACTGCAGTGCCACTCCTAGATGGGCCCGGTGTTTGTGTCGGCCACTAGGGTCGCTAATCTTACTCACACAGTCAGCTACCTCATTGCGCCTCTTTTTTTCTTTGCGTCATGTGCTGTTTGGGGAGGGTTTTTTGGAAGGGACATCCTGCGTGACACTGCAGTGCCACTCCTAGATGGGCCCGGTGTTTGTGTCGGCCACTAGGGTCGCTAATCTTACTCACACAGCTACCTCATTGCGCCTCTTTTTTTCTTTGCGTCATGTGCTGTTTGGGGAGGGTTTTTTGGAAGGGACATCCTGCGTGACACTGCAGTGCCACTCCTAGATGGGCCCGGTGTTTGTGTCGGCCACTAGGGTCGCTAATCTTACTCACACAGCTACCTCATTGCGCCTCTTTTTTTCTTTGCGTCATGTGCTGTTTGGGGAGGGTTTTTTGGAAGGGCCATCCTGCGTGACACTGCAGTGCCACTCCTAGATGGGCCCGGTGTTTGTGTCGGCCACTAGGGTCGCTAATCTTACTCACACAGCTACCTCATTGCGCCTCTTTTTTTCTTTGCGTCATGTGCTGTTTGGGGAGGGTTTTTTGGAAGGGACATCCTGCGTGACACTGCAGTGCCACTCCTAGATGGGCCCGGTGTTTGTGTCGGCCACTAGGGTCGCTTATCTTACTCACACAGCGACCTCGGTGCAAATTTTAGGACTAAAAATAATATTGTGAGGTGTGAGGTATTCAGAATAGACTGAAAATGAGTGTAAATTATGGTTTTTGAGGTTAATAATACTTTGGGATCAAAATGACTCCCAAATTCTATGATTTAAGCTGTTTTTTAGTGTTTTTTGAAAAAAACACCCGAATCCAAAACACACCCGAATCCGACAAAAAAAATTCGGTGAGGTTTTGCCAAAACGCGTTCGAACCCAAAACACGGCCGCGGAACCGAACCCAAAACCAAAACACAAAACCCGAAAAATTTCAGGCGCTCATCTCTACTGTAGAGGGGTCGAGATCTTTGCAGATCCCCCCTTCCCTGTTCTCCACTGCCTTGTTTCCCTCCAGTACAGCTGACATCATTGAGTTATACTGCATGGGAACTTTCCTGATGGCCAGCTCAGCTCCTTCCTGCATACTGTGATCCCACTACTTAATGGGGGTAATTCCAAGTTGATCGCAGCAGGAAATTTTTTAGCAGTTGGGCAAAACCATGTGCACTGCAGGGGGGGCAGATATAACATTTGCAGAGAGAGTTAGGATTTGGGTGGGTTATTTTGTTTCTGTGCAGGGTAAATACTGGCTGCTTTATTTTTACACTGCAATTTAGATTGCAGATTGAACTCACCACACCCAAATCTATCTCTCTCTGCACATGTTATATCTGCCCCCCCCCCCCCCCCCCTGCAGTGCACATAGTTTTGCCCAACTGCTAAAAAATTTCCTGCTGCGATCAACTTGGAATTACCCCCAATGTTCACACTGAGTGTGCAAGAGTATGAAACCTGTTCCACCAGAACAGCTCTTTTTTTGCAAGAGTTGTTTTAGCATCTCTTCATTAACACATTCCGGCAATAAGAAAGTACATCACAATACAATATACAATGAATGTATCCGTGGAATTCGCATTGATTTCCTGAATTACTGTATGATAAATATTCTACATAATCATATTCCACAAATATAAAACTTTTAAAACTATGTGAAGGCAGTGGGAAATTTCACAGTAATGATGTGGAGTCATCACCCCCAGGGCTCCTCAGAGATGAACCCTGTTACATTCCCAATGAGTGGGCTCCTGTGAAGCAGCTGTTGTGATCACGGGAGGCTGGTTATACCACACCTGCACTCCCAGGCCCCAGCAGAGGCCCATGTAAATCATACACCACCCCTGTGTCTTTGATTACCCCATAGACATGGTTGTTAGAGGATCTGAATACCATTCTCACTCCAGCATGCCCCTAAAGAGAAACACCAGGCTACACAAAGCTAATCCATGCTGACAAATGACCACAGGAATGCCTGTGCAGCATGACAGCAGAAGAAACACAGAATAGAACCAGCAGTGTTGTGTTGTAAGATTCCTACAGTGACTGGATTATGTTTTGTATCTCCACCTCGCGTGGTCTCTCCTTATTCCAGCTGTACTGCACCACCAGAAGCCATGCACCAATTCCAGAGGAGGTGATCTTATTGGAGGCTAGCAATGATGCTGTTGAACAAAAGCCACTTTCCCCGCCAGCAGCTACAGTTCTTATTCTACAACATTAATTAGGCATACAGTACTTGCAAGTTTTCCTCTAGCCCCCTCCAGGAGATGCCCTCTTCATCTCTGCCCCCCGCCTCCCTCCCAAGTGCAATGTCACCATTTTTTACATGGGCCCATGGGATGCAGAGCAACAATGACATAATATGTAACATCGATCCCCCAGACTGTCCACTTAACTAGGGTAGTGGGTGGGATCTGAAAGGCTGATCAACACTCCCTGGAGTCCAGGAGGGCTCCCAATATTCTGAAGTCTCCAGCTATGAAGTTTCCACTATGGCGGGGGCAACTTCACTATGGGGGACATGTACTAAGCAGTGATAAAAGTGGAGAAGTGAGCCAGTGGAGAAGTTTCCCATGGCAACCAATCAGCTGCTCTGTATGTGTTTATAGTATGCAAATTATAAATGTTATGTCAATGCTGATTGGTTGCCATGGGCAACTTCTCCACTGGCTCACTTCTCCTATTTTATCACTGCTTATTACATGTTCCCCTATGTCCTTTATACACTTGTATCCCCTTATTGTACAGCACTGTGTAATATGGCAGCACTTTAGACACACACACACACACACACACACACACACACACACACACACACACACACACGTAAGCAGGCACTCACACACATGTAAGCAGTCACATTCACACAAACATGCAAGCAGACATGCACACAAATGCAAGCACACAGTAGGACTAGCTATGCATACATTTACATACATACATACATACATCTTGATTCAGGTGTGTTCGTCATCACCCACATATATAGTGCATATATATTTATATACTAACTGAATATCCGTGCTTCGCTACATAATTTAAAGTGTAATGCCAATCTTTGTCAGGCCGCACCTCTGGCCTTCCCCGGATTGATGCTGTCAAAATGCTGGTGCTGAGGAGAATAATCCGCCTCCTTCTCTGCCTCGTGCCGCCTCTGATGCTGCCGTGCTCAGTGCTGTAAATGCTGGGACTACAGGCCAAGCTCCGCCCGCTGTATGTTACATATGTTAGGTTTGCAGACTGACTCTATGTCAAAGAGCCCTAGGTCTCCTTGCTTAGCTCCGACACTAACGTATGCCTCTGACACCCCCATGTGTGCCTCTGCCCCTACCCGTGTGTGCATCTGCCCCACCCGTATGCCTATGCCTCTACCAGTGTGTGCCTCTGCCCCTACCCGTGTGTGGCTCTGTCCTTACCTGTGTGTGCCTCTGCTCCTACTCGTGTGTGCTTCTGCCCATACCCGTGGGTGCCTCTGCCCCTACCCGTGTGTGCCTCTACCCTCACCTGTGGGTGCCTCTGCCCCTACCTTCTGCCCCTACCTGTGGGTGCCTCTCCCCCTACCCGTGGGTGCCTCTGCCCCTACCCGTGTGTGCCTCTATCCTTACCTGTAGATGCCTCTGCCCCTACCTGTATGCCTATGCCCCTACCCGTGTGTGCCTCTATCCGTACCTGTGGGTGCCTCTGCCCCTACCCATATGTGCCTCTGCCTCTACCCGTGGGTGCCTCTGCCCCTACCCATGTGTGCCTTTGCCCCTAACTATGGATGCCTGTGCCCCTACTCGTGTGTGCCTCTATCCTTACCTGTAGATGCCTCTGTTGCTACCCGTATGCCTATGCCCCTACCCGTGTGTGCCTCTATCCTTACCTGTGGGTGCCTCTGCCCCTAACCATTGGTGCCTCTGCCCCTACCCATTGGTGCCTCTGCCCCTACCCATGGGTGCCTCTGCCCCGACAGGTGGGTGCCTCTGCCCTGTCACATGGATGCCTCTGCCTCTACCCATGTGCGCCTCTATGTAAATCGCTCCCGGCATTCCACAGTTATGGCAAAAACTATGGATTTTTACATGTCACCTCTTCCCACCTTTTACCCCACAGTAATTATGTCCAGATTGTAAGTCACATCTGTACCAAGCTTGGTGTAAATTGCTCCAGGCACAGTCCTGAGTTATGCAGTTATGCTGCAACATACATACATACATACATACATCCGATTTTATGTATATATATATATATATATATATATATATATATATATACTTGCAATTCAGTTGGCACTCTATGGGTTAAGTAATCACAACTGACCTCCGTGCAGCGTTAGAGATGTCAGATGCAGTACTCCAAGAAGAAAACAGCACTGGACGCAATGAATATAAAAATAAGGTGTATTGCAAAAACGACAGCTGTTTCAGGGCAGCAGCCCTTTCCTCAAGTAGACAGCAACACCACCAACAAATGGACAAGTGGACCACCAACAAATGTCCATTTGTTGGTGGTGTTGCTGTCTACTTGAGGAAAGGGCTGCTGCCCTGAAACAGCTGTCGTTTTTGCAATACACCTTATTTTCATATTCATTGCGTCCAGTGCCGTTTTCTTCTTGGAGTACTATATATATATATATATATGGAAAGAATTGAGGCGGCACTCAGAGACTTGTAACAGCATTCGTGTAATTGTGCAAATAGTGCAAATAATGTCATTATTTGCACTATTTGCACAATTACACGAATGCTGTTACAAGTCTCTGAGTGCCGCCTCAATTCTTTCCATGTATGTTACCGGCTCCCGGTCGGGGAGGGCACCAGAGCAAGCCTAGTCCAGCATTGGACTATATGGAGTGCCGGAGCAGTTGTTCATTCTATATATATATATATATATATGCTTTCTGTCCTAAATAAGGCACACAGTCACCTATTGAACCACACATATACTGTACACATACACAAACACATACAACAAGTGGGACTAGGAAGATGGGTGTTGGTGAATCCTACGTGTCACAAATCGGGGACTTCATCTCTCATACCCTGCCCTGCAGTGCTTCCATAATGTGAGCCTTCCTGTTTCAGGGTGATGTCAATGATTCCCTAGGGTGCATGGGCACAGCCATGTTGGTTCTGATCAGCTGAACACCAATATCCAATCTTTTCCTGTCTGCTGCACTCACATGACTGCGTCCTCCTATCCTCTGCAAGAGTGCCCTACTTAAAGCTGCATCTGTCACTAGCACACCGTTGGAACAACGTGGAACTTTGCTTCTATGTGTCCACACTCTCTAGTGTGTACCTCTGTCTCTGATCTACTGTCTGAACCTGCACTCCTGTTAATGGGAACTGTGCAAGCTGCTTCCACCCTGCTACCTGAGAAGCTGTATCTTCCACCCTGCAGCTATCTATTATTGTCAGTGTCCAGCTTGCATAATTCCAACCTGTATTCGACTGGTGTGACCATCAATGGTGGTTGGGACCTGAGAGTCCTCTCTCTGAGTGTTGGAGTTCGTGCTGAGTCTTCAGTAGTGTGGTCGACTCTGGATGTTGGATCTATGCCCCTCTCTGAGGGTTTAGGCTCCAAACACTCTGGTATCTGGGTCATGCCATTTCTAATGGATTCCAGATGATTCCAGATTTATTATCTGTTTTTCCCCCTCTTCTGCTCTTGAGTACTCAAGCACTGGTGCCATCCCCACAGTCCTGAGGTTCAGATCTGGGGCTGAGCTCCTCTCAATTGTTTCTAGGTGCAGGATGGGGGTTTCCAGTGGTCGACGACCTCTCTGATGACACTAAATCACTTCCTATGCTGATGGCTCATCTGTGAGTAAGCATCGGATTCACTCACCATGATTCCTGTATCACTCGTCAGTGCAGTCCATGGGTCCTGACTCGGAACTGACCCTCAAGTCGGGTGATACTAAGGATGCACCTTGTGCCTTTCTATGTAGCAGTTTGTCTCTCCAGTCACCCCACAAAGTGATAAAAGGTGGTGGGCTTACTTCTCCAGGGTGCTGTTGGGGTAGCGACCATACCACCCACTATGCCTTGCACCCTGGGTGGCAGCAGGAGTGCACACTCCCAATTACAACCCTGAAAGTCATCAAAGTACCTTTGATGTCAGTGTTCCAAATTCCAAGGGAGCTGATTGCACACTTGACCCCTACATTTTGGGAAGCCCTCCCTCTTCTCTTATTGGTGAAGTAGAAGGGTCAGGGTTTAATTACACAAATAGCAAGCTGTGATAACACACATCCCCAACACTTGCCCCTTGATCTGGAAAGGTGATTCAAAATAAGGACAAGTTTGCTTGATTGCATTGTCTTGAATGTTGGTTCAGGAAAGCAAATAACTGCTTTCCATGTTAGTAGGTGACTGGGGCAGATTATTATGTCACTGCGCAACAAAGTAAATCATTACATTTACAAATGATAAAAGAGTAGAACATAAACAGAGTTATTATTTATGAAGAACATGTTAAATATTTAGTCTTTTAGATTTTATTTTAACATTCTAATAACAAAACTGTAGTATTTATAACATTTTCTGGGAAAAAATGAAGTGTTGCAAATAATGTACTCATGACTTGGTACAAAGCTGCACAGGAATAAATAAAGTAAATAAGATTATTATTAATCAAGTAATATTTTAGCATATAGCTAGTATTATTATTATTATTATTATTATTATTATTCCTTATTTAGTATATAGTGCATATACAGTACATACAGTATATAGGGCATTCTGTTGGGCTATGTATTAAATTCTGTATTGTAAGCTGTTGGCCAGCACTGCAGTGATCCATTGCACTGTCAGACATCCAAGGACTTTATCAGTTAGGTTATAAATATTATGCAGAGAAGTGATAGGATCTTATGCTTGGCAGTATGCTAGAGAGAATTTACGACAGCATTTTCTCTGTGAAATGTGTGTTTCCTCCCCTCCTCTTTGTAGCTGCATCAAGGAAAGACCCTGAAGGCTAAACTGCAGCAAACACAGCACCATCTTGTATATCATTCTCAATTCATGTGCCCGGGCATGCTGCCAGTATGGAAGGCCATTTCTGGAATGCCTAATAAGCAGAAGAGCAAAACCACCAGTGGCCTCGTATATACACTACACACAGCTAGAGCTGTCTATTGCCCAAAATTGTACAGTGATACAGAAATATGCGACGTAATGTATTAACATAGCAGCTGCTTTAAGCGAAGACAGAATGCAATGAGATGTCTTAAGTTGCGGCTGAGTTGTGTTACATTTTCTGCATCTCTCAGCTATTTTGTGCTTGTTATGCAGATTGATTAAACAGACAGCACAGTAACAAAGAGCACACAAATCTGATGTAATGTTTTGTGTCTTTCTGAAAATACAGGATGTCACCATGAGCAAATGCAGAGGGAGGAGGTTTGCAATTGCCTGAATTCCCTACTTCATGCCTGGACAAATACAGACTTGTTCCAATGCTATGAAGAGCAGGGCAGTCGCACTGTAGAATGGTGCTCACATCTGTGCTCACCCTACCGCCGCAACCAGCGGATAACTGGCTCCAAGGGCGTAGCTACCATAGGTGCATTGGGCCCAGAGCTGAGAGGGGCCCACTTTGGGTGATATGGAGGGGCACTTACAAACTTTTGCCTTGGAGCCTACAATATACCTAGTTATGCCCGTGGACTTACTCATTATAATTAGAGATGAGCGGGTTCGGTTCCCTGAGAACCGAACTCCCCAGAACTTCACTACCCGAGCCCGGATCCGAGTCAGGCTCGGGTTTTCCTGCCTGACTTGGAAACCAGAACGAGGCAAAACGTCATTATCCCGCTGTCAGATTCTCGCGGGGTTTGGATTCCATATAAGGAGCCACGAATCACCGCCATTTTCACTCCGGCATTTGAGAGTGTAGCGAGAGGACGTGTCTCCATCCTCAGTGTCCTGCATCAGTACAGTGGTAGTGTCTTGTGCTGCATCAGTCCAGTTCCAGTGGTGGTGTCCTCTGCTGCCATACTGTATGCCCAGTACTGCTGTATAAGTACAGTCCAGTGTTGCTGTCTTGTGCTGCATCAGTTCAGTGGTGGTGTATTGTGCTGCATCAGTCCAGTCACAGTAGTGGTGTCCTCTGCTGCCATATGTCCAGTGCTGCTGTATAAGTCTAGTCCATTGCAGTGGTGATGTGTTGTGCTGCATCAGTACAGTGGTAGTGTCTTGTGCTGCATCAGTTCAGTCACAGTGGTGGTGTCCTCTGCTGCCATATGTCCAGTGCTGCTGTATAAATCCAGTCCATTGCAGTGGTGCTGTGTCCTGCATCAGTCCAGTGGTGGTGTCCCTGTGCTGCTGTATATGTCCAGTGATACTGCCGTATATGTCCAGTGATACTGCCGTATAAATCCAGTGATACTGCCGTATTATGTCCAGTGGTACTGCCGTATTTATCCAGTGGTACTGGCGTAAAAATCCAGTCCAGTGATACTGCCGTATAAGTCCAGTGATACTGCTGTACAAATCCAGTGATACTGCCATATATGTCCAGTGGTACTGTCGTATAAATCCAGTAGTACTGCCATATAAATCCAGTCCACTGATACTGGCGCATACAGTATGTCCAATGGTACTGCCATTTAATTCCAGTGAAACTGCTGTATATGTCCAATAGTACTGCCGTATAAATCCAATGGTACTGGCGTATAAATCCAGTCCAGTGATACTGCCGTATATGTCCAATGGTACTGCCATATAATTCCATTGATACTGCCGTATATGTCCAGTAGTACTGCCGTATAAATCCAGTGGTACTGGCGTATAAATCCAGTCCAGTGATACTGTCGTTTAAATCCAGTTATACTGCCATATATGTCCAGTGGTATTGCCATATAAATCCAGTGATACTGCCGTATATGTCCAGTGGTACTGCCATATAATTCCAGTGATACTGCCGTATATGTCCAGTGGTACTGCCGTATAAATCCAGTCCAGTGGTACTGCCGTATAAATCCAGTCCAGTGGTGCTGCCATATAAGTTCAGTGGTGCTGTTCTGTGCTGTATATTATTTACTCCAAATAAAGGGATTATTAATATTCAATCCAAATGATTTTTAGTAGAGATGAGCGGGTTCGGTTCCTCGGAATCCGAACCCCCCCGAACTTCACCCATTTTACACGGGTCCGAGGCAGACTCGGATCCTCCCGCCTTGCTCGGTTAACCCGAGCGCGCCCGAACGTCATCATCCCGCTGTCGTATTCTCGCAAGATTTGTATTCTATATAAGGAGCCGCGCGTCGCCGCCATTTTCACTCGTGCATTGGAGATGATAGGGAGAGGACGTGTGCAGCGTTCTCTCAGTTGTGTTCAGTGAGCTGCAAATATCTGTGCTCAGTGTGCTGCAAATATCTGTGCTCAGTGTGCTTGCAAATATCTGTGCTCAGTATGCTGAAAATATCTACGTTCTCTGCCTGAAAAACACTCCATATCTGTGCTCAGTGTGCTGCAAATATCTGTGCTCAGTGTGCTTTATTGTGGGGACTGGGGACCACCAGTATTATATGTGGCATACTGAAATGTTAGGAGACAACAGATTTTGGAAAGTTCCAAAAGCCTTTTGATTCTTATCAGTGAGTGGGGGAGTTTATGGCCCCAAAACCAGTTACTTGCAGACCCTGTGACATGTAAGGAGTTCGGACAGGAAGTGTAGGGGGTTTAAGTAGAAGTAAAAAAGCAGAGGCTACAATTCAGTGTTAGCTGAGGACTGAGGATGGAAGGCACAGGCTAAGTGTACAGGAGAAACGCAGTCTGGGGACTGTGGAACAAGCATGCTACTCCACAGTCCCTGGCATTATAGAACAGCATGTAGGTGCTGCTAGGAAGACCAAAAGATATCCAGATATGCAGTGTGAGAGCCACAGTATTCAGAGTACAGTGGAAGGAATCAGGAACAAAGGCATCTTCAGGGATACCCAAGAAGCAGGACGGGAGGTGTGAGTCTGCGGGAGAGGACGACCTGGGTGAGTGGTAGGAAACCACATTTGGCGGAAGGCCCCCAGTAACGTGTCCATGAGAGATCCCGTTTAGATAGAGCCCCTAGCGAATGGGAGAGAACACACTGAAATGAATCTTAGTTTGCGGAAGCCGCACTACTGATTCCCAGAGACTGCGCTGGTATGTACTGTACTGTAATGCTGTCACATCATTGTTAATGCTGTCATTGCCCGTGAAGCAAATTAAAAGAAATGTAATCTGATGTAACCCCTATGAATATTACCCTGAAGAGAGGAGAACAAGAAATCAAATGTTATTGTCGTGATAACCCTGTCTGAACTGTGAATAAACTGCTTGCTTATGTGATGAGATGGCCTGGCGTGCAATGCTTTTAAAAACACTGATGGACCTGCCGCTGCCCGGCTATCACAACTATAGTAGGAGGACAGTGCAGAGTTTTGCTGACCAGTGACCACCAGTATTATACGTTCTCTGCCTGAAAAATGCTCCATATCTGTGCTGCATTGTAGTATATAGTAGGAGGACAGTGCAGAATTTTGCTGACCAGTGACCACCAGTATTTTATCAGTACGGTACAGTAGTCCACTGCTCTACCTACCTCTGTGTCGTCAAGTATACTATCCATCCATACCTGTGGTGCATTTTAGTTGTTGTGCGCAGTAGTAGGAGGATAGTGCATAATTTTGCTGACCACCAGTATATAATATATAGCAGTACGGTACAGTAGTCCACTGCTCTACCTACCTCTGTGTCGTCAAGTATACTATCCATCCATACCTGTGGTGCATTTTAGTTGTTGTGCGCAGTAGGAGGACAGTGCATAATTTTGCTGACCACCAGTATATAATATATAGCAGTATGGTACAGTAGTCCACTGCTCTACCTACCTCTGTGTCGTCAAGTATACTATCCATCCATACCTGTGGTGCATTTTAGTTGTTGTGCGCAGTAGTAGGAGGATAGTGCATAATTTTGCTGACCACCAGTATAAAATATATAGCAGTACGGTACAGTAGTCCACTGCTCTACCTACCTCTGTGTCGTCAAGTATACTATCCATCCATACCTGTGGTGTATTTTAGTTGTTGTGCGCACTGCGCAGTAGTAAGAGGACAGTGCATAATTTTGCTGACCACCAGTATATAATATATAGCAGTACGGTACAGTAGTCCACTGCTCTACCTACCTCTGTGTCGTCAAGTATACTATCCATCCATACCTGTGGTGCATTTTAGTTGTTGTGCGCAGTAGTAGGAGGACAGTGCATAATTTTGCTGACCACCAGTATATAATATATAGCAGTACGGTACAGTAGGCCATTGCTATTGATATATTAACGGCATATAATTCCACACATTAAAAAATGGAGAACAAAAATGTGGAGGGTAAAATAGGGAAAGATCAAGATCCACTTCCACCTCGTGCTGAAGCTGCTGCCACTAGTCATGGCCGAGACGATGAAATGCCATCAACGTCGTCTGCCAAGGCTGATGCCCAATGTCATAGTAGAGAGCATGTAAAATCCAAAAAACAAAAGTTCAGTAAAATGACCCAAAAAATCTAAATTAAAAGCGTCTGAGGAGAAGCGTAAACTTGCCAATATGCCATTTACGACACGGAGTGGCAAGGAACGGCTGAGGCCCTGGCCTATGTTCATGGCTAGTGGTTCAGATTCACATGAGGATGGAAGCACTCATCCTCTCGCTAGAAAACTGCAGTGCCATGCCTAGATGGGCCAGGTGTTTGTGTCGGCCACTTGGGTCGCTTAGCTTAGTCACACAGCTACCTCATTGCACCTCTTTTTTTCTTTGCATCATGTGCTGTTTGGGGACTATTTTTTAAATCTGCCATCCTGTCTGACACTGCAGAGCCACTCCTAGATGGGCCAGGTGTTTGTGTCGGCCACTTGGGTCGCTTAGTTTAGTCACACAGCGACCTTGGTGCACCTCTTTTTTCTTTGCATCATGTGCTGTTTGGGGACTATTTTTTAAATCTGCCATCCTGTCTGACACTGCAGTGCCACTCCTAGATGGGCCAGGTGTTTGTGTCGGCCACTTGGGTCGCTTAGCTTAGTCACACAGCGACCTTGGTGCACCTTTTTTTCTTTGCATCATGTGCTGTTTGGGGACTATTTTTTGAAATGCCATCCTGTCTGACACTGCAGTGACACTCCTAGATGGGTCAGGTGTTTGTGTCGGCCACTTGGGTCGCTTATCTTAGCCATCCAGCGACCTTGGTGCACCTCTTTTTTTCTTTGCATCATGTGCTGTTTGGGGACTTTTTTTTAAGTGCCTTCCTGTCTGACACTGCAGTGCCACTCCTAGATGGGCCAGGTGTTTGTGCCGGCCACTTGGGTCGCTTAGCTTAGCCATCCAGCGACCTTGGTGCACCTCTTTTTTTCTTTGCATCATGTGCTGTTTGGGGACTATTTTTTAAATCTGCCATCCTGTCTGACACTGCAGTCCCACTCCTAGATGGGCCAGGTGTTTGTGTCGGCCACTTGGGTCGCTTAGCTTAGTCACACAGCGACCTTGGTGCACCTCTTTTTTTCTTTGCATCATGTGCTGTTTGGGGACTATTTTTTGAAGTGCCATCCTGTCTGACACTGCAGTGCCACTCCTAGATGGGCCAGGTGCTTGTGTCGGCCACTTGGGTCGCTTAGCTTAGCCATCCAGCGACCTTGGTGCACCTCTTTTTTTCTTTGCATCATGTGCTGTTTGGGGACTATTTTTTTAAGTGCCATCCTGTCTGACACTGCAGCGCCACTACTAGATGGGCCAGGTGTTTGTGCCGCACACTTGTGTCACTTAGCTTAGTCATACAGCTACCTCATTACACCTCTTTTACTTCTTTGCATGGTGTGCTGTTTGGGAACTAGTTTTTTTTAAGTGCCATCCTGTCTGCCACTGCAGTGCCACTCCTAGATGGGCCAGGTGTTGGTGCCGCACACTTATGTAGCTTAGCCATCCAGCGACCTTGGTGCACCTCTTTTTTTCTTTGCATTATGTGTTGTTTGGGGACTAGTTTTTTTTTAAGTGCCATCCTGTCTGCCACTGCAGTGCCACTCCTAGATGGACCAGGTGTTTGTGCCGCACACTTGTGTCGCTTAGCTTAGTCATACAGCTACCTCATTGCACCTCTTTTTCTTCTTTGCATGATGTGCTGTTTGGGGCCTATTTTTTTTAACTCTGCCATCCTGTCTGCCACTGCAGTGACACTCCTAGATGGGCCAGGTGTTTGTGCCGCACACGTGTGTCGCTTAGCTTAGTCATACATCCACCTTGGTGCAACCTTTTGGCCTAGAAACAATACTGTGAGGTGTGAGGCGTTCAGAATAGACTGGAAATGAGTGGAAATGAATGTTATTGAGGTTAATAATACCATAGGATCAAAATTACCCGCAAATTCTGTGATTTTAGCTGTTTTATGTTTTTTTCAAAAATCATCCATATCCAAAACCAAAACCAAAACACGAAAGGGTGGTTTTGGCAAAACCAATCCAGATCCAAAACATGAGCATGGAACCAGAACACAAAACACGAAAAGTGCCCGCCGCACATCTCTAATCATAATGTGGTATAAAATGAATTGGAGGGCATTATATTGTTACATAATCTGAACTGGGAATGTGTAATGTGGTGCAATGTGAAGTGGAGGCACTGCAGTATGACATAATATGAACTGAGGGTGCTGTAATTTGACATAATATAAACTGGGGACACTGCATGTCATATTGTGAATTGTGGTCACTGTGTTGGATAATGTGTACTGGTGGTCCTACAATGAACTAGGGCATTACTAAGGTCATAAAATAAATTAGGGCACTACTATAGAGTATAACATTAACTAAGGCACAACTATGGTTCAGAAAATGAACTATTATGGGGCTTAAAATGAACAGCTGCTGCCGATAGGTGTCTCTCTAAAATTATTGGAACAGGGTCCCCTTCAAAATGGGCTATAGAGCCCACAAAATTCTGGCTACGCCCCTGACTGGCCCTTAATATGTCTGGAGTATTACATTCAGTGCACAGACTGAGATCTCAGTTACATATACTCGTATTTGCAAAGATATTGATAAGCCACCAGCCACTTCACGGTGGCTCTGATAGGGTGGCCGTGATGTGGCTGGTAGCTTAACCATATCTTTGCAAATATATGTAACTGAGATCTCTGCATTACTACTATAATATATAATGTAAATCTCATTTACTAGTCCATTATAGTGTGCTGGGGGAATTCTGTGTGTTTTTCCTTGTTTAGATTAGCCTCGTCCTTTGCAAGCACTTGTAATGGACCAACACATTTGCCATTCTTGTGTACCATTTTTCTGTGAGTCCACCCATACCGTTGTACTTAGTTAACAGTCTTAAAAAAAGTTGTACGTATGGCGCTTTCTCTATTTACAGATGTATTTAAAAGTTTGGGCAACCCTGATCAAATTGCATGGGAGGGATACGAGAGATGGGAGGGAAACACGAGAGATCAGAGACCAGATACTAGAATCGGATAGAAGTTCATGTTAGGCACTAGCAATGCACGATATTGGAGAGCCCTATGACGCCAACCCCAAAAACCGGAAGTATTCTGTGCAGTTCACTTGTCTTCCAAGGTTAAACACAACTCATATCAGGTGCTTTTCATTGAAATAACACCTGCTGGCAAACACATTTGGAGTTAGCATATTGGCATTTTGCCATGCTGGATTAGAAAAAGCACATATTGCTTATAAACATGGCCATTAACCCATTCACACATTCATTACATATTTAGAACAACATATTTTAGTTTTTCTGTTCTATAAATGTACACACTGTATTGTTAATATAGTAGTAGGTGTGTCTATTGTGCAATAACTTTAACAGCAGCTTAGAATGTGGTTTTCCCTGTCGGTGAATATGTGTATTCGCTGACCATTGGTAAAAGGCAACCATCACTGGGCTGCGGCTGCCTCTGGCCAATTTGGTGCCCTAGACAAAATTTTAGCTAGTTCTTCTCCCCCTAATGACCGCAGGCCGAAGGCCCAACTGTGTGCCACAAGCCTAACAGTCGATACCCTGGTCTAGGGTGGTAATGAGGAATGAGGGTGTCTCACTAGGCCCTTACCTTCTCTGCAAACCTCGGGTACTTTATTGTGCCTTCCCCACAGTGGCAACTCCGCACCTCAGCTGAACAACAGGAAAGTTTTTATAAGCTCTTTTGCAAGAGCCACCTTGCCTCCTGGGCTTAGGAGTCTTGGATTCTTCTGGCTTGACCCGACATCTTCCGGCTTCCACCTGTCTCCTTTTCTAGTCTTCTGTATTCTAGTGACATTAATCTTCTTCCTGCTAGATAGCCTCGTCTGTGTTGTGTCTTCCACGCCTCTTCGAGAGCTCCTCTATGCTCCTCCTCTACCGTCATACTGACTGGCAGAACATCATACTGAGTGGCACCATGATGCGGCGTGCCACAATTGCCATCACAGCTGCTTCTGATTGGCTGCCGATAAGTGAGCTGTGAATGGCTTGCAGCAGGCCCTAAATTTGAAAGACTGCAGTGGTTCCCCCATCGGCAACTGGTCCCAGCACTGACCACAGATGTGTCCCCAGAGGGAAACATCTCTACACCAGTCCAGACTCTGTACTATCTAGAGTAATGCCGGATAGGTGGTAACCCTAGGAATACCTCTTGAGCTAAGTCACTCTAGGCAAGTTAAATGTGCCCAGGGTCAGCCTTGAGCCAGGAACACACATACTGTATTCCCTTCTACCACATCTATCATCCTTAACATTAAATATGTAATTCTCTATTCTCTCTATTCCCTGACATCAAATTAACTAAGCAGCGAAAAGATCTGGAAAATACTGTGGGGATGATGGTAATTGCAAGTCCTTGTTTAAAAAAAATATATAATACAATTATTTCCTACAGTACATACATTAGATCTTGATAAGGAGGGCATATGGAGTTGCATCTCTCTATGTATAAAATAAAGTCCCTGGTAGGCGTCTGTCTGTTCGGTCTAATTTCGAGAACCGGATTGTGATGCAGTTTTCACCATTTTAGAGAGCATTTGACGAGGAAGGTTTCGTTGTATGTAACATTCTCCAATAGATGGAGCCTTCTTTATCTAACCCTGCCTAGTCGCAGGCGTGCACTTCCGGCGTGACTAGGCGAGCCATCTGCCTAGTTACACCGGGAGTGCACAAGCTGCTTCCCATTCAGAGCATCTCTGTCTGGGCTCGCGGAAGGGGACCCTCTACATTGAAGTGAATGGGGAGCATCTCCGTCCAGACGCGCACAGTGTCTAGGTGCGCCCCCTAGTCACACAAAGAGCCTGAATAACGGAGGCTCTATCTGTATGACAAAAGGTAGCTGAGCAGTGACAATTTTAGTATGAGTGATAATTTCAAGAAGAGAAAAATGGTAGTGCTCTACACTGCACACAATGGCCAACAGTGGTACTGCAGTAGGTGTGCTGCAGGGATTATCAGCATCAGCTTCCCTGTCTCTCCTCCTGCTCATAGAAGGCTTCAGCAAAGCATCCCATTCCCAGCTCATCCTTCACATAAGTCCCCAGACCCCATCTTTCCTTAATGCTCCTCCTTCACCTGCTCTATGAGTCATCAGTAATATAGGGCAAATCTTTCCCATGAGTGCCTCTGCCCCCTGCTTCCCATAAGTCATCAGTAATATACCCAAGTGTGTCTCTGTCCCACCTCCCCGTGAGTGCCTCTGAGCACTGCATCCCCAATTGTGCCTCTAACCACCCTCCCCATAAGTGCCTCTGCCTTCTACCTCCCAATGTGTGCTTATGATCTCCCCTCCCTATATGTGCCAGGCTCTGACCTCCCCCCAGAGTGCCTCTGATCCCCCCATGTATACCTCTCCTCTTCCTCCCCATGTGTCCCTCTGACCCACATGTCCATATGTTCCTCTGACCCACTCTCCGTATCTGTAACTCTTGCTTGGCCGACATCCATACTGTGCCTTTGACCCCTACCCAAGGCTGGTGGCTGCTGATCAGAAGTAGCATGGAGATTAATCTATGAGAAAAGGGAGTCATGCAGTGACAAGTTTAGTTAAGCAAGTAAAAGAAAAAATGGCCGCCCGAGCGCGCGGACGTTTGAAGGAGCATGTGTGACCGACCGGTCTAAGAGTAAACACAGGAATCGCCCACAGTAAATTAGTCTGTTGTGGCATCAACACATCTCTTTTTGAGGAGCTCTTTAATTAACATTTAAATATTGTATGACCATTATGCCGAGACGGAAAGTGAATATAGGCCCTCATTCAGCTTCAGCAGCAGTTTTGTTAAAAAAAGCAAAACTGCTACTGCTTACACTCAGGGCAAGGCATGGGGCAATGCTGCCCAGCATGTTAACCGCCGCCAGTGATGTGATCACAATTCAATTGTGATAGCATTGCCGAAATCGGCAATTAATGGTAACCGCCTGCATACGCAATTCGGCTGTGTATGGCGGCGCACTGCTGCCATGTTTCCTGTCACAGGAAATGCAGGTGACGTCATTAGGCCACCCTGAAAATGGCCATGACATGCCTGCATTTCCTGGACCACTCCACCCCAATGCCGTGTCGTCAGCCCCAAATGCCCACCGCCTGTCACTCACATTGCGATCACATCCTTCCAGGATTGTGAATGCCTGTGCACACGCGCGCTGCTGACTCCGCACATGCGCAAATGGCCAAAAAGAATCCGCTTGCAATTTCCAGAATATGGGGGGTATGCAATTAGCTCAGTTTTTTCGCCAAGGTGAAACATTTTAGCTTTTTCGCTATTTTTAGGGCGAACGGTGATTCGCCCTATGCAATAGCAGAGACGGATTTTCACCTAGGTGAAAAATGCAGCCACTGGCGAAAAACACGTGGATCGGCGAATCCACTCCCGATCCACGTGTTTTGACGAATCTGCAAGCGGTTTTCGATGGTTTTGGGAGCCATTTTCGCCAATGCCGATTCGCCTACAAAACAAAGGTGAAAC
Organism: Pseudophryne corroboree; assembly: GCF_028390025.1. Lineage (NCBI taxonomy): Eukaryota > Metazoa > Chordata > Amphibia > Anura > Myobatrachidae > Pseudophryne > Pseudophryne corroboree. Next base: position 126,947,319 of record NC_086444.1, on the reverse strand, counting down.
GGCATGGGCGAAAATGTATTACAAACCGGGCGAAATTACCCGCAAATGAATACGGTGGGTCGAATTAGTTCAGTTTTTTTTGGCTAGGTGAAAAAACGGAGCTAATTGCATACCCCCGTATAACAACAACTGATGCTGAATTAGGCCCATAGGTTGTAGTATATGGTCAGGGACCTGCGGTGAGCTAAATGGCTCAGGAGGCACTGACTAACCCCAGAGCCAGATATACATGCAATATATGAGCCAAAGGGTACATCTGGGTATTATACACAGGTGCAGCATTATAAACTCCTGGAAATCTGGTGAGTTTTGATTAGAGATGTGGGGAAAGGATACACAGGTGAGGCACTGCTTCACCTGCCATAGACTTTTTACTCCAGAGTTTGGGCTATAAAAATTATTAGAATAATGCAAAGAAGATATTTCAAACAAATTATCAGTATTTTTCATATATTTTATTCAGTCAAAACTCTGGTTTAAACGTAAGTATGACAGGAAAGGCTCTGCCTCACCTGCCTCACCCCACCGCACGTCACTGGTACATGTTAATTCAAAATTGCTCCCATGCTAAGCTGAGGCAGGTTGCTAGTTAATAATAATACATTAGTTGAAAGGGAGGTGAGATTACTATAGTAAAACATTTGAGAAAAGTAAAGTTAAAGCGTACCTAAACCATTTTTCACCAAAGTATCTCTGGTACTAACGGTTATGATATTTTCATTCATTGTTCTGACAGTGACAATTTTATTATTGTTGTCTGACAGCTGCAGATTCATAGTGAGCTCATGCTGGGAATATTCCTGCATACAGTATGCCATAGATAAGCTTCAGGGCTTTCCCATGTAGCACAGCTCAGACTTATAGCATCATTGCAAAAATATTTGGAATATTACCTGGTTGTTAAGGAAGTGCTCCACATTACAATAATAGGAACTGGGAGGGTGCAGACAGATATATGGACATATTTGCCCAATATCTGATACAGATGAGATTGAAAGTTGCTCCACCCTGGGAGTGGCTAGAGAAACCGTATGTCATATGTGTATATTTCTGTTGTCTTTTCTCCATCATTGTCCATACTATAGATGAGCCAAATACTGAGAACCATAGAACAGATGCAAAGATACATTTTAATAAAATAAAAATATTTATGTATAAGCAATATCAAGAATACAATGGAAAAAGTCCTTATGTAGTCACAAAAGTATTAAAACTATTCACAGGTTTACATTGAAATAAAACTTGCCTGAGAGGTGGGTAGCTGCAAGTAATAATTGTACATCCTATGAATTTCTGGCTTACCTAGGAAGAAGATAGGATTATTTGGTTTTGGAAGGTGATTTATCAAAGATTGAAGGGAGATAAAGCGGAAGTGAAAAGAGAAAAAGTAATCAGCTTTAACCACACGACTGACTTTTTCCAAAAACCGTTCAGAAATTGTCGGAGGGAGTTTTATGAGTGAATTAGTTGAAGAACATGTATTTAAACTTAGCCAAAATGATTTTATTTAAGAAAAATATATTTTTTTTTTGATATTTGTAAAAAATATATATTTTCAAACATCGTAACATCGGCACTATCAGAGCATCTGGAACATTGGTGGTCATTCCAAGTTGTTCGCTAGCTGCATTCATTCGCTGTGCAGCAATGAGGCAAAAAAAGGCACTTCTGCGCATGCGCATGCGTATGCGGCGCAATGCGCACGCGCGACGTACTTTCACAACAGCCGAAGTAGTTTCACACAGGATCTAGCGAAGCTTTTCAGTCGCACTGCTGGCCGCAGAGTGATTGACATGAAGTGGGCGTTTCTGGGTGTCAACTGACCATTTTCAGGGAGTGATCGTAAAAACGCAGGCGTGACTGGCCGAACGCAGGGCGTGTTTGTGACGTCCAAACAGGAACTGAATGGTCTGAAGTGATCGCAAGCGCTGAGTAGGTCTGGAGCTACTCTGAAACTGCTGAAGCTTATTTTGCAGCCGCTCTGCAATCCTTTCGTTTGCATTTCTGCTAAGCTAAGATACACTCCCAGAGGGCGGCGGCTTAGCGATTGCATGGCTGCTAGCGAGCGATCAACTCGGAATGACCCCCATTGTGACAATTCGACAATGACGGGCTGATGGGCCAGTCCGGTCACAGAGAGTAGGGAAGGCAACGTGCAGCTTAGCTTTTGGCTCTCTGATTTGTGTCCCCTCTGCTGCCCGAAGTGCCTGTAGTGCCTGTTGCTGGGGTGTCCACACCCCCATGACTCGCGGCACGCCCCCCATGAGCAATGTCACGCACACCCCTTTTACGTTGCGCGTGCCCCCTTTTATGTGCACGTGTGCCTAAGGCGCGCGCGTGCACACGGATGGCAGGGCTACAAAGCGGCCCCAGTCCGTCCCTGCTTCCTGCACTCATTGCCATCATACCGTAGACCTGCAATTTATGCACGTCCACTTAACAACATCAGATCTTTCCCATTTCCTAGATCCTAGAACTAACAACTGGGGGAAGCGGTGATCAAATAGTCCTGTCCCTGTTTCTAGTTCATTAACAGTGTTTTTCCGTAAGTCTGTCATCACTCTACTCCTGTGTCTGTTTTACCTTGAACAGGCTCGCAGTCAGGGAAACAATTAGCAATGCCAAATAGCAACTTCCTTCATAATTAAATGCATAAAATGTTTACATTACTTAACTCTACAGTAAAAGTTGGTTAATGGGGACTAGTTTCATCAGTATATGCTATTAACCAGCAGACGATGTCTCAAAGGCTTCTGGATTGGATATAAAATTCTGACAGTTTCCTCACTTCCCCCTTCTAGTCCTTCACGGCTTTCAGGGCCGGTTCTTGCCCATTTGGCGCCCCGGGCGGGAAATAGGGGCATGGCTTCATACAGCAGGCGTGGTCAGTTACGCCCCCTGTACAGTAGAGTAGCGCCGCTGAAAAAGAAAAAAAAAGAATACTTACTATCCCCGCTCCCGACCGCTGCAGACCTCCGCTGGCGCCGCTCCTCGGATCTGCCATAGGCAGACACTAGAGGTCAATTATGACCCCTAGCGTCTGTCAGTCCCACAATGCTGTGCGGTGCGCGATGACGTCATCGCGCACTGCACAGCAAAGGTCCTCTCCACGAAGGGAAACTAGACGCGTAGCGTCTAGTTCCCTTCACAGCGGGGAACCAGCGGGACCAGCGGAGGACACAGCGGGCAGCATGGGGCACAGCAGTAGCGAATCTTGCCATGGTGCGGCGCCCTCCAGGTGGAGCTGGCGCCCTCCGGAAGGCGGCGCCCTGGGCAAAAGTCCTGCTTGCCCGTGGCAAGATCCACTACTGACGGCTTTATAGTAGCACCTGGCATCCAACTTATCCAACAACCACTAATGTAAAATAAAACAAAAAACTTTCAAGTGAGTATCGTATACAACACAGCAAATATAATAGTTATGCTCGGAAAGATTATAGATCTTGACGTCTACCTGATATTATTTAGTTTCTGTCCTGAGGTATAGTAGTGGATATTATATAAATATATTGGAAAGGCGAAAAAAAACACTAAGATGATCAGAGACTGATGGCCTTGGGCTGAAAATAGGCGGTCATTCCGACCCGTTCGCACGCAGCGGTTCTTCGCTGCGGTGCGAACGGGTTGGAACAGCGCATGCGCGGCGGCCGCACTGCGCATTCACGTCATTGCCCGGTGGCCGCACTGCGCATGCATGTCGTTGCCCGGCGGCCGCACTGCGCATGCACGTCGTTGCCCGGTGACAGCGGCCAGAACAAAGAAGAAAGTGATCACTAGCGTGATCGCAAGAAGATTGACGGAAAAGGCGTTCCGGGGCGTCTACTCACCGTTTTCCGGGCGTGGAGATCCGAACGCAGGCGTGTCCATGCGTTTGGAGGGCGGATGTCTGACGTCAATCTCGGGACCTTTGTCGCTGGATCCGTCGTACAGGGTGAGTAGGTCTGACCCTGGGCTTGTTTTGCAGGAAACTTTTTTAGCATAGCAGGGCTGCACAAGCGATCGCAGCCCTGCTATGCTAAAATACACTCCCCCATAGGCGGTGTCAGGTTGATCGCATGAGCAGCAAAAAGTTGCTACGTACGATCAACTCGGAATGACCACCATAGTCAACGGCCTATACTGAAAAGGGGAGGGGCTGAGATCAGTGATGTGTGGGTGTGGCCAGTACTATGGGCGTGTACTCCCCTACAATATCAGCCCCAGATGTCTCCCTAAATACATAAAAGCATTGCATCATTTTGTGAGATTTATGGCCGACTGTGTGGCCAAGCTGGTGACTGGTAATTTTCATGCTATAATAATGATGGGCCTTTTTTTATGTGAAGGCCTGGAGTTGTAGCCTTATGCGCCCCATTGTTAATCTGTCCCTGGAGATAATAAAATATAAGCTAATTGGTCCATGCAGTTGTTACAAATGTGTTATAGAAAAACACATCCCAGGGAGAACTGACAATGACTGAGAGTGAGATTGTGATGGCCAAGTGTGAGAGAAATCTCTCTGTAAAAGATTAATTTCAGATCCCGACACAGTTGAAGCTGTTAGTAAATCTCCTGATAGATGGATTGACGTTGGAAGCTGAGTGACATTACAGTAGAGATGACAACAATAGAACCTGATGCAATATGACGGAGAGATATTGTTACTGACGGGTGATGCATAGCCTTCCACTCTCCCTGCAGAACCTTCATGCCTTCACACAACTAGGTGACGCTCTAATCTGACAGGTCAATCAAGACTTGCCACCCTAGTGCAAAGGTGTTACCTTCATGTCCCCTACGCAAACAGTATATTTATTTGTGCAACGGAATATGCTGCGCTATATAAGAAACTGTAAATGCTACGTCTGTAGGAGATAGACACCTCCTGCATGCATCTGCAAGATCCGAGTGCTATGTCTGAGCATCGAATCACCATTGGGACCATCGGTTGCTACTCGCAATGGTAGCAGACTCCAGACAGCTAGGAAGTCTCCATCCAGTGATGCAGATACTTGCCTACCTGACCCTCTCCATGGGGGAGAAAATGCTCTGTTCCTGGACTTTCCTGGTAATGTATGACTGCCATCACCTGTGGTGAGCTAGGTAATTGATAAGAAAGGTGGTTTCACCACAGGTGATGGCAATCATACATTACCAGGAAAGTCCAGGAACAGAGCATTTTCTCCCTCATGGAGAGGGTCAGATAGGCAAGTATGCAAGAATGTATACATATTCTCCTCAATCTATTTACACCAGAGGTTCTCAAACTCGGTCCTCGGGAGCCCTCACAGTGCATATTTTGCAGGTAACCCAGCAGGTGCACAGGTGTATTAATTACTCACTGACACATTTTAAAAGGTCCACAGGTGGAGCTAATTATTTCACTTGCGATTCTGTGAGGAGACCTGCAAAACATGCACTGTGTGGGCCCCCGAGGACCGAGTTTGAGAACCTCTGATTTACACCATAGACTAGCATAACAGGCATATTGCTAATGAATTCCCTTATTACTGCTGCCCTCCAGCACCCGCTGCTAAACACGTCTGCCTCATTATATAGTAGTATGCCACCCCCTGACCCTGCAGCCTAAATACAAGCAATGGCTCTCTTCATTTGTGCTTGAATAGTTCATAATATTATTTGTGATTTTACTATTCATGAAAAGAGAATGCTGTTCTAGAGCGATATTGTATCCTCTTCAGCACAGCTTTGTGCTGGGGCTCATTACACATAGTTATATCAGTCCGTACACTGCTATCTGTATTAGCCTTTGCTAGTTATTTCCTGAGCTGTTCGGCAAATCAACTTTTGTACATCAAATATATGAAGAGGGAGAAAATGACTTCCTTATTTGTCCTATAAAGCTATTGTTACTATTTTTGTATTTATGACTGGCTGAAGTGATACATTTTCCTGTTTTGGGGACAGTCAGTCAGTACGTGTATGCTTTATGTCACAGTGCTTTGTCACAACTGGTTAGGGTCACACAGTGGCTGCCTAGATATATATATATTATTAACCAAAATACTGTTACTTAAACAATGTGTGTAGCATGTTTGCACTCATACAGTTTCTGCTTCTGCTCGGCGTGACCCTACAACCTATCTCTAAATGTTCAAGTAGTTATACAAAGAGGTATAAAAACCAACAGTACAAATTATGCCGAAAGAAGATATTTTACTTTGTAAAACATGTATGTATGTTGAATATGTTATATAAATGTATATTTGTTACCGGTACTTTTGCTAATATACAGTATTTATAGTTGTAGCTTAAAATACAGTGTACTCAATTTTAAGTTCATTAAGAACAAAAAGGAAAAATAGCATTTGACATAAAATTCTTGTTATCTTCTAACTTTAAGTCAGCAGTAACTTCACATCCTGCCATATGAAAACTGCCATAATGTTTCTTGCCCTTTCCAGCGTAAATACAGCCTCCAGTCTTACCTCTTCTGTTTTCTACAAGCCCAATGTAAACTCAGCATTAGGAAAAAGGCTACGCAGAGAGTACCACCTCAGCTAGAGCGTACACCAGTGACGTGCGGGCAGGGGAGGCATGGGAGACCGAGCCTCACCTGTCATGCGCCAGTATACTCCAGAGTTTTGACTATAAAAACGATTAGAATAATGCTTACCTCCCAGAATCGAGGGCGTGTAAAGAGGGTCGCTCTTGCGCAGCAAATCTGTGCACAACTGAAAAGGCTGCATGGCTTCACGGGAATACCGCATTCGCAAGCCACGCCCCTGTTTTCGTCACTGAAGGGGCATGCCCAGCGCCCTGTGAGCTGCTGACATACCCAAGGTTCTTATGTCTCCCGTGAAAAGATGCTGTGCGCATGCGCTATGGGTCTATTCACTGCTGCTCTGCTAACCAGAGCAACAAGTGACAGGAGCCTCCCAGGGACTGTCAGGGAGAGACCAGCGGAGAGGCTGCTAACAAAGAATATACTTCTGCACCTTTGTATAATGCCCAAATGAACCATCGAGTTAATATACAGATGTGTCCATTGTCCATAGTTACCACGATGCGCACGCGGGTTGGGTCTGATATGCTGGCAGAAGGGAAGACGGCGGTCAGAATACCAACCGCAGCATCCCGATGGTGAGAATCCCAACAGAGGCAAGTTTAGTATACTTACCTTTCCCCAATGCCCCCCTAAACCTAACCCCACCCTTCCTTCAGCCTTAACCTAACTACCCCACCCATAGCCTAACCCTAATCCTCTCCAGGGCTGTCTAAACCTAACCCCACCACCTGCAGCCTAACCCTAACCTTCCCCAGGCTGCCTAAACCTAACTCCCCCACCTGCAGCCTAACCCTCCCCAAAGCTGGCTAAACCTAATGCCCCATTCCCCGCAACCTCGACCTAAACCCCCTCCCTGCAGCCTTACCCTCCCCCCTGCTGCCTAAACCTAACACACTCTCCCCCATGGCTTACCTCTCCAGGACAGGTCGGGATTACTGCATCGGGATTGTGATCCTAGTCGGGATCCTGGCATCGGTGTTTCGACTGCCAGGATCCCGACCACCGGGATCCTGACCAGATCCCTGCACACACATAGCGGAAACAACATATTCCCGGGTGCGACTATCTGCACATATCCAAGAATGGTCACGCTAATTGCAGTAAATTAGTCGCACCGGCGAACAGTTGCCAGTGCAACGACAATTGACACATCTGTATGTGTGTGCAAATCTGATTCTGATACTAGCCAGTGCCTCCACAACCTTTGTCGCCCTCACTGCACCTCAAGTTCATATGTGGTATGTGGAATGTGCCCATGTGGATGCTGCACTAGTAGTGAAAAATAAGGATGTGGCATTAGATCTACAGTCATTAGGTCAACCCAATATGCTCGACAGACACAAGGTCGACATGGACAAAAGGTCGACATATGAAAGGTCGACACTGGAAAAGATTGACAGGTACAAAAAATTGACAGGGTCAAAAGGTCGATATGACAATGATCGACACAAAAAATGGTCAACACACTTTTTTTGCATTTTTGGGGTTAGTGTGGATAGTTCTGGTACAGTATCTGGGACCACCATTTGTAGAAACTCTTCGCTGGTCACACTTCAGACACTGTGTCTCGCTCTGCTCCGCTCGCTACAAGGTTACTAAAGGTTATGATCTGTGACATATATAGCCAAGGAAGGAAAAAGTAAAAAAAAATTTTTTAAAAAATCTCCAAAAACATGTTGACCATATGTGTGTCGAACATTGTCATGTCAATTACCAAACCCAGCCAAATCTCATCCTAACCCTGTTCTATGCTCTCTATGTACCCCATCTGTGTCACCCCTGTCTGTCTACCCCTCCCCTTAGATTGTAAGCTCTCACGAGTAGGGCCCTCTTTCCTCATGTGCTTATCCTTTTCTTACTTTAATAATCCTCAACTGCCCAAATCACGCAGTTTTTTGGCCACCTGGAACTTCTCTGTCATTTACTGGTGTAGTTATGCTTAGTTACCCTGTACTTGTCCTAAATTTTCATCAACTGTAAGTCACTGTTTTCCTGTTTTGATTATGTGCATATGTACTCTGTAATTGGGCGCTGCGGAACCCTTGTGGTGCCATATAAATAAAGGATAATAATAATAATAATAATAATAATAATAATAATAACCGTATGAACCTGTCCACCTTTTCCAGTGTCAACATTTCATGTCGACCTTTTGTCCGTGTCGACCTAATGCATGTCAACCATATGGGGTCGACCTAATTAATGTTGACCTAATCGATTATGAGTGAAATTACAGATGGCAATTTTGCGGATTTCGCATGGGAGCCGCTTCAGAAGTCGCATTTGAATGTGCTATACTGTAATTCGCAGTAGAAGGCCTCACAAGTCGCATAGCAGCACAAAACTACTCACACCTCAGTTTGCATCACAGGCCCTCATTCCGAGTTGTTCGCTCGCTAGCTGCTTTTAGCAGCATTGCACACGCTAGGCCGCTGCCCTCTGGGAGTGTATCTTAGCTAGGCAGAATTGCTAACGAAAGATTAGCAGAATTGCGAATAGAAAATTCTTAGCAGTTTCTGAGTAGCTCGAGACTTACTCCTACACTGCGATCAGCTCAGCCCGTTTCGTTCTTGGTTTGACGTCACAAACACGCCCTGCGTTCGGTCAGACATTCCCGCGTTTTATCCTGGCACGCCTGCGTTTTTCCACACACTCCCAGAAAACGGTCAGTTTCTGCCCAGAAACACCCACTTCCTGTCAATCACACTCCGATCACTTCAACGATGAAAATTCTTCGTTCGGACGTGAGTAAATCTACTAAGTTTTGTGCTAAAATACTTAGCGCATGCGCACTGCGTACCATGCGCATGCGCATTTTTGCCTTAATCGCTCTGTTGCGAAAATCGGCAACGAGCGAACAACTCGGAATGACCCCTACAAGTGGCCGTAATGCAACAAAATCCTCAATCAGCTGGTGCAGGACGCATTAAATCACGTACCTACATCCAGGCTACAGCAATCCCAGCCTCAGCCATGGCTGAGAGCAGAAAGTGAGGCTGCAGGTAACTTGGCATTTATTAGCATTCTTATTGCTTTAGTATTAATTATAATGGTTTGCACCTCTTGCCTATTTTTGTGTGTGCGATTTAGTGGGGCTTTGTTTGGGACTTGGGCAAAAAAATGGTTCACACATGAAAACATGCTCATGAAACCCAGCGCACTTATTTTGTGCATTGAGGTGCGATATTGTAGTGATTTTGGTGTGAACTGAAGTGATTTTCCAAAGAGGATTCTTAAAGGCCGTACACACTGTGCAATATTAGTGAAAGATTTGAACGATCTCGTTCATTAATGAGCGAGATACCATTAATATCTTTCAGTGTGGAGGCACCAGCTATGAACGATGCGCGGCCCCGCGCTCGTTCATCGCTGGTGCCCCATCGCCTGTGCATGCAGGCCAATATGGAAGATTTCGTCCATATTTGCCTGCACTGCTATGGAAGCCGGGTGACGGGGGGAGTGAAGAAACTTCACTCCCCCCGTCACTGCTCCTCCGCCTCCGGGTTGCCTGTCGGCCGTATCCGCCGTCGGGCAGCTAGGCGGCAGATCACTCAATGTGTAGGGCCTATAAGTAAACATGCAAATTCCACTGATAACAATGTTATTTGGATGATGATTGTACCGATGGTGATCTGCTGCAATTTGGAGTGCTTTGTCGCATTTGACATGCGACTTCCATGCAAGTTACTCCTTTATAAATTCACAATTCGCAAAATCGTTGCATTCAACAAAAAAACGTCAACTCAACCAAAGGCGACCTTTAGTAAATTTCCCCCTTGGAGTGTTGTTATTTCCTCCTTTATCTCCTCCTTACTATATACTAATAAATAATATAGAACGTTAGCAGCATCTAACTAAGGGCCTGATTCAGGTTCCAGTGCTGTTGGGGCTACAGACGCAATGTATCAATGTTCGGTATATGGCACATGCGCTGGACACGTGTAGTACGGGTCCTGCATCGTCGGACACAGTATGACTGCAGACGTCAGTTGATTGACAGTCTGCAGCTATTTGGGGACGGTGATAGCCTCCTTTCCTGGCCTCAGCAACAGCGCTGCCGTGACCGGTTAGAGCAGCGGTGGCCAACCAGTGGCTCTTGAGCCACATGTGGCTCTTTCTTTATTAAAATGTGGCTCCTGGCAGGAATGACACCTAGAGGAGCTGACTGGAGTGACACAGGAGGGTGCTGGCAGGAGTGACTCATGGGGACCTGTCTGGAGTGACATAGGAGGGTTCTAGCAGGATTGACATACGGGGGAGCTGGCTGGAGTGACACAGCTTTAAAAATGTATTTTATACCAGGGGCATGGCCTAGCAGGCACAAGGCCACACCCCATTTTTGCATGTATGCCTTCGGCTTGATGTTGTCTCTTTGACGTTCCTAACTAATTTTTTTGGCTCTTTGTCACTTGCTGGTTGGCCACCTCTGGGTTAGAGCAACCTCAGGGTTACTCTGCCAGCCGATGGTTTTGCAGGCAATCTGATGCTGCGTCCTTGGATACAGCAATAGGTTACACATGCATGCAGAAGGCGTCTACTTATACCAGACTCCTCCTGCGACATTACCATATGTAAGCAGCAGCGATGCTATTTCCAGCCACATACAGTATAAATCACCCCCTAGCAGCTGCTGCTTTGCTCACTGCGTGATTAGAGCCTTAAAAGCCTTCCTTTGTTTTTTCCACTTTGGAAACTCACCTGCTTGTGCTAGAGCCAGAAAACAGGAACCTGCTGTTTCTTTTCTATTCACCCACTAGGGGCAGAAGTTTTGATCACCTGAATAAAATGCCACTTGTAAGTTGAATAAGCAACACAGCCTTTATAATTCACTTTCAGTATTTTCTCAATAAAACAGTGAAAGTGACCCATAGTAAATAAGGCATATTTGCCCTTTCAGTCCTTAATAATTTCAACCCATCTATACATTTTGAAGAGGTTTCAGTGTTTTTAAGCCTGCAAAACCCTTCTCTGGACTTCACTTAATGGGGGTAATTCCAAGTTGATCGCAGCAGGATTTTTTTTAGCAGTTGGGTAAAACCATGGGGGTAATTCCAAGTTGATCGCAGCAGGAATTTGGTTAGCAGTTGGGCAAAACCATGGAGGTCATTCCGAGTTGTTCGCTCGCAAGGCGATTTTAGCAGAGTTGCTCACGCTAAGCCGCCGCCTACTGGGAGTGAATCTTAGCATCTTAAAATTGCGAACGAAGTAATCGCAATATTGCGATTACACACCTCGTAGCAGTTTCTGAGTAGCTTCAGACTTACTCGGCATCTGCGATCAGTTCAGTGCTTGTCGTTCCTGGTTTGACGTCACAAACACACCCAGCGTTCGCCCAGACACTCCTCCGTTTCTCCGGCCACTCCTGCATTTTTTCCGGAAACGGTAGCGTTTTTACCCACACGCCCATAAAACGGCCTGTTTCCGCCCAGAAACACCCATTTCCTGTCAATCACACTACGATCGCCTGAGCGAAGAAAAAGCCGTGAGTAAAAATCCTAACTTCATAGCAAATTTACTTGGCGCAGTCGCAGTGCGGACATTGCGCATGCGCACTAAGCGGAAAATCGCTGCGATGCGATGAAATTTACCGAGCGAACAACTCAGAATGAGGGCCCATGTGCACTGCAGGGGAGGCAGATATAACATTTGCAGAGAGAGTCAAGGTGTGTACACACGATGAGATAAATCTGTAAGAGTTTGACTATATAGTCAAAATCTTATGAAAAGTTAGTGCATATCTCATGGTGCTAGGCAGCTTGCGATACAGATTCGATCCCGATGCGCGCTCCCGTGGGGTCGGTTTCGCAAGGCTAGATAGACTGTGCAGGCAAGTCAATCTTGACTATCTAGTGTACTATCTAGTACAAAGTATAGTCAAAATTGGCACTTAGTCAAAATCGTACGTAGACAAAATCTCAAGCACAGACAGTCAGAATCTGTACTATCTGTGCTATCTGGTCTCTGGGGGAGTTCAGGGGAAATCGCATAGTCAAAATCTATCATAGCAGGGATCTCACCGTGTGTACACACCCTTAGATTTGGGTGGGGTGTGTTCAATCTGCAATCTAAATTGCAGTGTAAAAATAAAGCAGCCTGTATTTACCCTGCACAGAAACAAAATAACCCACCCAAATCTAACTCTCTCTGCAAATGTTATATCTGCCCCCCCTGCAGTGCACATGGGCCCTCATTCCGAGTCGTTTGCTCGGTATTTTTCTTCGCATCGCAGCGTTTTTCTGCTTAGTACGCATGCGCAATGTTCGCACTGCGACTGCGCCAAGTAATTTTGCTATGAAGATAGTATTTTTACTCACGGCTTTTTCTTCGCTCCGGCGATCGTAGTGTGATTGACAGGAAATGGGTGTTACTGGGCGGAAACACGGCGTTTTATGGGCGTGTGGATAAACGGAAAAAACGCAGGAGTGGCTGGAGAAACGGAGGAGTGTCTGGGCGAACGCTGGGTGTGTTTGTGACGTCAAACCAGGAACGACAAGCAGTGAAATGATCGCAGATGCCGAGTAAGGTTGAAGCTACTCAGAAACTGCTAAGTAGTTTGTAATCGCAATATTGCGAATACATCGTTCGCAATTTTAAGAAGCTAAGATTCACTCCCAGTAGGCGGCGGCTTAGCGTGTGTAACTCTGCTAAAATCGCCTTGCGAGCGAACAACTCGGAATGAGGGCCATGGTTTTGCCCAATTGCTAAAAAATGTCCTGCTGCGATCAACTCAGAATTACCCCCAATGTGGATTCCTGGATCTTTACTTTCATCAGAGACCCCATGAGATGTATGGGTGGCAGCTACGGCTGTGGTTCGTTGGGTCGACAGTAACTAGGTCCACAGTTATTAGATCAACCACTATTGGTCGACCGTGACTAGGTCGATGCCTGAAATAGATTGACGCAGTCATTAGGTAAACATGTAAAAGGTCAACATGACATAAGGTTGACATTAGTTTTTTTTTTTTTATTTGGTGTAATTTTCTTTGTAAAGTGACCAGGAACCCCAATTAGTGCACCGTGTCCCCTCGCATGGCGAGCGAGCTTCGGACAAGGTTACTATTCCCAATCATAGTCCACGTGGATCTTAAAGTATGAAAAAGTAAAAAAAAAAAAAAGTGAAAAACTCATGTCGACCTTTTTATGTGTCGAACAAGGGCGTAGCTACCGTGGGTGCAGGGAGTGCAGTTGCTATGGGGCCCCGACTACCCCTGGGACCCGCCTTCCCCCTGCACCCAGTCACAGTGCTGTGCAGGTCTTTCATGCTCCAGTGCCGGTAGCCCCACCGCTAGCTGCAGCGCTGCCGCCCGCGGTGAGGTGCGCCCAGCTCCTTCTCACACCGTTTATCTAGTCAGCGGGCAGCGCTGCAGAAGTCTACCCGCATGCTCTGCCCCCTCCCACATCCCACTCCTGGTCGCAGCGTCTCCTGCCGAGACGTCTCTCTATTCTCCCAGCTCAGTATGAGGTATGCCACTACTATAGTACCCTGTAGCCACGAGGAGCCGCTGTGTTTTACTGAGTGGAGGGTGGAGGAGCGTGGGGAGGAAGCAGGACTCCAGTCTGAGACAGTCAGCCCAGCCCAGTCTCCAGCAACATCTATTCCCCCCAGGTTGAAGTGTACAGCAGCAGCCAGCAGCAGTGACTCCGGTAAGACACATCTATCTGTCACTACTGTTTCGACCCTAATAACAATCTCTGCTATGCCCTCTGTTCTGTCATGGCCCTGTCACCCCTTTCCTTGCCCTGTCAACCCTGTCCTGGCCACGTCACCCCTGCCCTGGCCATGCCACCCCTGTCCTTGCCCTGTTACCCCTGTCCTTGCCCTGTCACCCCTGTCCTTGCCCCGTCACCCCTGTCCTGGCCCCGTCACCCCTGTCCTGGTCATGTCACCCCTGTCCTGGTCACGTCACCACTGTCCTGGGCATGTCACCCCTGTCCTGGCCCGTCACCCCTGTCCTGGCCATTTCACCCCTGTCCTGGTCACATCACCTCTGTCCTTTTTCTGTCCTGTCACTCTGATCCTGGCCCAACTGTACTGTACCTGTCATCTCAGTACTGGTCTTGTCACCCCTGTCCTGGCCCTGTCACCCCTGTCCTGGCCATGTCACCACTGTTCTTTTCCCATAACCCCTGTCCTGGCCCCGTAACCCCTGTTCTTGGCACGTTACCCCTGTCCTGGCCCCATCACCCCTGTCCTGGCCCCGTCACCCCTGTCCTGGCTTGAGGACAACTCTGTGAGTGTCCTTGAGTGGCCCAGCCAGAGCCCAGACTTGAATCCGATTGAACACCGACGCTTCCCATCCAACCTGATGGAGCTTAAGAGGTGTTGCAAAGAGGAATGGGCGAAACTGCCCAAAGATAGTTGTGCCAAGCTTGTGGCATCGTATTCAAAAAGACTTGAGGCTGTAATTGCTGCCAAAGGTGCATCAACAAAGTACTGAGCAAAGGCTGTGAATACTTATGTACATGTGATTTCTTAGTTTTTTATTTTTAATAAATTTGCAAAAATCACAAAAAACTTTTTTAACATTGTCATTATGGGTTATTGTGTGTAGAATTTTGAGGGGAAAATTGTATTTATTCCATTTTGGAATTAGGCTGTAACATAACAAAATGTGGAAAAAGTGAAGCACTGTGAATACTTTCCGTGCACTGTAAGTGAGCCGATTTTATTCATCACCTCCCAGCACACACTGATATGTTGTATTATTGTTTCAGGAGAGGGGACTGTACAGTGATATATGAGGAGGGTATAGTACAGCTCTTGGCCCATGCTGATATGTGATATTATTATCATATAGGGGAGAGGGGACCATACAATGAAATATGAGGGGGAATAAGACAGCTCCCAGCACACACTGATATACGGTATTATTATACAGGGGAGAAGGGACCGTACAGTAGTGTATGAGGAGGAGAGTGTAATATACACCCTGGCACACACTTATATGTGGTATTATTGTATAGGGGAAAGGGGACTGTACAGTGATATATGATGAGGGTATAAAACAGGTCACTGTGTATATAGTGGGGATATTTTCATTAAAAATAAAAATATCCTTCGGAATACAATCTTCTTACCGTTTCTGTCAACATTGGGTGGGGGCCCTTTCAAAATCTTGCTATGCGGCCCATAAAATTCTAGCTATGCCCCTGGTGTCAACCTTTGCCATGTCAGCCTAGTGACCATGTTGACCTAATGCATGTCGACCAATAGTGGTCGACCTAATGAGTGTCGACCTAAAGGCCGCATATCGCAGCTACGTGGGATCTGACAGCTGATGGGACTTTGACGGGCTTCCTAAGTTCAGGGGTGGATTTACCTAAATGTACCCCTGCCTAAGGTGTTGGGCTCTGCACAAGATAGTGATACATTTGTATAAACTCTTACTCATAATATTCAATATAAGATTACTACTGTACATTATATGTAGAGTATTTTTATTTAGACAAATCGGCAAGCTGTGATTTTTGCAGTAGAACGAACTCTGGAACTTGGTGTCAGGACATGTTGTATCACAATGTTGGCAGGACATATGAAGCAGCTAGGTAATTACCTTTTTACCTTGTTTGTTTCTTCAAACTGCTATTATTGTCTGAGTCTGGCAGGCAATGTGTTTTGTGTCTGCTCTGTGCATTGTGACATCCATCCCCTCCTTCTCCCCTTTCTGCCATTGCATGACATGCTAATAACTTTGATCCTGTGTCAACCATATTTATTTGTCCTCCAGAGAGTTACTGAAAATGACTTAATGATCTGCAGGGAGATAGGGAAGAACAATGACTATGATTGACTGATTGACAGGCAGAGGCGTCCGTGGGGCGGCGACGGAGCATTGCTGGGTCGGCGCATCGAAAATGGGGTGGGATGATGGCATTTTCGGAGCGGCTGCGTGATGTCACATGCAGCTTCTCTGATCAACAAAATTGCGGTAGACCGCCTGCATATGTAGCAAGGCTGCGGCTGCAGGGGGTCATCAACAGTTGCTACGACCGCAATTAAATTGTGGTCGCAGCCACTGGACAGGCCATTTAGCATGCAGGGCGGCCTTGCCCTGCAATGGGTGGCCCCCAACATTTTTAGCAGAATCTGCAATCCATAGTGAGTAACCCCTGATAATGTCGATATTATCTTAAACCATAAAGCTATACCTCTAGATACACTTATATCATGGAGCCGCTATGGCCGCTAGACTGAATACACGCGCTACGCACTCTGTACGCTATTTGCGTACAGAGTCCCGTACGTGGTACGTACTTGGCGTACACACGCCGCGCTGAGTGTACAGAGTACGTACAGCGCGCGCACACACAATTGATAACCTTTAAACCTTGTTAGTGATACAATGCAATGAAATGATTACACTTTAAACCCTTAGCAGCAAAGTACTGCAACGATGTTATACCTTAAACCTTAAGTAGCACTGACGGTATAAAGTACCCGCAGTGCGTACACCTTATCAATACTTATAAACCTTATACAGTTAAATACACTTTAAACCCTTGCAGGAAAGTGAGGACACAACACCGATTTGTAGTTGAAACCACAGGGTTCTAAGGCCACCGTGGATTATTTCAAAAGGTAAAACAGTACAAATCATACACTACAGGCTAACAAGATAAATCTAAAACAGAGTAATGGCTACAGAGAATGTACATACGTGAGAATGTTCGCAACGCAACCCGGCCGGTCCTCCGCTTGTCAGGTAGAAAGCGTTCAGAGTCTTCTGACCGGCCAGGCAACAATGGGCTTTTTATACACAACTTACATACACAATACAATGGTCACTGTAATCTCATTGTCCATTGGACACAGAGATGTGTCTTTACATTACAGGAGAGGTCATAGGTTGATTTGAAAATGTGGGCGATGTCTTTCTCAACTGCTCTTGTGGGTGGTATCCTCTGGATTCCCGCCGCATACATAATATACAGTAAATACAGCTAATATCTATATTCTACTTTTGCACATAATTATACGCTGGAACATGCGATCTTTCTCTAACCAACACCGAAATGTTACCCCTAAAATACCCTACAGCTGGATACTAGATATCACCTTCCAACCTTTATCGGACCCTTCCTATCATGCAAAGGCGAATCCCTTAGTCCTGGAACTGTTTAAACTGTTGATACTAGCTGATGTGGTGTAGCGTAACTATGTGTACAAAATGCACTATTTGGGTTAAATATGTAATGTTCTGATAACCCTCTATGCGCTCACAAACTCCGCCGTAAATACCCATACCACGCGCATGATCGCAGGAGCGATCCTACGCAAATTGCGGATATGTGCATGCACGGCGGAATAAGTGCACGCGCAGCGGGCATGTGTATGGGGTTAGTACATGGTGTATGCATTACAATATTTTTCGACTTTGACAGTCCACCCTTTGGCAGTCAACAATAACTGCCACTATCTAAACATAAAACAGAAAAATATACAATACAATATCTACAGATGATTGGATAAAAATATACAATGCATTATCCATAGATGGTTGGATGGTAGGAGGATAGGTGTAGGCGGGAAATGTATGACCTAGTGGGAAAGTAAAAGCATGTATGTATGAAATCCATGTCTTAGGGCCATGTATCATCGTGCCGTATATGTTCTAGATAAGGTTCGAGGTATTGCGAAGTATACATGAAATCCTTCTCATCCCGTATTAAGGGTCTGTAAGTGGGCCAACAAACACTACCGAGCTCTTTTCGGCTTCTTGTTCCAACAAATGGGGTGCACATTTAGTTGATGATACATGGAGGGGGAACACATGTGAATGCTAATATGTGGATATCACCTGTCGACTATGTGTGTCACTACCTGAAGGTTGTAGAGATGAAGATAAGAAACATGTCAAAAATACATTCACATAACATTTGCATAATCATTCTTGGGTGTTGATTGAAGTCTTCTCCGGATGGGTGTATTTTTGCTGAGGGAAAACAAAGGAGAAACGGGTGAAAGAAACGGACCGTGGAATCACGTCTTATCTCAACATTGTCTCTATTGATGGGTCATAAATGAAATCAGTTGCTGTAACAATGCCCCCGCTCCTCAAACTCATCACTTTGGTACCGCGCTTGCACCGCGTTAAAATTCGACCACACCTAAATATCAAACCAACCATTATGACAACTCCCAGGATACAAAGGAGAAACTTTCCTACATTCACGATAACATTTTGAGCCCATTCTCCTAAACCTGAGAGCTAATTGCGTGGGTTCAACCATGAGACCCAGACGGTCAGTTCATTACTCACAGCAGTAAGGGTAAGGTTGTGTCTCCTCCGGAACTCCCACTTCAATTGCAAGATATCGTCCATCTTTTGATCTATGACCTCGGTTGGGTCATCAGTGCTGTTTGTAATATACGTGCAGCACTTCACACCATACTGAGTTGCCAAAGTGACACAGTACCCGCCTGTCACCGCTGTGATATAATTGAGAACCATCCTGTGCTGGATCAGTTCCGTTTTGTAAGCTTGCAACTCCCTCCCTGTATACCTGAAGGTGTCATCATACATCTCGGTGATATTATCTATTAGGTTCGCTAGCGCGTGGATATACCTATAATTTATAATTCCTCTGGCGGTACGGGTGATGTCTAACGCGAATAGGAATTGAATCCCGGTGGATTCGTGGATCAAATCAGAGGCTGCGTGCTCTGTCCTATCTATGAGGTGTCTCTTAACGATGTGTTAATAATGAGTATAAGGAGCTTGAGCATTGCGGTGAACATCTTTCATCTTATCATGGGTTATGGTCATAACCTCTGGCAACACTCTTCCAATGTAACACAATCCCTCTGAGTTTGGGGCAAGCCACTTATATGCCTTCCTCCCACATATGAAATAAGCATCATCGGGGAGAACATATTGGACAGAATATGACATTACCATATTGCAAACCTTCCAAGTGAAAAATCCTATCCCTAACTCTCTCATCTGTTCAGTACACGTATCAGGCTGCATGATATGCGCACAGTACCCTGGTGATACTTCTCCAACCCGCATGGGCCTACTTCCTAGAGTATACCTATACCGAAAATACCTTCCACCGTCGGCTATTTGGCGTATAAGTTCAGAGTCTACGGGCATTCTATCAGCTCTGTGTGAAAATGCCATGGTTTGGTTATTCCATGACACTTCCCAATTTCCCGGCTTTCAGGAATTGGAAATGTTGAAACATACTAAGGATCTATCTACATGGTATTGGTGGAGCTTCAAACTGGGGGGCCTAGAAATATTAAATTTCTTGTCCACCGGTCTCCCATCCCGTAATTCAAATACCTCATCTATTGTTAAAGGATACGGTACTAGTCCTGACTTGCTCTGACTTTGAGGTACTTGTGAGCACACCCAGCATTCTGTTTGGTTTAAAACCTTACCCACTAATGAGTGATAGTCACTCAATGGATGACGGTCCATGTTGATATTAAGGCTGGACTGACATCTCTGGATGCACCTATCCTCAACTATGTTTTCACAGTTTCTACAAATACAATTTTCCTCAGCCAATAACCCTTCACAGTGCCTCCTAGTTTCTTGACTACCAGATCGTTTTCTGATACTCGCCTTTGCTCGGTGGACGTGTTGCTCTTGGAATTCTACAAATCCGTCCTTGCCATCAGAACCCATTCCAGATCCTTTCTCGACCTCTCTGGTACTCTCACCGAAACAGACTGTTCTCGTCAACAACAGGATTAACAGGAAAACCCGGAATGCAGTCTCTTGGGGTAAGTCCAGGAACAAGAAGGGGGAAGGAAGGTAATGGGAGATGGAGAAAATAAAAAGGAAAAAGAAAACTGGTGTGACAACCGCCTCTGGTCTTGTAGTTCTCCGTGCTCAGGTGTCGTGACAACAGTCCTGCCTCTCAACCTTCCCGGAACAGACACTCCAATGATACGATGTTCTCTCCGAGTCAGCGGCCTTTCTACAGGGAACATAAATCTTGCATTACATTGTGTTTAACTGTTGTATATTATCAGTTGTGTGAAGTAAACCATCCGTGGAAAATGAAAAAGAGAGAGAGAGAATAATAAAAAGAAAATTTGTCAGATTTGCGTTCACCATCAGGCTGTCACATCATCATGTCTATCGGTATCTATGCACAGTCTCCCTTCACCAGTATTTCCACTCTCCACCCTTTGTGCATGGCCAGGCACAGTGATGCTGGTGAGATATACTGGGTTTGGGCAGACCTCTGAAAAGACCGAGTAGACATGTGACGTTTGAGCTGTAATTCTGTCGGTGAACGTCAGAGATGAAGAGGAAACTTTGAAGACAAATCACAGAGTTTAGTAACAAAGAAGATTTTTACAAAGTGTGACATCTGGATTGGGCACTAGGGGGAATGATTCCCTAATCAGTCTGTTCCCTTAAAAAAAATGATATGTGTGTTATATCTCTACTGGGACTATCCCAGCCCTCAATCCAGTGTCTTGTCCATTCTAAGTTCAGAGGGAACCCGGTATCTTTGAGATAATTTCCTCTACCTGTGATGGACATGCTTCTAAAACAGTGAAATGCAATATTAGTCTTCATGGGTATTTTAACATATTTTGTGCTTCCTGGGTGGGAGCACTCTATATGTATACCATCTCTAACAAAACTCCTGTTAAATTACTTAGAGGTCACTTCTGCTAGAGAGAGAGAAGCAGAAGTTTAGAAGCCTCCTCCTAATTTCCGTAACTTCTGTCAAAAGGGTAAAGTTGCATTTATTGTGTTCTTCCCATTAACCGAATCTGTGTTTTTCTATACTGTATCGTGATTCCTTACTATATGTCCCTTGATCCTGTCTATGTGTTTAATAACGTGGCTTGTTTACTCTGTCTAGGGGTCTATATTGGCTATGTGCTCTACTACTCCTACAATTTCTAGCAAAATGTCCTTCATTTTTACAAATGTAACATATTCTCGGTCTTTTGTTACTACTAGGGTTTTGGGGTTTGGGCTGATGAGACTTTGGTGTAAGAGCCTGCATACTTTCAATCCTCAACCTCTCCTCTCGCAGTTTTCTACGCCTAGCAATATTCCTATGGTGTTCAGTTGCGCACTCTCTAAGGCAAGCTACTGTGACCCCTCTCCAATTAGGCAAAGATGTTTGTACTCTGTGCAAAGAATAAATTACCAAGGTAATTTGTCCGGCGCTGTTAAGAGGATATGCTTGTCCTTTACAGCTGCTGTTTAAAGGGATAGTTAGTCCCTGAGTGAATGATAAAAATAGAGATATATACAGCGCTAATAACAAACTGGATATGGGGAATTAATAATCACAATTTATTGTAAAAAATTGTTGCAACAACTAAATTCATTATAAAAAAGATATTACTTTATCAATAAAAAAAATCAGAAAAAAATATCTATAGGGCAGGCACAGCAATTTTTGTTTTGATAATTTACCACACGAGGAAGCCGAATAAGTACACTGGTACGAGTCCTTGGAATAGTAGCCACAGTCCTAGGGTGCAGTTTTCAGTGCTTAGCAGGTAAGGTCCAAATGCAAAGGCAGATCTTTGTGGTGTTTGATCCGGACTGAATTGAGTCCTGTTAGATTGCTGGATCTTTCTGCGCCTTATGGACATCCGCTATTTTTCCCAATTTGCTGGTGGACTTCTAGGCTGGTTTCCAAGTATCGAAAATGATTCCAGTGGCATACGGCTCCTCAGAACCTAATGTTTGTACTCTGTCCCTCACTGTTTTATCGAGTCCGTCCATCAGCGCAGAGACAACCACCTCTCTGTAATTTTCATCATTCCCTGCATCCGATACCCCTATGTATCTATCCATTATGTGTAGGGCCCGATGGAAATATTCAGATGCCATTTCGTTTTCCCTCTGCTTTATGGAGAAAATTTTCCTCCATTTAGTAGTTGTGGGGAAATACAACTCTAGTTGTCTGTTAATTTGTTCTATATTTTCCTGATTGTTTCTGTCAGTCATAGGACTGTCCATCTCTAATCTACAAACAGTGATGAATTTTTGGGTGTCAATATTAGGGGGTAGGCATGCTTTCAAAAATGTCCGCCAATGTTGGTTTGTTGGTTCATACACATTACCCAGATCAATGATAAATTTCTGACATCTGGCTAAATGCTTCTGAGGGTCGGGGAATTCTGAAATGATTGATCGCAGCTCATCTCTGGGCCACGGGCAATACATTGCATTATTCCTGGTGAGGACTACTTCCTGTCTATCAGTTCCCCCATTTGGAGTTACTATTTCCAAGACAGGGTGTAATCCTACCATTCCGTTCCTAATCTGTTTACTGTGTGGTGTTGTTGTTTCTGTGCAATAAACTGTCTCATACTTACCGGTAGCTGTGACCTCACCCGTTCTTTCATTGGGGAATATTGTTACTGCACTACCTGGTTGGACATGTCCCACCTGAGTTTCCTGCAACATGACTGCTTGGAGGAGAGCTGCGATTTGGCTGAATCCTTCATCTTCCTGTGACCTAAAACCTTGGAGAGACTTCAAAACAGGATACATTTTGCAAAAGTTAAGGTTAATACATTGCTCTTTCATATTACTATCATTTACGGATGTATCATTGACTGTAGCCTTCTGTTCCCCTTCGACCTGTGTCGACAATGGTGTGTTTGTGTTCTCATTCCCGCTAGGTTTGGAACCGGCTGCATATGTTAATTTCCCTTGCATATCGCCCTCTTGCTGCCATAAATTTAAACAGTTTGTGTGTCTGACCCTTTTCTTTTGGGACTTTATCAGACATATCCTAACCCTTAAATTCTGCAACACCTCTGGTTCAAAACTGCCTACCCTAGGGAATGGTTCCCTATCTTCCGCAGTCATACGTTCCCATTCATTGCATAAAACCTCTGTGTGTGATCCGTACTTCTCACACATTATGTACCTCGCTGACCCCTTGGGCCGCGGAATATCAACCTGAACCCTGGTTGATCGTCCCTTACTTGAGCAACTGGCCCCCATATTTTGCAGGTATTGCCTTCTCAGCTAATTCGTACAAAAAACAAAAATACTCAATATAAGGCAACAGTGAAAGTTCAACGAGTGCTCTCACCCACTCACGCCCACGTTGGCCAATACTACCATACACTGTTGATAGCGCAGGCAATGTACCCAACCTAGGGCCCCTGTGTAACCTCTATTCACTGAAAGTATCTGGGAGTGACTTACCCTTTCCAGTAAATATTGGTTGTTGGAGATTTCCTGAGTGACCAGCGAAACTCCCTTAAAACAAAAAACTTTTTACACAAATCACGCTTGCGTATGCTACACCCAGCGCTAATGATCCCGCGATTTTACGCAAAGCTCGTAAAAGGGTATCACGTTGAGCTAAGTATTGCACCCACGAACGCGCGGTCCAATGGCACAGTGTATAGGTAACTGTTACTTATCCGCCGTACGACCAATGGAATCGTTTTTCAGGCTGCGAAACCTCAGCCGGAGCGTATTTGAACGGGCCTATATGGGTTCTACGCCAACCACCTGGGCTGCGCTCTCTAAACAAAAACCTCGCTGACCTTTGGTCTGCGGTACTCTATACCTTTGCTGACCTTTGGTCTGCGATATCTACTACTTTGCTCCTTTGTACTTTAATCAATGTTAACGTGAGCAAGCCACTCTCACGCCACCAAGTGTCCACTCACCTGGTGTGGTCTCCTACGGGATCCCAAATTCCCTGGGTCCACAAAACCTTTATTGTTTGCACACTCACGCTCGTTCACTCATATACACTTTGGTTTTTTTCTGTACAGAAAATTAACTTTCATTTAGATAAAACAGCCTTGGTTCCAGAGGTAATACAGTAAAAAAGGTTTTTAAACTAAATATTGGAAACTGATCAATTTGTGCTATTATCGCGTGGCTACCGTCTCGCGCCTAAACTAAAACAATGCTATTGTGTGATTTGTACTAAGCGGTCGTACTTTTACGCACGTTGCGTAAACACGCCACGTGTGTATACCTTTACGTTGCGTACGCAGTCCCGTACTCTGTCCGAGACACGTGTACAAAGGCCGTACGTCCGCAGTACTACAAATCCCACACTTCTATAAATGTAAGCGATATTTAACTATAATCGCTCACTTAACACAATACACAGTTTCTTCTGTATAAACCTTTACAACTAGGCCAGGCTGCGTGTGCGTCTTACACTTACTTCCTTAAATATTAACTCTATATTTTAACTAAATAGCAACAAATTTTCTCAGTACAGGTCAAAATGAATCTAATAATCAATACTTATGGCAATAATGCGAGCAGATATGCAAAGTACAAAATACAGGTGTATGCGTGTGTTGTGTGCGCATTTGGCGCCAAACAGAAATTTACAGATTTTAACAATAGCTTTGCGTTCTTACCTTACGGATCCCTCCAGCATCCCTACAAACCATGCAGGGCAGACGCTTATCTAATCAGCACTAGTGTATCCACCAACCAAGAGAAGGCTTACGGGGGATACCTTTCCGCCCTTTGCTGATAGATAAAGTCTGCGTAAACCTGCTAGGCTGCGGGTATGAGGAAAAACCGGACGATACCCCCAATTGATAATGTCGATATTATCTTAAACCATAAAGCTATACCTCTAGATACACTTATATCGTGGAGCCGCTATGGCCGCTAGACTGAATACACGCGCTACGCACTCTGTACGCTATTTGCGTACAGAGTCCCGTACGTGGTACGTACTTGGCGTACACACGCCGCGCTGAGTGTACAGAGTACGCACAGCGCGCGCACACACAATTGATAACCTTTAAACCTTGTTAGTGATACAATGCAATGATATGATTACACTTTAAACCCTTAGCAGCAAAGTACTGCAACGATGTTATACCTTAAACCTTAAGTAGCGCTGACGGTATAAAGTACCCGCAGTGCGTACACCTTATCTATACTTATAAATCTTATACAGTTAAATACACTTTAAACCCTTGCAGGAAAGTGAGGACACAACACCGATTTGTAGTTGAAACCACAGGGTTCTAAGGCCACCGTGGATAATTTCAAAAGGTAAAACAGTACAAATCATACACTACAGGCTAACAAGATAAATCTAAAACAGAGTAATGGCTACAGAGAATGTACATACGTGAGAATGTTCGCAAGCGCAACCCGGCCGGTCCTCCGCTTGTCAGGTAGAAAGCGTTCAGAGTCTTCTGACCGGCCAGGCAACAATGGGCTTTTTATACACAACTTACATACACAATACAATGGTCACTGTAATCTCATTGTCCATTAGACACAGAGATGTGTCTTTACATTACAGGAGAGGTCATAGGTTGATTTGAAAATGTGGGCGATGTCTTTCTCAACTGCTCTTGTGGGTGGCATCCTCTGGATTCCCGCCGCATACATAATATACAGTAAATACAGTTAATATCTATATTCTACTTTTGCACATAACTATACGCTGGAACATGCGATCTTTCTCTAACCAACACCGGAATGTTACCCTTAAAATACCCTACAGCTGGATACTAGACATCACCTTCCAACCTTTATCTGACCCTTCCTATCATGCAAAGGCGAATCCCTTAGTCCTGGAACTGTTTAAACTGTTGATACTAGCTGATGTGGTGTAGCGTAACTATGTGTACAAAATGCACTATTTGGGTTAAATATGTAATGTTCTGATAACTCTCTATGCGCTCACAAACTCCGCCGTAAATACCCATACCACGCGCATGATTGCAGGGCGGAATAAGTGCACGCGTAGCGGGCATGTGTATGGGGTTAGTACATGGTGTATGCATTACAATATTTTTCGACTTTGACACTCCCTTAACTTGGTATTTAAAGAAAAAAAATCAGCGTTAGGTTGCTACATAAATTCTGACCATGGGGTAAATTTACTAAGATGGGAGTTCTATTTAAGATGGGATGTTGCCCATAGCAACCAATCAGATTCTACTTCTCATTTATCTAGACCATTCTAGAAGATAATACCTGGAATCTGATTGGTTGCTATGGGCAACTTCCCATCTTAAATAGAACTCCCATCTTAGTAAATTTACCCCCATGTGTAGGAATGATTTACAATAGTTTCCACATATAAAATACTTTGTTAGTTGTAACATTATTATTGTTTTTCTTCTAGATTATTTAACTGGATTTGTTATCTACACCACTGGTTTCATACTGGCCTTTTAAGGAATTATCATGACACTGTAGTTTGCAGATTTTAAAGGGACTGTATTTCTATGTGTGGGTTAATAGTGTGCATGAATCAGAAAATCGGTCCTTTGCAAACAGTGACAATGCACAGGCACTGATGATATTGGCAAGAATAACTTCTGGCAGGATCCGATGTGACAATAAAGAACCATTTCAGTTACAGGGGAGGTCAACTAAGCCAATTTAGTTTCACTTATTCTCCTCCGCATAATAACCTTTATTCGGGAGGAAATGAACTCAGTGGGCATAACAGTGCAGTTTAGATTCCCAGCACACTAAACAATTTAATTGCAGAAACACTTGTCTGTTAGTGTTGCAAGCTTCGGAGTCTCGTACGAGGATTCCATGGGGACTTCTTTCCTGGATCTAGGGAGAGAATTTCTGAAAAGCTGACCCCTCAAAAGGTAATGTACAGAAGACATCTGCGGCAATGAGCTGTATTTGTATGTGAGTCTGACTTGGCTTTATGCTTTATGTGTTTAGGAGTGGAACATGAGATCCCTTACATCAAAGCTGTTAATCACGGATCATTTTATAATACAGTAATTGCAGTATTCTCCTTATTGTCTGAAGTGGAGACTTATACTGTATGTTTAATATTTAGACATTTATTTTCCCCCTTTAATGTTAACTACAAAAGACAAGCGAATACTGCACTCTAGATACATAATGCATAAATAATGATCTCTAGATGGAAGGAGAGTTGCATTTAAATATGTTTAATTGAGATTCATTTTAATACTGTGTGTTTATTTGGTCACATAGGGACACATAGGGGCTCATACTGAGTTAGGCTTGTGCATATGCAGACAGGCAGTCTGATTTAGAGGTGCATGCAGCTGCATGCGTAGTTGCGATTTCACTTGCAGGGTCTATAAAATAATAGCAGAAGGGTGACTTTTATGAGTGACATATTTCTGTGATGCCGTTGTCTGAGCAGACACGTCATATACCAAATTAAAGGTCTTGGTCCATAGATTTGCAGAAAAATATTAGTTACTTCGTTTCATAGTTATTTGGCAAAATGTCCGCCTGCCATTTACAATGCATCACCAATGTGCTCTGGAAAATGTGACAGTTGGTGAACTCTCCCTGTGCACCTGCTGGATGATTTAGAACATGTGACCTGCTGGGTGGTCTGGAAACTGTGACCGTTATTTGCAGTTACTCACTAAGCAGGGATTTTTCAAAATCCGACTCCTAAGAGGATGATAAGTGGTAAAATGTTCTGCCCATCAAACCATTGCCTAGTTGAAACCAGGCATATCAGCTAGTACTAATGGCTCTGCCACCATCTTGTGCACATAGATGACCACTGACAGCGGCTGACTAGGGAATATCCAGAAAAGGGTTCCAACACACCTGTGTTTTAGTAGCCACTACCTGTTACCCAGTGGTGCAAGTAGAATTTTTCTTTAGTGGTACTGATAGTAAAAATAGGCATGGTCACATGTCATGAAGGGGTTTGGTCACACAAAACTAGGGAAGTGGCTACATAACAATAGGGGCATGGCCACATCATGCCACACACCAAATTGCCTCTTACACATTATACCAAACACCGTAATGCCCATAACACATTATGCCACACACCATAATGCTTATTACACATTATGCCACACACCATATTGCCCATTACACATTATGCCAGGCACCGTAACACCCATTACACATTATGCCACTCACCGTAATGCCTATTGCATATTATGCCACACACAGTTATGCCACTGACACCATTTCTATGTCCCACACACAAAAATGCCCCTTATAAATGATGCCCCAGTGGTGGGCTGGTTGTACTGAGTACCACCACCATATTTCTTAATGGACTCCGTACCACCCTACTTTCAGCACTGCTGTTACCTCCCCAAGACGATAACTACTTGTCACACATTTTGTGCATCTATCTTCTGTGCATACGCTATCACTATTCAATCGCTGCGTATGCGCAGTGCTGCTTGATAAATGCACGGTTGGAAATGCTGAACTGAAGCCGATTCGCCCAGGGATACAGATGCACCTGTCAATATCGGTATCACTTGCAGGTGCCTGAGAGCTGCAGCAAACACACACTGTTGATGATGATGATGATGGCGAGTGTCGCCAGCACTAGAGAGCTGCTTCAGTTTGCTGATTCACCTCTGAACTGATGCCGTTTTCTTAAATAATCACGTCTTTAGATTATTTTGTGGGTATTTTTTTAGAATTATTTGTTTGTTACTTTCATACACAAGAAGGAATATTATATCTGCTGTATTGTAGAAGGTTTTTATTTACTTAAACAAAACATAATACTGAGCGTGTGTTATTCTATCAAAATAAAGGTTAACAAATCAGGATTGTGACACTAAACTTAACGGCAGTATTTATCAGAAAACTTGTTGCCACCAATGGCCGACTAAACGCCTGATTCAGTGATGTACGTAAATGTATTTGCAGCTGTGAGTTTCTACGTAGCAGCTGTGCGGAACAAAATATGCAAATGTCTCAGCCGCAAGATACTTGGGTGCTGCGTAGCTGCCCTATCCAGCTATCACTTCAGTATAGCTCCATTTGTCCTGTGTTGGCCAACAGGGGAAACCCCCGGTGGGCCCCACGGAATGCGGGACCACCTCTTCCTCTAGGGTTCATGTTCCAGCACACTTGAATTATACATTATACAGATGTTACATTATACTGCACAGAACTATACTGCACAGAATTTTCTACAATGCGTTGCTGTTATTAGTGTGGTACATTTTCATGCATGCACTAGCAGTGTTTACTATACAGTATATATTTATCAAGGAGCCCAGACCATGCACTCTCTAATGGTTAGCCAAACCTCTGTGGTAGTTGGCCACACCCCCACTGGTGCCTGACAACACCTTTAGGGCCCCTAACACAGCGTTATCCCGGTGGGCCCTTTATGCCCCAGTCCAACACTGCATCCAGGCACAATCCAGTCTCATCTCAGTTAGGTACCACAAAGGGATTGACATGCAGTTTGAGATTTGCATTTAAAACTCAGTCCGAATAGGTTGCAGTAATGGAACTTTGGAACTTTAAAAATAAATAAATCACAAATTGCAAGTGACTTTCATACTGACTTTGAATAAGGCCCACAGTTAAGCGCTAAAAACAGATGTGGGGGCTTGTTACTGTTCATAAAAATGCTCCAAAATACAATTTACTAACATTTTTTTAGCAGCCCCACAGAAAATAATCCCCTGTGAGCCAACTTCCTCTTTCCTTATGTGGAATGTTTGAAACAGCTAAGATCTAATGATAATTTTGTTCATTTATTCCTCTTACTATTTCTGGCAATAGTCATATTTTTCTGTAGCTATCTTCATTTTTAGCCCTATTTCTTTGATATGTGAAGTATTGGGCTCTTGCAGGGGCAGATTGGGATCTGAAAGTAGCCCTGGAAAAATATGTATAAGTGGCCTTGTAATACGCCACTAGTGATGGAGTGGCGGTGTGTGAGTGGATCGAGTGGTACCTGCGTTTCCTGATCTTCTTCCTTGGCTTTCTGTACACTCGCTCTTAAAGCTTCCTTGGGGACTAGGCAGAGAGACAAGGACCCCCAAAGATCCCAACAAACATGTCACCACGCGTTAGGACAGTGACTGGTATTTTATTATAAGGAATAAGGGTGTCACTGCTGTTTTTGAGAGAAAATGGTTTAACATACACAATGGTACCAAATCAGGTAAAACACATGACAATCCTAACTGCTACAGTAATATCTTTCAGGTAACGCCAGTTATTTATTTATTTATTTATTAACAGTTTCTTATATAGCGCAGCATATTCCGTTGCGCTTTACAATTAGAACAACAGTAATAGAACAAAACTGGGTAAAAACAGACAGACAGAGGTAGGAAGGCCCTGCTCGCAAGCTTACAATCTATAGATAGTTACACCACACTTCACGGTCAAGCACACCTTTGCAAATGTAATACTCCACTTTTGCATGTAGTACAATATTAATTAAATTAACCTTGGCAATATTTCTAGTGTCCTCCAGATGGCAGTTGAATTTTTAGTTAGCAAAAGCACATTAAGAGGTAGAAGCAGTATGTCTCTCTTTGTTAGGATAGCCAAATGGAAGTAGTACAATTCCTGGTTTGGTGAGTTCATGTCCCCTCACTACAGTCTGTAATGCAACCTGCAGGGTGTGACAATAACTATATCACTGTCCAAGTCTCTCACATTGAGCCGGATGTACTAAGCAGAAAATGCAGTAAACCCCCTGTTTACCGCATTTTCCTGATGTACTAACCCCCGGCCGGCAGGTCAGCGCCGCGGCGGGGTACGCCAGCTTTAGCTGGCGATAGTCCATAGAAGCCTATGGGCTTCTCTCCGCTGCGCTGTGTGAGGGATCTGATCGGATCCCTCCCAGCATGCCCTGCGGCCGCCCCCGTCACCCCGCGCATGCGCAGACTGACTCCCGGGCCGAATCCCGGAAGTCAGGCTGCCGCTGTGCATCGTGGAGGTCTGCTCTTATTGGAAGAGCTGTCCTCCGCAATGCTGATCGCATTTGTTAGTACATTAGTACATCCCGCCCTTTGTGTGATAAGGGATGGTTTGTTGGTTTCTAACTCTCAATAGCAGCTGGATGTCAGTTGTAGTAGAGTGACTATGCTTCCCACTGACAGCCTGTTGTATCACACTTGGCTGAATGCAGAGCCAGATTAAGGCTATGGGGGGCCCGGGGCATTTCAAACAGGGGGGCCCCTAACGTAGAGGCAGGGAGATCAATTATATATATATATATATATATATATACCTGTATATACATATGGGATGTAGTTATATGACCGGTGGTCACAATACCGACGGCTACATTCTGCCCCCTCTCACAATCCCTACAGTCAGCATACCGACAAGCAGTGACTACTCCCACTCCCATCCGTAGAGTGGGAACAGAACCTGTGGCAAGATCAGCGCAGCTCACCACGAGCCCGCCGGGCATCTAAATGCCGAGATCCCAGGGTCGGTATGGTGACCGGCGGTCTCCAAATCACCGGTCACACAATACCAACCTATATATATATATATATATACGTACACACACACAAGTATATTATCTATCAAAGGCATGATGTCTGGCTTTCCCTCTGCATGAACAATGCTGCGTCAGGTGCCCGCCGGGTTTTGCGCTGGGTGGCCGCACAAATAAATCCACAATAGTCCCAATGGTGCAGCACTCCTGGCGTCTAAGTAATACCACTGTTTTAGGCATAAGTTTGACAACGTTTCATTGCCCTTTATTAGTGTGGCACTTTCATCAGGTCATGACACGTATAAAGGGCACTGAAATGTTGCCAAACTTATGCCTAAATCAGTGGTATTACTTAAACGCCAGGAACGCTGCACCATTGGGACTTTTATATATATATATATATATATATACACGCACACATATTTTATATATATATATATATATATATATATATATATATACACACATATATACACACACACACATATCTACACATATATATATTACATCGTGCACGGCTGCTGGTGATACAGGAGAGCGAGAGCTACAGCTCGTGCTGGCTCCACTTCTTCCGTGCAGCCTGCACATCCAGCCACTGACTGAGCCGCAGGCTGCTACATCACGCCATTGGACAGCTGAGCCGTCGCTCAGCTGTCCTGTGCTTCACGCAACGCCGGCGCCACTGCTGTTAGGTTGCCAGGGCAACCTATGAGGCGACGCGGTGTCCTGGAGCGCAGTGCTGCAGATCGGATCGGTAACACAGATCCGATCTGTGGCAGGTGAGGCAGCGGGGTCCTTTTTAGAAAGGGGGCCCCGGGGTACATACCCCCTGGGCCCCCCCCCCCCTTAATCCGGCTCTGGCTGAATGCTTTCTTCCAATGTGAGGGTTACCCAGCTGCCCTTAGTAAAAGTTCAATACAGAGTCTCTAGCTCCTGCTCTGTCTGGCCTCTCTCTCTTTCTGGCTCACACTGACTGACTGGGCACATAGGAGGTTGGCTGTCAGGTATCAGGCTGGGGATTCCCTGAGGGTCTGTCTGTTGCTGGCCCTCTCCTCCCTCTGATTTTACAGCAGCTTACCCTGGGGTGTTAGTGCTGCTTCCCAACGTGCCTGGCTGGTCACACTGTGATGTCTGCACCACTCTCTGTCCCTGTGTTGCGGCTCCTGGTGGCTGAGGGGATCTCTCCAGTCACTGGAGCTTCCTGCTGTCCTTCCACAGCTGCACCCCACTCTCAGGTACAAGCCAGCTCCCAGGCAGATCTACCCAGCTTGGCTCTGTCTCCTCACCCAGCTTTCTCTTCCCTCACCACAGGCTCCTCCCCTTCCTCAGTTCACAGGTCAGCCCGTTGCTGGGGCTCTGGATCTTTCCACTCTTCAGGTGCTGTGGCTGTCATCCTTCTGGGTCCTAGTGTTTCCCTGCTAACTGCTTGCATCATCCAGTAAGGGAACTGTTAACCCCTGCAGCACTGGAGCAAGTTAGTCCATTTACAAACGTGATACCCACTATTATTCATAGTGTTTTACCGGCGTATCACAGCCTCACATGGGCAGCACCAGAGGTATACTGTGTAACCAGTGCCGTAACTAGGCATTTTAGCGCTGTGTGCAAGAAACGTCATTGGCGCCCCCCTATGCAAAATAGGGTCAGTGCGCGCCACAGGCGCGCCAAAAAATATATTGGGGCGTGGCTTCATGGGGAAGGGGTGTGGCCACAAAATAATACCAATTCATATTACGGTGCACAGTAGCATACCGTCCAACATGACCCGCCCCACTAGGTACAAAATGCTCTGTTTCTGGACTTCCCTCTTAATTTATTATTGCCATCATCTGTGAAGAAACAGCTTTCTTATCATTTAACTAGTTCAACACAGGTGATGGCAATCATAAATTAAGAGGGAAGTCCAGGAACAGAGTATTTTGTACCTAGTGGGGCGGGTCATGTTGGAGGGTCTGCAGTAGTCTCCATTATTCAAATTATGCCGCACAGCAGCGCCACTACACCAGGTAGAGCCCCTTTTACACCTTACGGCAGACAGTCCCCCTTTTTACACATTATGGCAGACAGCGCCTCCTTTTTACACATTACTGCAGACAGCATCCCCCTTTTTACACATTACGGCAGACAGAGTCCCCTTTTTACACTGTACAGCAGACAGAGTCCCCTTTTTACACATTACGGCAGACAGCGTCCCCCTTTTTACACGTAACGGCAGACAGCGTCCCCCTTTTTACACATTACGGCAGCCAGTCCCCCTTTTTACACATTGTGGCAGACAGAATAGATAGATAGATAGATAGATAGATAGATAGATAGATAGATAGATAGATAGATAGATAGATAGATAGATAGATAGATAGATAGATACTAACCATCTCTCCCTGCTGGCTCAGGCTCTTCGGTGCAGGCTTCATGCAGCAGATCTCGGGCAGGGGAGAAGGAGGAGGATGGAGAGGGACTGAAGCCGCAGCAGCGCAGTGTAATTGGTGGTGGCGCCGCTGCAGCTGTCCCCTTCCTTCCGCATTGGCTGGCCGACGCCGCTGTGAATGCTGGGATGAGGGAAGTGCATCCTAGCATTCACAGCAGCGCCGGGCAACCAATGCGGAAGGAGAGAGGGACAGCTGCAGCGGCGCCACTACCAATTACATAGCATTGCTGCGGCTCCAGTCCCCCTCCCTCCTCCTCATCCCCTGCCTCCGGCGCTGCTCCTTTCCTCTTCTCCAGCGTGGTGCACACAGCACAGCACAGGCGGCTTGTAATGAGTCAATTTGCGCGACTGCGCTGTGTGTCAGGCACACCTGGCACACACGTAGTTACGGCTCTGCGTGTAACCATGGCGGCAGCACCACCCCTCACGTGCCAATAAAAAAACAGGCCCCGAATGCACATCGGCCTATCGGGGATCTTCGAGGAGAACCCTATAGCCAATCCGCCCCTGGGCTCTTGGACTCCAGGCATGTTGACACTATCACACCTAAAAAAATAAACTTCTGCCTGCCACCCCGTCACTGTTGCCCAGTGATGCAAATTCTGCTTGATGTGAAAGTCAAATATTATAATTAAGGTCATTTACTACGTGCAACACAATATAGAATACAGTAGTGCTTCTCTACACAGGAAAGCGGCTATGTTTGTTCATACTATATGCAAAACTCATAGTCATTGTTGTCTTTCTTCACGATTTGCATAGGTTTTCATTTTAATCTTTTATTTGGTAGCAAGCAAAAACTTGGAAGTACAATATTGCACAGTATATTGTTGTTAAATACAGTGAGCGGCTTTACTTAAGGAGTTCAAACATCCCCTTTAAGGGCCCATAATAAAATCTTGACCAATACAACAGCCGCAGTGCCTGTGTAGACAGCGGTAGTTACCAGCAACGGCGTGTCCTGAAATAGTGTGGGAAGATATTGCTTCATGCACAGAGGAACTTTTGGTTGCTTCTAGTGGAAAGATTGTGTGGGAATACTATTATGTAGTAACCGTGCCATGTTGGATTACCATTAAGTATGGGGGATTTAGCACAAGTGTATGTGCAAAGATGGCCACAACATATAAGATACTCTAGGAGAAGTTACAGCTGGTGTGACATGTGGGGAAGCGCTAGTAAGGAAAGGTGCTAGGATGGATCCTGACAACTGATTTATAAGAGAAATATACAAACAGAAACAGAGCCCTCCCTGGGATTTGAACACTCAAAGTTCACACAATGGCAATACAGTCATCTAATGCTCCCACAGTTTGGACTTCTCCTGGGATTCTTATACTACCACTAACAGTTGGCAGCACCTGACCATAGAGTCTTCCTGCTTTTGCCAAGCCCAACTCAACAGAACTGCCATAGACGTGACCAACTATCTTATGCTTTACATCATTTCTCCTAACATGAATCAGCCAGTTAGGAACCTTGGGTGTTGTATAGAAGATCTACAATGTCTGGGTCGACATTCATTATTTCAACCCCATATGGTCAAAATGCAGTAGGTCGACACTGGCAAAAGGTTGACATGCATTAGGTCGACACTGAGAAAATGACACAGGAAAAGGTTGACAGCTACAAAAGGTCAACACATGAAAAGGTCGACCTGTGAAATGGTCTACACAAAAAAGGATGACACAACATTTTAGTTTGTTTTTTGTGTCATTTTCACCATCAGAGCACAGTTTACTATTCCCAATTGTAGTCCACATGTATGGTAAAGTATAAAAAAAGTGTAAAAAAAATGCTAAATAAATTGTAAAAAGCTGTGTCAACATGTGTCGGCCTTATGCGTGTCACCCATTGCCATGTTGACCATTTGAACCTGTCGACCTTTTCCAGTGTTGACCTTTTGTCAGTGTCAACCTATTGCATGCCGACCCTTTGTCGGTGTCGACCTAATGCATGTCAACCATATGGGGTCGACCTAATGACTGTCGACCTAGACATTGTCTGTCTATACATTGGAACCCAGGAACCTTGATCCCAACCATTGGCTTACCTAAGATTGCATGATTACAGACTAGGCATGGACTTCCAGACTCCTGTGGTGATTCAACACATTTGGAACCATGGGTATTGGCCTGTCATTGGCAAAGGTCCCTGGAGATGGGCATGGGTAAGTCAATTTCTGTCCCTACGTCTACTGACATAGACTAGGAACAGGGTTTCATCAGAGTAATGTATTTAATTAAGATATTAAAACACAGTGCTATACAACTGCATAAGACATTCAATTAAATCATTTGTTTTTCCAGCTAAAGAAATAAATACACTATCAATTCCAAACATGGACAAAAATCTCAAATAAATAAGTGAAGTTGGAAAGTTCCACATTAACTGATCTTTACAAACTGGACATTTCAAGGCTGCACAGTGTCGTCTGTAATGTGGGAGTCCTGGGACCCATCAGGTTTCCTAGAAAAGTTTTGGGATAAATTTAAATGGCCAATTAGTTTTCTGTGTTCCTTGGAATGCTGACAGAGATATCAATTGTTAGAAGGATTCAGACCATTTTTTCATTGAAGCATGATCTAGACAAGAAAATCTGTCCTAGGAGAGGATGGAAAAATCAGTGGTTACTTTATGTTACTGCAGTGCTGTGAATAAATAACTTACTTAATATTTATTTAAATTTATTTTACCCTCACTGCTAACTATAGTATGTGAGCAATGTATCCATTTTCCATCATTTTCCATCATTGGTCCCAGTAAGTGGCATTGAAAATTGTGAAAAAAACAGAGGTGGGGACACTTCAATAAAATGGGCAAAGATATGGGCCAACATTGCGTAATGGAACAAGGAATGAAAGATACACTAGAGCTACATGGCAGAAAACAGTAGGAAAAAATTCCACCAAGTGACCATTCGCTTAAGTGGGGTATATAAATAATTATCACCCACTCTGCTTTTCCTTTAGTACAAGGGCAACCCATTGCTCATTGACTAGGCAACTGCTACATACATAGCACAACATGCCCTAGTTTTGTCTCCTGCCATCATGTCAGGTGCTCTGTTAAGTAAAGGGCGGTATTATAAGCTGCAGACCTGAGCCCAGTTTATCTTTCCCCTTTTCCTTCTGCAGTCGTGCTTCCCTGCTGCCAACACACAGCTGGTCATACTTTGCTATATTGTGGATAGTGAAATAGCTACAGTGATTCTCTCCATGTTGGCTGACCCAGGACTAATCTCCAGTTCCATATAATAGGTGAATGGTTACTCAGGGCAAAGTTTTATTCTTCTAATTGGTGGAAGGCTAGCTCCTGGACCAAACACAAATCTCCAGTCTGGGGAAAGGGCAAAGAGGACTAGATATTTGTTTATTATATCTAATCAGCAGCATTGAGTTTACATTACAGTCACCCTGCAGCAAGACGGGTAGCCCTTTTGGGGGAAAGGGGTGGGGGGAAGACAAGACAAATGAGAAGTGAGAAAGAGGATTCATCCAGTGACGACCAAGACTACTAATGTCATCTGATTGTTGACTAATTAGGGTTCCTTCCCGCTTAAGGGGTCTATTTACTAAGCCTTGGATGGAGATAAAGTGGGCGGAGATAAAGTACCAGCCAATCAGCTCCTAACTACCTTGTCACAGGCTGTGTTTGAAAAATGACAGGAGCTGGTTGGCTGGTACCTTATCTTCGTGCACTTTATCTCCACCTAAGGCTTAGTAAATAGACCCCTTGGTTCCAAAGTCACACAAATGTACAAATGCTAGTCATATGATAGGCAAAATGTAGCCGTGTCATTGCCACTTTTATTTTTTTGCATATTTGCTCATTGTGCTTCATTTTGGTGACTAACAGTATATAGTTGCACAGTACATGATTAGGCCATTGCTGTATCTTGCAGCTCTGTGTCACTGCAAGTATCCATTCCATATCTGTGCTGCATTTTGTGAGCAGTATATATAGTATTACAGTGCAGCATTTTGGTGACCAACAGTATATAGTTGTACAGTACAGTAGGCCATTGCTGTATCTTGCAGCTCAGTGTCACTGCAAGTATCCATTCCATATCTGTGCTGCATTTTGTGAGCAGTATATATAGTATTACAGTGCAGCATTTTGGTGACCAACAGTATATAGTTGTACAGTACAGTAGGCCATTGCTGTATCTTGCAGCTCAGTGTCACTGCAAGTATCCATTCCATATCTGTGCTGCATTTTGTGAGCAGTATATATAGTATTACAGTGCAGCATTTTGGTGAACAACAGTATATAGTGGTACAGTACATTAGGCCATTGCTGTAGTATCTTGCAGCTCAGCCACCTTCTGATCCCAAGCACTCTTTCAGATAAGAATTGTGTTATATGTAAGGAGCAACGAGGAGAGGGCCATCCATCTTTATAGCACTAACTAAGAGGGAAAAACTAAGGGTTAAGCTAAGGTATTGTGTAGGGTTTA
The DNA here is from genome assembly GCF_028390025.1 of Pseudophryne corroboree. Classification (NCBI taxonomy): domain Eukaryota; kingdom Metazoa; phylum Chordata; class Amphibia; order Anura; family Myobatrachidae; genus Pseudophryne; species Pseudophryne corroboree. The sequence continues at coordinate 126,908,773 of NC_086444.1, read as the reverse complement.
GCGGATTGAGTTTTAGGTTAGGGTATTGGGGTTATGGTTAGGGTGAGGTTTGGGGTGAGGGATGAGTTAGGGTCAGGATTAGGGTAGGGATGCTCTGAGATCTGGATATATACATTTAAATTTCTTGGGGGATCATTCTGACCCATTCGCACGCAGCGGTCCAGAATGCGCATGCACGGCGGCCGCAATGTGCATGTGCGACGTTACCCGGTGACAGGGGTCGCCGGGTTATGTCGCGTCCTACGATGGCAGCGGTCGCAGAGCCGACCGCAAAGAAGATTGACAAGAAGGAGGCATACCTGGGCGGATCAGGACCGTAGGAGACCGTTTTCAGGGAGTGGTAAGGAAAACGCAGGTGTGTCCAGCAGAACGGAGGGCGGATGTCTGACGTCAAAGCCAGCTCCAGCATCGCAGAGATCGTCGCACAGGGTAAGTACGTCCAGGGCTAGTCTTCTTCTGCTTGAATTTTTTTTAGCTTAGCAGGACTGCACAAGCGATCGCAGCCCTGCTAAGCTAAAAGAACACTCCCCCATAGGCGTGGACTAGTTGATCGCCGCAGCAAAAAGTTGCTGGCTGCGATCTACTTGGAATGACCACCTTTGTGTAGATTCAGGCCTAGTATACAGTTTCAACTGCTGTGTAAGGTGGAATTGCAGCCTCCTTTACACACTCATCTATACACCTAGATCCTGTCCAGTCCAAGGAATACAAGTTTCTGATCCAATAATCCTGAGAATGCAGCCTATTGACTTATAATGACTAGTGACAATGTTATTAAGCGATGTTCTGTAATAAGATGATTTGGAGACACAAGATGGTTTCATCTACTGTATGTGGGCAGTTGGTTTACTTTAAATGTGACACAGGTGTCAAATCTACTTCCAAAAGTCCTAGGGCGTGATTCAGATTTGTACGCAATGCAGATGTTGATGCAAATGAGCGATTACTGGTAGTCAGTGCATGTGCCGCCATCACACTACATATGAACCAAGGTACTTTTGTGATGCTGCTCGAAACCAGGAATGAAAATAAAGTGCTCTGGATTGTTGAAGGAGGGGGGTCCAAACTACTGTAGTGATGAGCGGGTTCGGTTTCTCGGAAACCGAACCCCCCCGAACTTCACCCTTTTTACACGGATCCGAGCCATACTCGGATTCTTCCGTATGGCTCGGGTAACCCGAGCGCGCCCGAACGTCATCATCCCGCTGTCGGATTCTCGCGAGATTCGGATTCTATATAAGCAGCCGCGCGTCGCCGCCATTTTCACTCGTGCATTGGAAATGTTAGGGAGAGGACGTGGCTGGCGTCCTCTCCGTTATTGTTGAACTTGATTGTGCTGTGCACTATTGCTTAATTGTGGGGAGGATTGGGGAGCAGCTGTATAATGTAGGAGGAGTACAGTGCAGAGTTTTGCTGATCAGTGACCACCAGTTATCCGTTCTCTGCCTGAAAAAAACGCTCCATATCTGTGCTCAGTGTGCTGCATATATCTGTGCTCACACTGCTTAATTGTGCGGACTGGGGAGCAGCTGTATTATATAGCAGGAGTACAGTGCAGAGTTTTGCTGACAGTGACCACCATTATACGTTGTCTGCCTGAAAAACACTCCATATCTGTGCTCAGTGTGCTGCTTTATTGTGGGGACTGGGGACCACCAGTATAATATTATATAGGAGGAGTACAGTGCAGAGTTTTGCTGACCAGTGACCACCAGTATATAATTATATAGCATTACGGTACAGTAGGCCACTGCTGTACCTACCTCTGTGTCATCATTAAGTATACTATCCATCTACATTCTATACCTGTGGTGCATTTTAGTTTTGCAGTTTGCTGACACAGTGACCACCAGTATACTATATATAGCAGTACGGAAGGCCACTGCTGTACCTACCTCTGTGTCGTCATTAAGTATACTATCCATCTACATTCTATACCTGTGGTGCATTTTAGTTTTGCAGTTTGCTGACACAGTGACCACCAGTATACTATATATAGCAGTCAGGGCCGGTTCAAGGGCGCTCTGCGCCCCGGGCAGGAAAAGGGGCGTGGCCTAATACAGGGGGCGTGGTCCATTACACCCCCTGTACGCACCGCTCAGCAAAGTTACTCTCCACGAAGGGAAACTAGACGCATAGCGTCTAGTTCCCTTCACAGGAGGCGAACGGGGACGGCAGCGGGCAGCGGATGCGGACGGGGGACACAGCGGGCAGCAGTGGCGGATCTTGCCATGGTGCGGCGCCCTCCGGATGGCGCCAGCGCCCTCCGGAAGGCGGCGCCCCGGGCAAAAGTCCTGCTTGCCCGTGGCAAGATCCGCTACTGATAGCAGTACGGTACGGAAGGCCACTGCTGTACCTACCTCTGTGTCGTCATTCATTAAGTATACTATCCATCTACATTCTATACCTGTGGTGCATTTTAGTTTTGCAGTTTGCTGACACAGTGACCACCAGTATATATAGCAGTACGGTACGGAAGGCCACTGCTGTACCTACCTCTGTGTCGTCATTAAGTATACTATCCATCTACATTCTATACCTGTGGTGCATTTTAGTTTTGCAGTTTGCTGACACAGTGACCACCAGTATACTATATATAATAGCAGTACGGTACGGAAGGCCACTGCTGTACCTACCTCTGTGTCGTCATTAAGTATACGATCCATCTACATTCTATACCTGTGGTGTATTTTAGTTTTGCAGTTTGCTGACACAGTGACCACCAGTATACTTTATATAATAGCAGTACGGAAGGCCACTGCTGTACCTACCTCTGTGTCGTCATTAAGTATACTATCCATCTACATTCTATACCTGTGGTGCATTCTAGTTTTGCAGTTTGCTGACACAGTGACCACCAGTATACTATATATAATAGCAGTACGGAAGGCCACTGCTGTACTTACCTCTGTGTCATCATTAAGTATACTATCCATCTACATTCTATACCTGTGGTGCGCCTCTTTTTTTCTTTGCATCATGTGCTGTTTGGGGACTATTTTTTTGAAGTGCCATCCTGCCTGACACTGCAGTGCCACTCCTAGATGGGCCAGGTGTTTGTGTCGGCCACTTGTGTCGCTTAGCTTAGTCACACAGCGACCTTGGTGCGCCTCTTTTTTTCTTTGCATCATGTGCTGTTTGGGGACAATTTTTTTGAAGTGCCATCCTGCCTGACACTGCAGTGCCACTCCTAGATGGGCCAGGTGTTTGTGTCGGCCACTTGTGTCGCTTAGCTTAGTCACACAGCGACCTTGGTGCGCCTCTTTTTTTCTTTGCATCATGTGCTGTTTGGGGACTATTTTTTTGAAGTGCCATCCTGCCTGACACTGCAGTGCCACTCCTAGATGGGCCAGGTGTTTGTGTCGGCCATTGTGTCGCTTAGCTTAGTCACACAGCGACCTTGGTGCGCCTCTTTTTTTCTTTGCATCATGTGCTGTTTGGGGACTATTTTTTTGAAGTGCCATCCTGCCTGACACTGCAGTGCCACTCCTAGATGGGCCAGGTGTGTCAGGAATCCGCAGTCTCCATTGCATCACTTCCAGTGAACAGGGGTCTCCTGGCTTCAGTCCTCTGTTTTCAGAGTATTCCCTGTGAATTGGACCTGTGGAACTACAGGTCCCAGCAGTTCCAGTATTCAGTCTCCTGCAGCCCACAGCTCACTGTGCTCCACCTAACCAGTTCTATCTTTTGGTAACCACTGGTTTCAGCCAGCAGCCTGGAGTACACAGTGCTTCTAGTTAAACAGCATTAACTCCCGGTGCACTACTGATCCCAGCCAGCAACCAGCAGTGCATGGCATTAACTGTCTACAGTGTTATTCTCCCGGTTAATCACCAGCTCCAGTTAACTCACAGCTGATCTGAACACCCAATCCAGCAGGGTGTGTTCTCATAGAGATCATCCAATCATCACAGACCAAGGTGTTTAAACTCCAGTTCCTGGCTCAGTCTCTTTGCCTTGGACAACACGTCACATTCTGTGAACAGGCGGCTCCAGTTTGCAATCCTCTGTCTACAGAGATATCCTTGTGTATTGGACCTGTAGAACTACAGGTCCCAGCTGTTCCAGTTCCGTTCCAGTTTCCAGCTGTTCCAGTGTTCCTGTGGAACTACAAGTTCCAGCAACCACTCCAGCTCTCCTGCGACATTCAGTGTGCAAGTTCCTGTGTTCCAGTCTCCAGTTCCTCCGTGTTCCTGGTTACCTTCCTGAATCCTCCGTGTTCCTGGTTACCTTCCTGGATCCTCCGTGTTCCTGGTTACCTTCCTGGATCCTCCGTGTTCCTGGTTACCTTCCTGGATCCTCTGTGTTCCTGGTTACCTTCCTGGATCCTCCGTGTTCCTGGTTACCTTCCTGTTCCTCCGTGTTCCTGGTTACCTTCCTACAGCTCTGTGGAACTACAAGCATCAGCAACCCCTGCATCTGTATTTGGCTCCACACCTATCTACAACCACAGTGTGCTTCAGCCTCAGCAGTAGAGACTCTCTCCAGGTGCATTCCATCACCTCACCTGTGAAGCAGCTTGCTAGCTGCCTGTGCTTAACGAACTGCACTGTGAACATTCACGTGAGTCTCCTGCATCTGCTACCAGGTTGCTATACATTTATTACCATCTCTGCTGGCTCCACGTTTTAAACCACTCTGGTTTCCACACCAGTGGACTTATCCATCATACTGTCATATTACCATTCCTTCCATAGACTCTCAGCTTCCAAGCTGCACCATTTCCATTACATACTTTTTATTGTTTATTCCTGCACGTTATTCTGCTGCCTTGTTGTGTGAACATTTATGTTAATAAATAACATTGCGCACATGCGCAGGAATCCAATCCAGTCTCCTCACTTCTTCCATCCTACCTCCACTGACCCACTAGCGCCCCCTCCGGGGACACAAACCAGACCGAACCTGACAGTTTGTCCAAGGCCCATGGACCCGGATGGTGGTCAGAGTGTGGGGTCAGGGATACTCCAGAGTTTGGTGTCACGACTCAATGATTATGAGGCTGCACAACAACAACAACTGATCCTGTTTCTACAGGGAATGTCTATCCGTTTGGATACCTTGCAGCAATCCCTTCCAAGTTCTGTTGTTTCTCCAGTTCCTGTTCAAGTCACTCCTGCTCCAGTCATTTCAACTTTCCCTGCACAATCCGTTCCTGTGGATGGATGTTGCTCAAGTCAGTTCTATGGCAGTCCCTTCACAGCTAACTCTCCTGAGAGAGCGACTTCCTCCTTTGAAAGTTTCAAGACTCCTTTGTTGTCTGCTGTGAACTCTGAACCAATAAGAACTCTTTATCATCTATTGGAACAACTTCAAAGTCTCCTAACAAAAATCATTCTAATGATGCCAGAAATCCTGGGTGGTGCTTTAAACGCAGTGAAGAGTACTGCTCAAAGTTGAGACTAGTGCGACCTCCGTGTCAACTTTTCTTCAAACTAAAGTCTCTTCTCCTATGCAGAGAGAGGGCAGATTCCAGAGCTACCCGCGCTCCAAACTCACGGAAGCTGAACGCCGGCATCGCAAGCAGCTTCACCTCTGCTTTTACTGTGGGAGTTCTAGTCATCTTATTAAGGACTGTTCCTTCCGCAACTCAAAAGTTGGTGACAGGTCCCAACATCACAGTGTTTTCACCTGCAAACCTTCCAACGTATCCTCTACAGTTTCAAGTTCCTTTACCCCGGACAGGAGTGTCCAAAAAGTCTACGATTGGGGTCCTGTGACAAATAGACCCAAGCCCAAGTTCAGAAATCAACAGAGACTATCTATGTTACCCATAACTAAAGTAGTATCTGTGCCTACAGCCCGAGAAGGGGCATCTGTGCCTACAGCCCGAGAAGGGGCATCTGTGCCTACAGCCCGAGAAGGGGTATCTGTGCCTACAGCCCGAGAAGGGGCATCTGTGCCTACAGCCCGAGAAGGGGCATCTGTGCCTACAGCCCGAGAAGGGGCATCTGCGCCTACAGCCCGAGAAGGGGTCATCTGCGCCTACAGCCCGAGAGGGGTCATCTGCGCCTACAGCCCGAGAGGGGTCATCTGCGCCTACAGCCCGAGAGGGGTCATCTGCGCCTACAGCCCGAGAGGGGTCATCTGCGCCTACAGCCCGAGAGGGGTCGTCTGCGCCTACAGCCCGAGAAGGGGCGTCTGTGTCTACAGCCCGAGGAGGGGCGTCTGTGTCTACAGCCCCAGGTGGGGCATCTGATGTTCAGGTTCCAGAAGTGGCATCCGGGCATGCAACTCAAAGAAGTGTGTCTGATCTATTAACCCCAGGAGGGGTCTTTGGAGTTTCAGCCTCAAGTGAGGAATCCAGGGCCAAGATCCCAGGAGGAATTCTTAAAGCCACAGATACAGACATGAACTTTTGTTTGCCAACTTCAGAGAGTGCTACCAGCTCAGTACCACTCCAAGAGGGATCATCAGAACATCCAAATTCTGTCTATACAGAGTCAAGTGTCAATGGACCTAGCCCGGTTCCAGCCGTCGGTCCAAAGTCTCCACTGGTTCCAGCCAGCCTGAGTGGCTCCAATGATGGGCTACCTCCTTCGGTTCCAGCCGATTCCAGAATCCTCGGATCAAATCCGGTCCTATCCGTCAGTCCGAGGACTCCACCGGTTTCTGCCGCTTCAAGCTCTTCCGGACCCAATCCGGTCCCATCCGTCTGTCCGGATCAGCCTCCTTCGGTTCCAGCCGATTCCAGTAAGCCTCCTTCGGTTCCAGCCGATTCCAGTCTCTTTGGATCAAATCCGGTCCTATCCGTCAGTCCAAAGACTCCTCCGGTTCCAGCCGGTTAAAGCTTTTCTGGACCCAATCCGGTCCCATCCGTCTGTCCAGATCAGCCTCCTTCAGTGCAAGTCAATTCAAGTAGTCCTGTACAAATCCCGGATCCATCCGTTTGTCCAAAGTTGCTCTCTGTCCCTACCGATTCCAGTTCCTCTGAACCCGGTGTGGTTCTCTCCAGTGTTTCAAGTAAGCAACTCCCGTCGCTATGTCCAGAGTCTACGGTTCTTGCAGATATTGCAGTTGCCTCAACCCAGATGGAGGCTCTAAGCATCTCACCCCAAGATGAAGCTTCTAGCGTTCAGTCAACCTCAGCTGAGAATTCCCGTCAGTCAATCCAGGAGATGACGTCCTCTCTCCACCCTAGAGCATTTCAAGTTGATTCTACTCCTGCTTCTGAATGCTTATTCCAGTCCTCTACGCTCAAGTGTCCTACATGGTCTTCCGAGACTTCAACTGACATTCAGCCTTCCAAGTGTCCACTAGATACACAAGCTCCAGTCTACTTTGATGGTGACTATGCTCAGTTCCGTGCAGTGGCGAGCCAATACCTCGCTTTTACTGAGTCGGAATCTTCAGTGAGTATTACTCCAGCCAATGCAATCAGATACTTCCTCCTGTTCTTCAAAGGTAGAGCACTGGACTGGGCGAATCCTCTTATTGAATCTAAAGATCCGCTACTGAGTGATCTTCCGGCTTTCTGCGAAGCCGTAAAACAGGAGTTTGCTCCAAAGTTTATGCATTCAAAGTCATCTGGGCAATCTGGCCAATTTGTCAACAGTTTGTCTACTGCTAAATCCTCTCCAACATCTCTGTCTGTGCAAGATCAGGATACATTAGACCAAGCTATTAAAGATTTCCAAGCTGCAAAGTCAAGACAAGGTTATCAGACTACAGATTTGAAAGTTGCATATACTTCCGTGTCTCCATCCTACAGCAACACTTCTGAAAGTATTGACTCCCCGGATTCAACATCTGCTCAGTCTTCTGATCAGTCTTCCAGTTCTCAGTTTTTCGACTCAACTCTTTCCAAACACGATCAGGTTCTGTTGAATCAATGTATCAGAGATTTCAAGAATTACAAGAATTGGAGAGCTCAAAAACCAGTACAAAGTCTACCATCTGTTGATGTAAGTGTTGGCTATGCTGCCGTTACCCCTAGTCCTGGTGTCTCATATAGCTTCAAATTCACTGGTCCACAGGTTGTCTCAGATAATGTTGTTCCTAAACAAAAGGCTTCCATGACCACACTAGACCTGGACTTTGACTCTGAAAGTGAGTTTGTTGATGAAGACTCAAGTTACATTATGGGAGGTTCTATCCTTCCTAGCTATGCCTTTTCCCAGGAAGTAAATTATGTCTCAAATGACCATGAATGGTCTACTTGTTCTGACGAAGAAAATCTGTCTTCTGAAGATGAAAGTTGGGAAGACTATTGAGGACCTCTGCTTTTGTGTATTCCGAAGTTCTTTTTCAAGGATCCTCCAAGTTCCAGCGTGGGTGTTCGGTGCCCACCCATAAAAGGGTGGATACTGTCAGGAATCTGCAGTCTCCATTGCATCACTTCCAGTGAACAGGGGTCTTCTGGCTTCAGTCCTCTGTTTTCAGAGTATTCCCTGTGAATTGGACCTGTGGAACTACAGGTCCCAGCAGTTCCAGTCTTCAGTCTCCTGCAGCCCACAGCTCACTGTGCTCCACCTAACCAGTTCTATCTTTTGGTAACCACTGGTTTCAGCCAGCAGCCTGGAGTACACAGTGCTTCTAGTTAAACAGCATTAACTCCCGGTGCACTACTGATCCCAGCCAGCAACCAGCAGTGCATGGCATTAACTGTCTACAGTGTTATTCTCCTGGTTAATCACCAGCTCCAGTTAACTCACAGCTGATCTGAACACCCAATCCAGCAGGGTGTGTTCTCATAGAGATCATCCAATCATCACAGACCAAGGTGTTTAAACTCCAGTTCCTGGCTCAGTCTCTTTGCCTTGGACAACACGTCACATTCTGTGAACAGGCGGCTCCTGTTTGCAATCCTCTGTCTACAGAGATATCCTTGTGTATTGGACCTGTGGAACTACAGGTCCCAGCTGTTCCAGTTCCGTTCCAGTTTCCAGCTGTTCCAGTTCCGTTCCAGTTTCCAGCTGTTCCAGTGTTCCTGTGGAACTACAAGTTCCAGCAACCACTCCAGCTCTCCTGCGACATTCAGTGTGCAAGTTCCTGTGTTCCAGTCTCCAGTTCCTCCGTGTTCCTGGTTACCTTCCTGAATCCTCCGTGTTTCTGGTTACCTTCCTGGATCCTCCGTGTTCCTGGTTACCTTCCTGGATCCTCCGTGTTCCTGGTTACCTTCCTGGATCCTCCGTGTTCCTGGTTACCTTCCTGGATCCTCCGTGTTCCTGGTTACCTTCCTGTTCCTCCGTGTTCCTGGTTACCTTCCTACATCTCCGTGGAACTACAAGCATCAGAAACCCCTGCATCTGTATTTGGCTCCACACCTATCTACAACCACAGTGTGCTTCAGCCTCAGCAGTAGAGACTCTCTCCAGGTGCATTCCATCACCTCACCTGTGAAGCAGCTTGCTAGCTGCCTGTGCTTAACGAACTGCACTGTGAACATTCACGTGAGTCTCCTGCATCTGCTACCAGGTTGCTATACATTTATTACCATCTCTGCTGGCTCCACGTTTTAAACCACTCTGGTTTCCACACCAGTGGACTTATCCATCATACTGTCATATTACCATTCCTTCCATAGACTCTCAGCTTCCAAGCTGCACCATTTCCATTACATACTTTTTATTGTTTATTCCTGCACGTTATTCTGCTGCCTTGTTGTGTGAACATTTATGTTAATAAATAACATTGCGCACATGCGCAGGAATCCAATCCAGTCTCCTCACTTCTTCCATCCTACCTACACTGACCCACTAGCGCCCCCTCCGGGGACACAAACCAGACCGAACCTGACAAGGTGTTTGTGTCGGCCACTTGTGTCGCTTAGCTTAGTCACACAGCAACCTTGGTGCGCCTCTTTTTTTCTTTGCATCATGTGCTGTTTGGGGACTATTTTTTTGAAGTGCCATCCTGCCTGACACTGCAGTGCCACTCCTAGATGGGCCAGGTGTTTGTGTCGGCCACTTGTGTCGCTTAGCTTAGTCACACAGCGACCTTGGTGCGCCTCTTTTTTTCTTTGCATCATGTGCTGTTTGGGGACTATTTTTTTGAAGTGCCATCCTGCCTGACACTGCAGTGCCACTCCTAGATGGGCCAGGTGTTTGTGTCGGCCACTTGTGTCGCTTAGCTTAGTCACACAGCGACCTTGGTGCGCCTCTTTTTTTTCTTTGCATCATGTGCTGTTTGGGGACTATTTTTTTGAAGTGCCATCCTGCCTGACACTGCAGTGCCACTCCTAGATGGGCCAGGTGTTTGTGTCGGCCACTTGTGTCGCTTAGCTTAGTCACACAGCGACCTTGGTGCGCCGCTTTTTTTCTTTGCATCATGTGCTGTTTGGGGACTATTTTTTTGAAGTGCCATCCTGCCTGACACTGCAGTGCCACTCCTAGATGGGCCAGGTGTTTGTGTCGGCCATTGTGTCGCTTAGCTTAGTCACACAGCGACCTTGGTGCGCCTCTTTTTTTTTTTTTTTGCATCATGTGCTGTTTGGGGACTATTTTTTTGAAGTGCCATCCTGCCTGACACTGCAGTGCCACTCCTAGATGGGCCAGGTGTTTGTGTCGGCCACTTGTGTCGCTTAGCTTAGCCATCCAGCGACCTCGGTGCAAATTTTAGGACTAAAAATAATATTGTGAGGTGTGAGGTGTTCAGAATAGACTGGAAATGAGTGGAAATTATGGTTATTGAGGTTAATAAAACTATGGGATCAAAATGACCCCCAAATTCTATGATTTAAGCTGTCTTTTAGGGTTTTTTGTAAAAAACACCCGAATCCGACAAAAAAATTTAGGTGAGGTTTTGCCAAAACGCGTCCGAATCCAAAACACGGCCGCGGAACCGAATCCAAAACCAAAACACAAAACCCGAAAAATGTCCGGTGCACATCACTGGTCCAAACCAGTATTTTGCCTAGGGCCCCATGAGGTCTAAATCTGTCTCTGCTGCCAGGGGGAGTTAGGCTGCAGGATGGTGTGGGAACAGTTAGGCTGCCGGTGGTATGGACACAATAGGCTGTGTGTGTGTGTGGGGGGGAAGAGTTAGGCTGCAGGAGAGGCGTCTCTGTACACATAACAGTATGCAAGTTCAAGAACAGATGCTGCCAGTGGGCATATCTTTACACATAACAGTATGCAAAAGGCAGAACAGACACTTATGGTGGGAGTCTCTGCACACATAACAGTATGCAAGTGGTGGAACAGACACTTATGGTGGGAGTCTCTGCACACATAACAGTATGCAAGTGGTGGAATAGACACTTATGGTGGGAGTCTTTGTACACATAACAGTTTGCAAAGGGCGGAACAGATGCTGCCGGTGGGAGTCTTTGTACACATACTGTAATAGTATGCAAACGATGGAACATTTGCTGCCGGTGGACGTCTCTGTACACATGACAGTATGCAAGTGGGAGAACAGATGCTGCCCAATGACGGAAATTGTGAGTGGTGGGTCCAGGTGGAAAAATACGCTTTGGGCACCCCTCATCTGCCCCACCCCAAGTTCACAAATATGCAATAGAGCAGTGGGTGACAGGGATAGGCAGAGGGTGACAGGAAGAGGCAGTGGGTGACAAAGAGAGAGTGACAAGGAGGGGCATTGGGTGATAGGGATAGGGTAAAAGGTATAGGCAGTGAGTGACAGGTATAGGTAGTGGGTGATGGAGAGAGGGTGGCAGGTATAGGCAGAAGGTGACAGGAAGAGGCAGTGGGGACAGGGTGATGGAGAGGCATTCAGTAGCAGAGAGGGTGACAGGGAAAGGCAGCGGGTAACGAGATAGGAAGTGGGTGGCAGGTAGAGGGAGTGGGTGACAGGAAGAGGGTGACCGGTAGAGACAGAGGGTGATAGGTATAGTCAGCGGTGACAGTAATAGGCTCACTGAGAAGCAGCGGGTGACTGGGATAGGGTGACAGGGAGTGGGTGAAAGTTATAATCAGCGGGTGACAGGAAAAGGCTGACTGAGAGGCAGTGGGTGTGGGTGACTGGGAAAGGGTGACAGGGATTAGGTGACAGGAATAGGCTGACTGAGAGATAGTGGGTTACTGGGATAAGGTGACAGGGAATTGGTGACAGGTATAATCAGCGGGTGACAGGAATAGGCGGACTGAGAGGCAGTGAATGACTGAGATAGGGTGACAGGGAGACGGTGATAAGTATGTTGCATAAATTAGTTATTTTAACGTAGCCCAGAACTGCGGTGCATGGAGGGCAACCTTCTTCTTAATGCCGTGGACAGTGTCAGAAGACCATCATCAAGAACAGCCTGTTTCACACAGCGTCACAGAGGAAGTCGGATCTAGGGATGGCCATCCACCATCGATTATTCCTAATCATCGATGGTTTATGGCCGATGTCTAATGCTTTTGCCATCTATGGGAGAGAACCAGATGGTTTCCCTCTATAGATGGCACAACATAAACAAATATATATATTTTTTTTTTCAAGGTGCCGGGACTTAGAGCATAGCTCCACCTCCGACACCCGTAAAGCCCTGCCCCGAGCTGTGATTGGCCTGCAGATCATTCACAGAAATAACAGGGATGTCACACTCACAGCATCAGTGTACAGACACCCGAGTCAGCAGCAGCGAGCAGAGTGCTATTGTAATTTACTGGTGTAGTCGGACTGGCGGCGGGCGGTGCAGCGCTGCCGGCAACATACAATGAGTCAGTGTGACTTATTGTGATGTCACCAGCTGTGGGCCCCTTCACTTTGGCGGGCCCCGGGGCAGTGCATCAGCTGCACCACTGCTAGTTCCGCCATTGATGCTGCCAGTGGGAGCCTCTGTACACATGACAGTGGTTGTGTCATTATGATTAGTATATTTTCGCAGATCCACTGTGTGCGAAAAACTCAGTTGTGACTGCACCAGCGCCCACCACTGAATCAGACCTGAAGTCACATGGTACAGCTATGGCTACATAATTATTCTATTTACTCTCATTCACTCTGTGTGTCCTAGTCTGAGCGGGAAGCTGGAACACAGCATCACTGCACTGACTTTCTCATTTTGTTCTTCAATGGAAGCTTGTTTTGCCACACGTTTGAATAACAAAGTTATTGATTTAGTAAGTGCAGCAGTCCAAACAGATCAATGTGTGACATTCAGCCCTTTCCCAAAGTTTATTTAGATTTACTGGGAACTGTTAGCACATGAATAATAGCCATCAATAGTAGCTTATTTTAGATTTAGGCAATGGGTCAATCAGGATGTTTTTTGTTGAAACACCTACGGGGGTCTGCTGGCCATCGATATGTGTTGTATTTAAACAAAAGCACATATCTACATATTTTGTACTAGTCGGTAAAACAATAAGGTTATATGGTCTGTGAGCTGCTGGCAAACCCTCTCGTCCTCTGTCTCCTGTGAATAGACTCTGTGCGCATGCGCAATGCGTCTATTCACCGCTGCTCTGCTAAGCAGATCAGTGACTACACCCAACTGCTTCCCCCACCGCGGGACACTGCTGACCACGGGTGGGACAGCGGGACAGTCCCAATAAACGGGACTGTCCCGCGAAAATCGGGACAGTTGGGAGGTATGGTATATACAGTATGTCAGTGCAGATGATCAGTTTACATAGGTTGTATAACTTGTATATTGTTTAAGCCTCAAGTGTTTTGGTTCAGATTCAGTTTTTGGTTCGGTTAAAAAAACTATTTAATTAAATCAATAATCATTGATAAAAATCTATAAAAACAGCCGAAATCATGTAATTTTTGCAATCCAAAACCCAAAATTTGGAATTAAAATCCAAATTCCGAATAGTGGGAAGATACAAACTGAGGGGGTCATTCCGAGTTGATCGCTCTCTACCTACTTTTTGCAGCCGCGTGAACGCATATTCGCCGCTCACTGGGGAGTTTATTTCAGCTTTGCAAGTGTGCGAACTCCTGTGCAGCCGAGCAGTACAAAAATAGTTTGTGCAGTTTCTGAGTAGGTCTGAACTTACTCAGCCACTGCGATCACTTCAGCCTGTCCGGTCCCGGAATTGACATCAGACACCCGCCCTGCAAACGCTTGGACACGCCTGCATTTTTCCAACCACTCCCTGAAAATGGTCAGTTGACACCCATAAACGCCTTCTTCCTGTCAATCTTCTTGCGATCTGCTGTGCAAATGGATTCTTCGTTAAATCCATTGCCCAGCAACGATCCGCTTTGTACCCGTACGACACGCCTGCGCATTGCGGTGCCCACGCATGCGCAGTAGTAACCTGATCGCTGCGCTGCAAAAACTGGCAGCGTGCGATCAGGTCAGAATGACCCCTGAGACTCACCTTGGAACTGATCTCCTCAGGAGATCCGGACCGGGTTCTGGTTCGTTCCAATCCACAAAATTTGGTTGGATTTCTGGAGGACAGGACTGTACGTCTTTACCCCAAACACACACACTCTGTACCACCCCAACTCCCCTCTCTGCTCATTTATCCACCACCACCCCATAATCTATCCCTCACCCTCCACAATGTGCATACTTACCCCATTCTTGCCTACTTTTGAAAAACCATTTAAGTGAGATTGTGAAAGTAAAGGTGCATACACACTAGGCGATAATAGTAAACAACGAAGCTCATTTTGCCCTTCCTGAGCGACGTTGTTTACTATATTGGCCAGTGTATATGCCGCCGCCGCCGAGTGATGTGCGGCCCCACGGGGCATTACCCTCGCTGTCAGCCGTGCATGCAGCTCAATTTGGAACGTCATCCAAAAGCTGAACGCACTGAGCGATATCGTTGTCATATCGCTCAGTGTGCACGCACTGCCGCCAACTGCCCCGGCAGGGAAGGGAACACACTGGGCGACGTCGCTCATAGAGCACATCGCCTAATGTGTACCCAATTTAACACCTATCAGTGCTGAAGTGTACTTCTACATCTGAGAGGTGTCATAAAATTACTTATATGCAAATGTAAATGACCCCCAAAGTTAGTAAGATCTACTTGTTGAAGAAAAGACACTGATGCATACTTGCCTACCCTCCCGGAATGGCCAGGAGCGCTGGTAACATAACCGCATTCCGATCGGAGTGCACAAGTAAGGTCTGAGTGATGGATGGGATTTATTTTATGTACCCATGTTTTCCAAATTACAGTAGGAAATACTAGACCTTCATAAAGTAATAATTATACAGCGTTGTTGTTGTTGTTTTTTTCCTTGTTTTTTTTATACTGTCTGCATTTCATTGACTTCATTAATGAGGAGCCATTGTGTCTGAAGAGGGAATATACTTTGACACTTGGCTGTCAATAGAAATTTGAAGGGTTGCCGGCTACATTGTGCAGAAAGAGCATCTGTGTGCGCAGATAAAGAATTTCCCATTGTGATACATTTTCACACAAGTCTTTCAAAACTTCAACTGTAAATTGTTCTTTTGCAGGGCAGTGAGACACAAGTCTCTGATATTTTTAAACACATTGAAATAAATGTTTACAGTGAGTCTCAGGGTGTCTACTGACATCCCAACTGTCCCGATTTAGGCTGATTTGCGTGGCTTAATCAAACTTTTGTGGCTACACAATTGTCTGTTTTTGTTTAACAAAGTCCTGATTTTTCATTCTAGTATAACTTTTGTCTTTATTAAACTCTATGTGACTGGTTGACAAACCAAATTCTGAAATGATTTCTGAGTGTACGCAAAGATCTGTTTCACCCAATAATTTATTAACATTTTAGATTTAGGTGCATAATTTCCAGTGAACCAGAATACTTAGTGCATGGCAGCAGACTTGCCAATTTTAAGCCTCCCCTTTCTCCTTTTTATTTAATTCCATACAGTAGGTGTTACAAATTACAGGCAATACATTGCTTTATTTTAGAAACTATTAACTAATGAAAAAAAGCAAACTTTTTTCTGCACTGAGTGAAACTATCACTAATCAGTCTGTCTCCTCTAACTGATGTCCTTATTGGTCCTAATTCAAGGTTGATCGCAAAAGCAAAATCTTCCTCTAATGGGCAAATCCATGTTGCACTGCAGGTAGGGCAGATGTAACATGTGCAGAGAGAGTTAGATTTGGGTGGGGTGTGTTCAAAATGAAATCTAAATTGCAGTGTAATAATAAAGCAACCAGTATTTACCCTGCACAGAAACAATATATAACCCACCCAAATCTAACTCTCTCTGCACATGTTATATCTGCCCCCCCCCCCCCCCCCCCTGCAGTGCACATGGTTTTGCCCATGTGAGTAATTCAGACCTGATCGCTGCGCTGCAAATTTTGCTGTCCTGCAATCAGATAGTCGTCACCCAGGGGGAGTGTAAATTCAACCAGTGCAAGTGTGCGATCGCATGTGCACGCCGTGCGAAAATGTTCCTGAGTTAGCGGACAGCTGCAAATCTGTTTGCAACTCACTCACCATTGTCCAGTGTGTGCAGTCTGTGCGCAGCCCAGGACTTACTCCTGCAGTGCGAAAAGAACAGGCTGATCAGGGCCGGAGCTGACGTCACACACCCTCCCAGAAAATGCTTGGGAACACATGTGTTTTTCCAGACCCACCCTGTAAACGGTCAGTTACCACCCACAAATGGCCTCTTCCTGTCAATCACCTTGCGAACACCTGTGCGATCGAAATTTTCGCACCATCCTGTCGGTATTTGGTGACGCGGGTGCGCATTGTGGTGCATACGCATGCGCAGCCATTCAATAATTGGCCGCTGTGCGAAAATGCACAGCAGCGATCAGGTCTGAATCAGGCCCCTAGACAGCACCCATCTCCAACTCAGGAAGTAAAGTGAGACATTTATGTGGGGAGAGGTAGCACCAAAATTTGTCTTGCCTCCGGGCAACTGGGATAAAGTTACTCCATTGTGCTAGTGGTAGGGAAACTAACGGGCCAACTCAGACCCTGTCGCAGATGTGCAAAAAATGATATGAAGCGATTTCTGTGCAAGTGCGTACGCCAGTATGTGCATGTGCAAGGTCCTAAACTGTGTTCTCTTCAGAACACAGTTAAAGACCTAGAGGGGGCAGGAATGGGGCTTCGACGCTGCATATTGTGGGCGTCAACGCTCCATTATAGGGGCGCAGTCGGGACAACGCAGACATGTCCGGACCATGGGAGGGGCAGGCCATAGCCACTGTGACTCTTAACATGGCGGCTAGTCGTCTACCTTCGCTTCTAGGCTGCACATGCAGAGGGCTACTCAAAACATGCAAAAGCATCGACGCCATACGATACTTTCGCATGTGTGTGTGTGTATGTGTGTGGGGGGGTCAGTTTCCGGCATGTGGGGTGGACTTGTCCTGTGCTGAGCATCCCCCCACATGTCAAAGATCTCGCACATCTACAATCAGGTCTGAATCAGCCCCTAACTACTGGTGAATTTGCCAGAGAGAGTGCCACTGAAATGTAATAGGAATGAGGACGATGACTGCTTACTCATTTAATGCTCAAAGGCTGTTAGATGGGGATGATTTACCACCGAGGCATGAGGCTAAGGGGTCTATTTACTAATCCTTGGATGGAGAGAAAGTACCAGCCAATCAGCTCCTTACTGTCATTTTTCAAACACAGCCTGTGACATGGCAGTTAGGAGTCGATTGGCTGGTACTTTATCTCCAGCAACTTTATCTCCATCCAAGGCTTAGTAAATAGACCACTAAATTTGGCAAAGTTAGAAAAGTCTACGTGGAAGATGTATCAAAACTTCTCAAGGGAACAGGTAGCAAGGTTTCCCATAGCAACCAAGCCATCATTTTACAGACTGTAGTTAATAAATGATCGCTAGAGGCGTGTTGGTTACTATAAGCAACTTCTAGGGGATCCGGTCTGAAGATCGACAGTGTCTAGGTCGACAATGTTTAGGTCGACCACTATAGGTCGACAGTCACTAGGTCGACATGGATGGAAGGTCGACAGGGTTTCTAGGCCGACATGTGCTAGGTCGATAGGTCTAAAGGTCGACATGAGTTTTTCACATTTTTTTTCTTTTTTTGAATTTTTTCATACTTAACGATCCATGTGGACTACGATTGGAACGGTAAAGTGTGCCGAGCGAAGCGGTAGCGGAGCGAAGGCACCATGCCCGAAGCATGGCAAGCGAAGCGAGCCATGCGAGGGGACGCAGTGCACTAATTTGGGATCCCGGTCACTCTACGAAGAAAACGACACCCAAAAAAATAAATCCTCATGTCGACCTTTAGACCTGTCGACCTAGCACATGTCGACCTTCCATCCATGTCGACCTAGTGACTGTCGACCTATAGTGGTCGACCTAAACATTGTCGACCTAGACACTGTCGATTTGATGAACCACACCCACTTCTAGATGTGTCCTCTTTAGAAGGTTTAATACATTTGCCCCCACATGAGCGCACACAAACCCATATCACCAAGTACGCTGTGAAAGCAACGCTAGTTCCAACGGTAATAAATAAAAGTAGTGCTTATGCATCATCCAATTTGCTTAGCAGAAAAAACATGCTTACATAGTAGTATATGCAGTGATGATGAACAGGAAACCACCTTGCAAGTATTGGTAGCTGTCCTATGGTAGGCAATTATTAAGCACAGTAAAAATACATGTCCCACTAATTGCATCTGATAAGCAGCACACATGTCAATGGCCTCAGTACAGTGATGCGAGAACTACTGGCAGCGAAGGGGTTAGCAGACAAATATTTCCACAATAGTAAAAAGTAAAAGTGTATATGATTCATAAGAGATGTTTATACATTGTCACAGCTCTATCTACAGTATACAATGTATTCATTTAACAGAAGGCACATTTCAGATGTAGTGCATCGTAGGAATTGCTAAGCAATAATGGAACTTCGCATCTGTGAGGCGGCATGTTGTACCATGAATACTGCAAAGTTTCTCCCCAGCTTTGCTCATCTCTAGTATCTATATCATATTTTGTTAAAGACTGTCCCTACTACAACATGCATGCATGGTGTGAGCCATACTGCGCACCCCAACGGCTTCCAATGCTATGAAGATGTGACTGACCTATCGCCGGAGTAGAGGACCCACCATGGCGCTGGGAACAGGGGTAAATATGGGGACAGGATGAAGGAGGGGATGGCGGGTCTAGACAGTTTAGATGAAGAGGTCCTCAAGGCACTCCAACGGTCCAGGTTTTAAGAATATCCAAGGCTCAGCGCAGATAGTTAAATCAAATTGACTGAGGTACTAATTAAGTAATCTGTGGCCAAGCGTGGATATACTTAAAACCTGGACCGTTGGTGTCAGCGGTGGCGGGTCGCGCCAACTCCCGGCCGTTGCTAGGCAACGGGGCCTGCGCATCACTTCCGCCGCTGACTCCGTGTCCCCGGCCGGTTGCCTGGCAACTGGAGACGCCAAGCGGCCGCCCTGCACTTCAGTCCCAGATGTTACTTAGCAGCCGGGACGCCGCGCTCAGCGCGCCACACAGCAGCTGGGGCAATTAGGGTCCGGGGGGCTGGCCTGACTGGCTGTTCCATGATTGGTCAGCAGGACCTTTTTCATGGCAGCCAGGACGGTGTAGTCTCGCTGGTGATAGCTTCCTGTGGAGCTTGTCTTCCTGCCTCTGGTGTGTTCCTGCTTCCAGCTTGTGTACTCCAGTGTCCTGTGTCCAGTTCCTGAGTCCTGTCTGAGGGATCGTTTCCTGCTGTCGTCCGGGTTGCCATCCAGTAGAGTGGTCTGGTATCCGAAGCCTCTAGGTTCCGGTCGTTTCTTGTGTACACCTTTTGTGGTGTCGTGAGTAGCGGCTCTGCTGCACTTTATGGCTGAAGCTGTATTGTCTTTATCTATTTTTTGGTTGTGTCATTTTTGCAAAGGTTTCCGCATTGCTCTGCTCGCCTTATTACGACGGGTTCGTATTTGGCAGTTAGGCTGCACTACTTGATTTGCTGTTGTTCCAGGTGGCCGCGCTGCACATAAACTACTTTATTTTTTGTATCCTTCTCTGTTTAGTCGTGTTTTCCCCTTGTTCTCCTTTCCCCTTGTCTCGGTTAACGCCTTGTCTCCAATTAAGACCGGGGGGCATCGGAGTCTGGGCGGACCTAATTCACCCATTCAGATGCAGCTGCCGTGGGCACAAGAAACCATAGTCTTGCAGGCGTTAATCGACCACTGGGATGAACAATGGAGTCAGGGGTTTTTGTTAGGGGAAGCTGCATATCTCAGTTCTGCCGCAGCTCCACGCATCTGTACTTGGAACTCTTCTGTTGCCACCCTCTCTCCTGTGTTCCAAGTACGTAGAACATAACAGTTGGGGTGCCAGGGGGACTGCCTTTGAGAACATCTGGTGTATGGGAATGCAGGGAACAGGACAGGACAGAGTTGCCGATAGAGAGGTGGTGGGCTGAGCAGGGGGTCATTTAACTAGTACAATAATAGTTCTCTAAGGTGATTTCTTTTAAAATAATATTTGTGAGCGTTTATTTGAAACAACTTGTTGCAACAATGATAGATAGATATATATATATGAAACGAAATAGAGGAGATGGCGCCAAGGGAGTTATATCAACGCCCTACCTAAAAACGGACCCTTACAGTACTCTCCGGATAAATTACGTCAGATAACAAATACTAACATAAAAATGTATTAAAACAACATATAAACCCGACACAAATGTTCATAAGTATACAGAGTTGATACATTTACATTTGTCGCACAATTTGAACAATCAGTTTGTAGTGATGAGGAAAAAGCGTAGATATATCACTACGATTTCCTCCTTCTCCTTATTGTAGATTCGGAGGTAACATCAGATAATAGATAGATAAATAACCCAACGCGTTTCGTCTTGTTCCAAGACTTCATCAGGGGTAAAATCTCTTCATTTCAGAACATATTGTCAGCACATAAAAGGTCATTCAAAGATGTATGAACAACGTTTCAATATTTCAATGGGACTTGATTGATACAGCGAGGACCATACCTCATATATCATCAGCTTGAGTCTGACATTCAGATATTCGAATATGGGGAAGATTCATATGTGTATAGAATCTAACTGGTTCGCAAGCATAAGGAACCTCGTCGGTCAGCAGCTTGAACCTGACACTCAGAGACTCAGGAGTGAAGGCAATTCAAATGGGTATAATGTCTAACCAATTTAGAACACGTGGTAGACCCTCCAGTGGTGCAGTGCTGACAGCCAAGTCTCTGTATAATGAGCTGTTGTTCCAGGTGGCCGCGCTGCACATAAACTACTTTATTTTTTGTATCCTTCTCTGTTTAGTCGTGTTTTCCCCTTGTTCTCCTTTCCCCTTGTCTCGGTTAACGCCTTGTCTCCAATTAAGACCGGGGGGCATCGGAGTCTGGGCGGACCTAATTCACCCATTCAGATGCAGCTGCCGTGGGCACAAGAAACCATAGTCTTGCAGGCGTTAATCGACCACTGGGATGAACAATGGAGTCAGGGGTTTTTGTTAGGGGAAGCTGCATATCTCAGTTCTGCCGCAGCTCCACGCATCTGTACTTGGAACTCTTCTGTTGCCACCCTCTCTCCTGTGTTCCAAGTACGTAGAACATAACAGTTGGGGTGCCAGGGGGACTGCCTTTGAGAACATCTGGTGTATGGGAATGCAGGGAACAGGACAGGACAGAGTTGCCGATAGAGAGGTGGTGGGCTGAGCAGGGGGTCATTTAACTAGTACAATAATAGTTCTCTAAGGTGATTTCTTTTAAAATAATATTTGTGAGCGTTTATTTGAAACAACTTGTTGCAACAATGATAGATAGATATATATATATACTGTATGTATGTATGTATATATATATATATATGTATATATATATATAATTTATATAAAACAGAGACTTTGGTTATTGGCGCTAACAATAATATACTATCAACCTGTGTGTATCTTGCAAATAGGAGCTTTGGGATTATGTTCATATTTTGAATTTTAACTAGCTGTCCTCTGCAAGTGCCTACAGTAGTAAGCTAGCATATATGCACACCATTCACACCCCTTTCAGATTGATAATAGCCGGGTCACACCCGGGAATGTATACACGGGTGCTTCGCAGGCAGAGGCGTAACTAGGGTAGGGCGAGTGGGGCACGTGCCCTGGGCGCCTTGGCAGGCCCAGCAGAGGGGTGCGCCGCCGGCGGCCAGGGCATCATGCCCCACTCGCCCCCGTCACGCTGCAATGTGAGGGGAGGAAAGAGCAGCGTCTCTCCCTCCCCTCACCGCCGCTGCCAGCACCAGCAGCGCTGCGCGTGTCCGGTCTCCGGCAGCGTCAGCTAATCAGAGCTTGCGGACCGGCTCCTGATTGGCTGCCGGTCCGCGACATAGCCGCCGCCGGAGACCTGGAGCGGTGAGGGGCAGGAGAGGCGCTGCTCTGCGCTCTCCTCCCCTCACATAGCACAGCCACGGGAACCGGTGAGTGAGCAGGGGGTGGGGGGGGGGCATTGTGGGGCATGTATCTGGCACTGTGGGGCATGTATCTGGCACAGTGGGGCATGTAACGGGCACAGTGGGGCATGTATCTGGCACTGTGGGGCAATGTATCTGGCACTGTGGGGCATGTATCTGGCACTGTGGGGCATTGTAACTGGCACTATGGGGCATTGTAACTGGCACTGTGGGGCATGTATCTGGCACTGTGGGGCATTGTAACTGGCACTGTGGGGCAATGTAACTGGCACTGTGGGGCATTGTAACTGGCACTGTGGGGCAATGTAACTGGCACTGTGGGGCATGTATCTGGCACTGTGGGGCATGTATCTGGCACTGTGGGGCAATGTAACTGGCACTGTGGGGCATGTAACTGGCACTGTGGGGCATTTTCAGTGGCCACACCCCTTCTGGTGCGTGGCCACACCCCTTCTGGAGTGTGACCACGCCTGTTTTTCCCCCATGCGCGCCTTCGTCCGCGTGCATACTCCTTTTGGTGTTTTTTTGTTTTGTTTGGGTTTTTTTTTGGGGGGGGGCGCCACTCTTCATCTTGCCCTGGGCTCCGAAAACCCTAGTTACACCTCTGGTCCCAGGTGCAACCCGGCTTGAGACCCCTTCAGACTTGCAGCCCGACCCCGCATATTGCAGACCCTTCAGACTTGCAGCCCGACCCCGCATATTGCCGGGTTGGTGACGTCACCACTGACGATACCGGAGGCAGAGAACGGGTGCCAGGTCGCCTTGACCCGGCGTACCCGTTCACACTACACCGCATCCCGGGTCGATTCCGGATTCAACCCAGGATGCTCGACCTGGGATATTCTTTCAGTACCCTTTCGCACTGAGCAAATTCCCGTGTTGATGCGCGTTCATGTGCAATAACCAGGGAAATATTTGTCAGTGTTAAAGAGGTATCAGTTGCAGTTAAATGCACTCACCTGTCAACATTTAGACTCTGGCTGGCGTGTGAGCCACACCCAACTAGGCTATAGCACTAGGCAAAACCTTGACACTAAACAGAAAAGAAATATGCCGTACTCAGATTTACCCCTATTGTACATGGTGCCAGATGTGTGGCATTATTAATGTCATATATGTCTATAAAACAGGAAGACTTTTGTTATCGGCGTTGACCATAATATACTGCAAATCTAGGTGTATCTAGTAAATAAAAGTATGGGGATTTTATTCATATTTTGATCAAAATGTTTGCAGCCCATTGTCAAGGGACCCCAATTATGTTAGTATAACAGACCCACATGCTGAATCACCTCACTCTCCTCCCCCTGCTTGGCCCTGCCCACTTTCTGACTGGCCTGCCCCCTCTGCCATGCCCCTGCTCCCTTGCAGAAATAGGTTGATAGTCAATTAGTCAACCCCACATGTTCGACATGAAGTAGGTCGACTAGGTCAAAAGGTCAACAGTCAATAGGTTGACATGAAAAAGTTAGACACCATAAAAGGTCGACAGGTTCATGGAAATTGTCGACAAAAAAAAGGGCAACACAAGTTTTGTGGATTTTATGTAATTTTGTATGTTTAACCACATGTAAGGCAAATTAGTGGAAACGTGTACCCCCGCGTGCTCGCTTCGCTCATCATGCGTCGGGCAAAAGGCCTCGCTCAGCTACTGCTATACTCGGCACAGGTTACTATTCCCGGTCGTAGTCCACGTGGATGGTAAATGATGAAAAAGTTAAAAAATAAAATAAAAATGAAGCAAAAAATCGAGAAAAAAAAACTACATCCCCTGATGTGAATGGCCAGATATTCTCTGTATAGTGCTGCGGAATATGTGTGTGCTATATACATAACTGGTAATAAGTAAATAATAATATGGGTTGGCCTATTGACTGTCCACCTAATGATAACTGATGACCGATCATCCGGAACCCAGTTTGATAAATCCTCCAGCACTGATGGCAGTGTCTTGTCCCATTTGTCAGAGGTGGCAATCTGCTAATTAGTACATAGGAGGAGGTGTGCCTAAATAATAGGAATTGTGTCCAGGTGTTATGTATCTGTGTTACAGAATGAGAAACCAGTGTTAGCCGAGTCACTACTAAAGAAAGTTGTGACAGACTGTGTTACGACGGGATACGGTCATTAGGTTGACCACACTTAGGTCAACAGTCATTAGGTTGACCACTGTTGGTCGACATGCATTAGGTCGACTTGGTCACTTAGTACTAGGTCGACATGGAAAAAAGATTTACGGACCCCTTACCCATTTGAAATAGTGGTTGTGGACATTATTTCCTCCTTCATTGGACTGAGAATACTGTCCCTAGAACCCAGGGAGCGCACCACAGCAAATATTAGAACATCGACATGGAAAAAGGTCGACATGCATTTTTCAAATTTTTTCCCCATTTTTTAAAACTTTTTCATACTTTACGATCCACGTGGACTACGATTGGGAATAGTAACCTGTGCCGAGCGCAGCTGTAGCAAAGCGAGGCACCTTGCCCGAAGCATGGTGAGCGAAGCGAGCCAAGCAAGGGGACATGGTGCACTAATTGGGTTCCCCGTCACTTTATGAAGAAAACAACACCAAAAAAAGTTAAAAAACCCTCATGTCGACCTTTTCCCATGTCAACCTTGTTCGTGTCGACCTAATGACCATGTCGACCAATAGTGGTCATCTTAATGACTGTCGACCTAAGTTTGGTCGACCTAATGACACATACCCGTTATGACTTCTGTTCCATATTAGTTGATTATACAAAAAGAGAGAATGTCGGTAATTCCTGCCTGAGACAGAATTCCTCATTACAGAAATCGATGCTACGTGTTGAGTAACTTTTAGAAATCTAGCTTACAAACAAGCTAGGAGATTGTATTAGAGAAGAGAGGTCAAGACCGCAGCTGGGACCTCAGACCCAGGGCACTCTTCTCCACAAATAGCTCTTCCAGTGATCTCAAGTAACAATGCTCTGTATGGACCACTGGGACCTGTTGTTGTGGAAACTGAACATGTCATTCTCTTCTCCTGTACACTCCTCTAATACCATAATCATGACTCACGGTGTCAGCAGAATTACAACGAGTTTGCAGAATTCTCAAAATCAGCAATATACTGTATATATAAATACTAGCTGTTCTACCCGTTTCTGGTTTTCACGGTTGTAAATATAAATCAGTGTTTAAAATATGGTAATTCTATAGAGATGTCAATTTGAGACGTCTTAATGTAAGTAAATATTAATCCCTGGTTCTTGGCGTTACCCGAGGAGCACAGGCAGCAGACACAGTAAAAAAGTGACAGGACCAGTTTTGTAGTTTATTAAATTCTACACACTGGAGGTGCAATCAAAATTTTAATCTGATTGTCCATTTGGGCATTATTGTTCACGCAACGCAAGCCACACATTACTAATGACGTCATTATGTCAACCCCCTTTTCATCCGCTTACTAGGGAGGTTTATTAAAATTCTAATTACGTAGTTTTTCGTTTTCCCATCTGAAGAATATTTAACTTAAATTTCACCTGCCTAACATATCAGGAAGAGAATTAGTGATGAGTCAGCGAGTGAGTGAGTGAGTGAGTGAGTGAGCGAGTGAGTGAGTGAGTGAGTGAGTGAGCGAGTGAGTGCTTTCGCATTTATATATATAAGATTACAGACAGATACAGCTCTTCACCTTGCAGTCCCATAAGGGAGCACAGGAAAATGCACTGTGTAAACCTCCCGTATGTATTGAATTTGTTTGCACTGCACATCACCCGTAAGCAGTATCATTTTGTAAAGTGCAAAGATGGAGGGGGGGAGGGTTATATGACTGCCCCTAATCTCTGCATAGGGACAAGCGGCACTGCAGCAGCGGTGTAGACTGCAGCAGCTGTTCCAGGCAGCCTGCTAGCCAGAAGCAAGAGCCATGGGGCAATGATGGTGCCGTGCCAGGGCCCTTTGCTTTGTGCAACGAGACCGTTCGCACACCTCCTAATCACAGCCCTATCTGCAGTTGGCATCAGCCTCTCACTGAGAATAATACACCACAAAATGATAGAATCTGTGGGAATGGGGTGGGGGGGGGGAGTCAGGGTGTATCTTGAGGGAAATATTATGGACAATTATTTTATTTTTTTCTTGTTTTTCATGCAATGCTCGCCTCTTCTTCCTCTTTCCCATGCAAAAACAAAAAACAAAAAAACGCATAAAGATTTTTTGGGGTAGAGAACATAAAGTGAATAAGATCATCGGCGCAGGCCACCTGCACTGCAAGGATTAATTCTTGTCATGTTATATTTAAAAGAAAAATAAGACCTGTTAGAGCCAAATTTGTTTCTGATGTTGAATGCGCTGAATGTCTCGAGATATGTTGGTGGTTTATAGATCTTACATTTTAAATGATAGTTGCATAATTCTCATTAAACACAACCTGAATAATTCACGGTTCAGTACCCAGGCTGAAACTGACAGCTTTACAGGCTTTATCTTCTAGATATTCTCTCCAAAGAGTAAGTGCACTGTACTTTGCTGAACTTAAGAGGTCATGCGAAAAAAGCCAGGCCCCTCGGATAGAGTAATATAATATGGTGATACTTTCTCTGTAAATCACATTTAAAATCTCAGCTATACTATAGGAGATCCATTAATTTGCTTGTATTACAAATTATAGTGATTGATTTAAATCGGTTTAATAATAGTAATAAAAATAAATTCATACAAATGGTAAATCTCATCTCTGCCTGTTGTTTTTATTTTGTGTTTTTGCTTTCTGGGTTTTGTTTTAATGAAAGTAGTTTTTTTTAGAATGACTATTGTGGTGTTTTTCTTCTTCTTTTTACTGTACTTCAATAATCCCAGCATCCTCAGAAGCCATCCATAGATTTATTAGTCTTTCGGGATAATACAATAGACCTTTTGGTCTTTTGCTCTTCAAACAGATTGTTTTTTTGTGTGCAAAAAATATTAATGTTTTGTCTTGTCTAGTATGTGCTGTCTATTAATACTACTGGAACAAATTGGGTTTTTTGATGGCTCTCTTGTGCCAGGATGGCATAGAATAAATAATTTATTGCACACAGTGCTAGATATTCTTGATCAGTAATAAATAACATGTAAAGGCTGTTTTCACCCTCCCAGTATAAAGGGGGTAATTCAGACCTTATCGCTGGGCTGCGTAATTTGCTGCCCTGCGATCAGATAGTCGCCGTCTACAGGGGGAGGATTAAATCGCTGTGCAAGTGTGCGATAGCATGTGTAGCAGAGCTGCACAAACTGATTTTGTGCAGTCTCTGCGCAGCCCAGGACTTACTCAGCCACTGCGTTCACTTCATCCTGTCCGGGACCAGATTTGACGTCAGACACCCTCCCTTCCAACGCTTGAACAGGCCTGCGTTTTTCCAGACACTCCTTGAAAATGGTCAGTTGCCACCCGCAAACGCCCTCTTCCTGTCAATCTCCTTGCGAACGCCCGTGCGAATGGATCCTTCGCACAAACCCGTCGCTGACCGGTGATCTCCGTTGCTGCGGTCCGTTGCGCCTGCACATTGAAGTGCATACGCATGCGCAGTACAGATCTGATTGCACGCCGTGCGAAAACGCACATCAGCGATCAGGTCTGAATTACCCCCAAAGTTCATCTCTGCATTTGACAATGAACAGGTTGCAATACACTGCAATTGTTGGAGGGAACCCGGAATTCAGACTGGACTGAAGTAGCCCCTTAGCCAATCATGTTGCACTTTCCTTGTTAGAGTACCTAAACCTTCCATGCCCATGAGGGTGGAGAAAACTTTTAATTCTCGCCACATACAGTATAATTTTTAGATATATTTTTGGCACAACATTAAGAAGCTATTATTACACTTACACATGTTCTCCGATCTATGTTTACTGACAGACATTAATTCTTCAGACTTTATATGATTATTTCATTGAAAAACTAAAATACTGTATGCATATAGATGCCTTATATAAATATAGATACAGACTTATTTTTATTGAATTAATGAATCTTTTAGTAACCTGGTCACATCTCTGCCTCTTACTCTAAGTAATCTTCTATTTGCATTTCATGACCTCCAAAGGCAAAATGATCCATTAGGGACAGTGTTTGAATAGTACTGTAAAGAACATAGCCCTCCGAGGCAGGCCTGTGAGTGGGCTGTGCAAAATTGTAAAACTCATTGCCGCTTGCATGTCGGATAAAGACAGATCCGTAGGGACCAATCTGGATATCAGAACAGCTATTTGCCTTCTATTAGAGCGCTGCTATCTGAATACAGGAACAGACGTGTTTGAACAATTATTACATATATATTTTTAATCTCTTAAGGCTGATTAAGTTTTATTTTTCAGTCATGATGTTGACAAGGAGGTAGACTAATTGTCAGTATAATATAGATTCAGTATGATATCACAGCTGACAGGACGCCGGCGGTCAGAATACCAACGCCGGCATCCCAATAGTGTAAATCTCGACAGGGGGGAGGTAAGACTGGTCCCCCTGCCCCTTAACCCTAACCCTCCCTTACCACAGTCTAACCCTAACCTCCCCCTTAGTGCCTGACCCTAACATCCCCCCGGTGGTGCCTAAACCTAACTCCCTCTTTACCGCAGCCTAACCTAACCCTCCCCCCATAGTGCCTAAACCTAAACCCTCCCCCGGTGGTGCCTAACCACCCCTTCCCGCAGCCTAACCCTTGCCCCCAGGTGGCACCTAAACCTACCCCCCCCCTCTCCCCTCCTTGTTCTAACCCTAAATTGCCTGCTATACCTACAGAGGGGATACCGGCTGTCAGGATTCTGATGTTCTTTCTCCTGATTCCTCCAGGATTCCGGCACCAGCATTCTGACTGCTGGAATCCAATCACAGGCATCTTGACAGCATCCCGTCAGAGTAACCTGGCATTAAGACTGTTTGCATTATCTCATATAAGGACCTATTTATTAACGCTAGGCGGTAGGACAGTTTTTTTATTGCCACTTACAGCAGGAAATGGCCTTAATTTACCAATAAAATGATACCAAGGCTGCAGCAGCCGAGCACCTTGCTGGTCCAGCCTCCAGAGTTCTGCACATACATTAGCCGGCTAGCAAGCTGGAACTGAAAGTCTGGAGTCTGGCTTTTAGTTTCACTTGTATAAAAAAATGACTTTGCAACATATCACATGTGGAAAGATGCTTTATCCTAATAATAAAGTATTTTTACATTTCTTCTGCTCTCGTTTTCCTGAGATGGCATCAGCAGAAAAAGAATTGGAACAGCGCATTTTGTTCTCTTTCCTTATCAAAACAGATGTTGAAAAACTTTTCTTGTGTTTTGGACCTGGGTGCCAGTGTATCTTGGTGTAAGTACTCGTCACATAAACCCAGAGCATGTGGTACCAGTGCACAACTGAATGCAAGAGATGTGTATATGGATATTAATTAGGGAAGTCAATCCCGGGGAATTTTTTCAATCCCGGGTATCGGGATTGAAAAATCGCCAATCCCGGGATTCCCGGGATACCCGGGATTGGCTTTTACCTAGGTGGCCGCCCCCTCACCCCACCCCGTCCCGCACATATAACTCACCATATACCGGGGGCGGGCGGTTGGGGAACACTGTGTGAACGCTGCTGGTGTCTCCCAACAGCTAACAGCGCAGCGTGACCTCTCACGCTGCGCTAGGGACCTGGAAGCAGGAAGCCAGGCAGCGTCTGAGCGTCCTGTGGACGCTCAACGCTGATCCCTCAATCCCCGGGATTGGAGCTTCCAATACCGGGATTGAATCCCGGCCATTTTTGGGCCTAAATCCCGGGATCCCCCCGATCCCGGGATTGGCCACCATAATATTAATATATCCATATATTATTATATATGGATATTAATATATACTTGGCATATGGATATTAATATAAACTTTTTAATTGAGTATATATGCATCAAACTCAGCATCATCCTCTCTTTCCATTTAGAGTTGTCTTTTACCTTTTCTGTAGCTATAACAACATTTTGTGAGTCTCGGCAGGAGTTTTGGGTTGAAGGATCTGTGTTGTTTCAGGCAGAGGACTACCCAACAGTAACTACTAAACAGTGTACTGTACTACTTGATTGATGTATTCCTCCAATGTATAGTAGGGGTGCTATATGTAACTAAATAGTAGTGACAAATATATATTTATTAAAGATGCATCTCAAACCTAGGTACAGGATATATCTCCAGGACAAAGTCATGTTCTAAAACCATCTTCCATTGAACACCACGTCTCCAGGTTGACCCAGCTTCATATAAAGAGCTAACTTTTTGAGCAGGGTTGGTAATGCAACGATTTTCTGTGTTTTTAACTATGGCTGGTCACAAATGTAACAATGGCCCTCATTCCGAGTTGATCGCTCGCTAGCTGCTTTTAGCAGCATTGCACATGCTAGGCCGTCGCCCTCTGGGAGTGTATCTTAGCTTAGCAGAATTGCAAACGAAAGAGTAGCAGAATTGCTACTAAAAAATGTCATGCTGTTTCTGAGTAGCTCCAGACCTACTCTTATCTTGCGATCACTGCAGTCTGTTTAGTTCCTGGTTTGACCTCACAAACACGCCCTGCGTTCCGTCAGCCACTCCCCCATTTCTCCAGCCACTCCTGCGTTTTTGCCTGGCACGCCTGCGTTTTTTAGCACACTCCCGGAAAACGCCCAGTTAACACCCAGAAACACCCACTTCCTGTCAATCACTCACCGATCAGCAGAGCGACTGAAAAGCGTAGCTCGGACCTGTGTAAAATTGCATAGTTTTGTGTGAAAATAATTTTCGCGTGCGCCCAGCGGCCCATACGCATGCGCAGAATCGGCCATTTTTAGCCTGATCGCTATTCTGCTAAGAACAGCAGCGGGCGAACAACTCGGAATGACCACCAATGTTTCATATTGTGAGAGCAATAATTGTCTTTGGGGGTAATTCCAAGTTGATCGCAGCAGGAAATTTTTTAGCAGTTGGGCAAAACCATGTGCACTGCAGGGGGGCAGATATAACATGTGCAGAGAGAGATAGATTTGGGTGGGGGGAGTTCAATCTGCAATCTAAATTGCAGTGTAAAAATAAAGCAGCCAGTATTTACCTTGCACAGAAACAAAATAACCCACCCAAATCTAACTTTCTCTGCAGATGTTATATCTGCCCCCCCTGCAGTGCACATGGTTTTGCCCAACTGCTAAAACATTTCCTGCTGCGATCAACTTGGAATTACCCCTTTTATGTAGAATTAAATATATTTTCATTCTGTACACAAAGCTGATTTGGAGAAACATTGAGATTTTTGAAAGTCACCAGATTAAGAACAAACATCCGCTTCAGACACCAAGCGCTTGTCGTATGATTAGATGCAGATTCTTGATGCATCCTCTGTCCAACAACTTTATATTCAAATTGTCCACTATCCCAAGAGTATTATTGACTGATCCATATGTCTACAGCTTGCCGGATTCAGTTTTCGCTTTGCCGGTTACCCACTCTTATCATACCGCGGGATAGTGTCTCCCCTGCAGCCCTTTGATCCATTTAAAAAATATATATTTTCACTCTGCAGTGTCAATGTACTGCAACAATATGTGCAATGATGTGCATCATTTCACTTCCCTACATAAATATAGTCGTCATATTCGTGCACAGAACATTTTGTTAGAATGTGCACCATCGGAGGGAGGGTTCTAGTGCCACCTATCGGGCAGGAGTAGCACTATTTTACAATAAATATTTGTGGCTTATTCTCTGAAAACACCCATTTTGGGGGTTAACCGCAAATATTTATTATATCCCGAATGTATCTCCAATACCTGCTGTGATCCCTCCATTGCCGCCTACAGCCGCAGCCCCCAAAGGTTTCTCTGAACTATGCGATGATGCCAGATTTACCAAGCTCCAAAATGCGTCAGCCCACCGTGGCCTATCACATAATTAGCTGGGAGACAGTTCCCCCGGATACCTCCCCGGCAATGGTCACCACGCCGCTGGTCACCGATTCTGGGTGCTAATAATGCACACAGATGAATTCTTGATAAATGGACCATATACAAAGCAGTTACAGTACAGTCCATTTCACTAGTACAAATATTACACTCTTGATGCCAAGCACAACATGTTTGCCTACTACGACTAAAGTGTTTTCTGTATGGTTTGCAGCAGGGGAAGCCAACCCTGGTCCTCGAGAGCTACCAACAGTTAACGTTTTTCAGGTCTCCTCACAGAATCACATGTGGATCTTTTATAATGTGTCAGTGAGTAATGACTGCACCTGTGCACCTGCTAGGTAAGCTGGAAAATGTGAATTGTTGGTAGCTCCCAAGGGCCAGGGCTGGCTACCCTTGGTTTTTAGATATAAAAAAAGCTACATTTGAGTAAATCAAAAATCTTGCTGAAGTAAAGATGTACTGTAATATAAAAAAAAAATCACATATTATTCCACAATAACATGATTTTTTTTTTTTTCATTTTCGAATGCGCATTAAAATCTGAACCTCTGGAAATTCCTCTGTCCTCCCCTTGGGTCCTTACATCTTTGGGGACTAGTTGGAGCAGATGTTGGAGGGGTCTTGGTTTGGCTGCTGAATGTAGCATGCTTGAATGTTTGGCTGCTTGATTGTGGCAAGTGTTGGATTTGGCTTTGTTGTCTACTGGAAGCATTCGATATCCCAGCTGTCAGAATCACGGCGCGCAGCATACCGGTGCCGGGATCCCGACCACCGGCATACCGACAACTATTCTCCCTCTCGGGGTGTTCATGACAGCCCTGGAGGGAGAATAAATAGCGTAGCGCATCACCGTGCCTGCAAGCATCTCTTTTGCACTCGCCCCACTGCCAGCATTTCGGCGGTCGGGATCCTGGCGCCGGGATCCTGACAGCCAGGATATTATAGTACACCCGGTGTAGACTAGTGATAGCAATACAAATTTGATTACTATTTAAATTCTGGTTTGTGTTTTGCTCGCATGTACATTATGTTAGGTCAAGCAAACATCTGTCTGTAAGGTATGGTGCTGGTCAGTTTGTTCTGGTGAACTGTGATGCTGTATTAGTCCAAATCAGATTGTGGATATGAGCAGAAATGCTCTAAAATGGTTTGTCTGCTCATGCATAAACTCTAACTGAAGCTTCTATAAATCATGCAGTGTCCCATACACGCTGGACAGTGACTGTTCTTTCTTTGGCAGCTAATGAATTGCCTGTTCCTCTGTAGTCTCATTTCTTTCAACTGTGGGCCTCTCTGAAGGCCTAGCTTCCATGAAAGTGAGGAAGATTTCCTCCTGTTCCTGCTCAAGCTTTATCAGTAGTGGCGGTGTAGGGATGGTATATGGTGAACCTGACAAGACAATGATACATTCACCAGTGTATGCATTATGGGGGTCATTCCGAGTTGATCGCTCGCTAGCAGTTTTTAGCAGCCGTGCAAACGCAATGCCGCCGTCCTCTGGGAGTGTATTTTAGCTTAGCAGAAGTGCGAACGAAAGGATCGCAGAGCGGCTACAAAGTTTTTTTGTGCAGTTTCAGAGTAGCTCAAAACCTACTCAGCGCTTGCGATCACTTCAGACTGTTCAGTTCCTGTTTTGACATCACAAACACGCCCTGCGTTCGCCCAGCCACTCCTGCATTTTTCCTGGCACGCCTGTGTTTTTACGAACACTCCCTGAAAACGGTCAGTTGACACCCAGAAACGCCCACTTCATGTCAATCACTCTGCGGTCAGTAGTGCGACTGAAAAGCTTTGCTAGACCCTGTGTGAAACTACATCAGCCGTTGTAATAGTACATTGCGCGTGCGTATTGCGCCGCATACGCATGCGCAGAACTGACAGTTTTTTGCCTCATCGCTGCACAGCGAACTAATGCAGCAAGCGATCAACTCGAAATGACCCCCTATACTGGCAAAAGTATCACATTTGTGTAAAAATACATAAAACAGAGCTTGATTTCCATTTTTAATGGGCATAACATTCTTCTGTGGTTTGTCAGCAAAACCAACCAAGTTTTTTTTTTTTACCAACACCACAACAAATATAAAAACACAACAGGGAGCAACTTTATAAATACACTTTAGGTAGGCTAAGACCTTAAAAATACAAACAAACATAGCATTGGGCCTTATTGTGATATCATTTCTTCCGATAATATTGAGGTCAACAGCCCTTGTCCTAAACATGCACGATGACATAGATTAGTAAAGTTTAAAAAAAAAAACAATAATCAAGATTATACATGATCATTTAATTAGTCCCTTTTTCTTTTATAGTAAAATATAAGTTTGTTGAAGGCCATTGGTTTATTCATTTAAAAAAAATAATCTTTAAAAAGCTATATAACTGGACTAGTCGCCAACAGTTTCTCCATCATCCTGTGGTGGCTGTGGCCTTTTCGCTGGGCACTTGCGCCTTGGAGCAGTTCTCCACGTTACTCTTTACATGGTCCATTGAGTTTATAGAATCACACACAGATTGTCAAAAGTGTTTTTTCCTTGTCAAGGATGTCCTGTGTGACATAGTGCCCAGGATGCACTCATTGACTGGCATAGTTCTATGGAACAGGGCAATATTTTCTTCCAAGTTGAATCTGACATTGGGGCAGATGTATTAAGTCTGGAGAAGGGATAAAGCAGTGATAAGTGGAAGGTGATAATGCATCAGCCAGTCAGTTCCTAACTGTAATTTTTCAAATCTGTAATGATTGGCTTATGCGTTATCACCTTGCACTTATCACTGCTTTATCCCTTCTCCAAGTAATACATCTGCCCCATTGTGCCAACTGACTTCAAGGCTCCTCCTCACCCTCTGCCTCCTCAGCTCCTTCTCCACCTGCCTCAACTACTCGTTGGGGTCCCCCAGAGGCATAACTAAGGGGGGTCGAGCAGGGCACGTGCCCTGGGTGCCTTGGCAACCCAGCAGAGGGTTGTGCCGCCGGCAGCCAGGGCATCATGCCCACTCGCCCCCGCTATTGCTCTGCATGCTCCCGGGCTGTTCCCCATCCCACTACTATGTGAGTTGAGGAGAGCGCAGCTATGTGTATCTTTCACTGTGTGGGGCAATGTGTATCTGTCACTGTGTGGGGCAAAGTGTATCTGTCACTGTGTCGGGCAATGTGTATCTCACTGTGTGGGGCAATGTGTATTTACTGTCACTGTGTGCGGCAATGTGTATCTGTCACTGTGTGGGGCAAAGTGTATCTGTCACTGTGTGGGGCAATGTGTATCTGTTACTGTGTGGGGCAATGTGTATCTGTCATTGTGTGGGGCAATATGTATCTGGCACTGTGGGGCAATGTGTATCTGGCACTGTGGGATAATATGTATCTGGCACTGTGGGGCAATGTGTATCTGGCATTGTGGGGTAATATGTATCTGGCACTGTGGGGCAATGTGTATCTGGCATTGTGGGACAATGTGTATCTGGCACTGTGGGGTAATATGTATCTGGCACTGTGGCTAATATGTATCTGGCACTGTGGGGCAATGTGTATCTGGCACTGTGGGGTAATGTGTATCTGGCACCGTGGGACAATGTGTATCTGGCACTGTGGGGCAATGTGTATCTGGCACTGCGGAGTAATGTGTATCTGGCACTGTGGGGCAATGTGTATCTGGCACAGTGGGGCAATGTGTATCTGACACTGTGGAGTATTATGTATCTGGCACTGTGGGGCAATGTGTATCCGGCTTTGTGGGGCAATGTGTATCTGGCACTGTGGGGTAATATGTATCTGGCACTGTGGGGTAATATGTATCTGGCACTGTGGGGCAATGTGTATCTGGCACTGTGCGTGATATATGTATATGTCACTGTGGGACAATGTGTATATGGCACTGTGGGGCAATGTGTATCTGGCACTGTGGGTGATATATGTATCTGGCACTGTGGTACAATGTGTATATGGCACTGTGGGGCAATGTGTATCTGGCACTGTGGTGTAATATGTATCAGGCACTGTGGGGCAATATTTATCTGGCATTGTGGGACAATGTGTATCTGGCACTGTGGGGTAATATGTATCTGGCACTGTGGGGCAATGTGTATCTGGCACTGTGGGGCAATGTGTATCTGGCACTGTGGGGTAATGTGTATCTGGCACTGTGGGGCAATGTGTATCTGGCACTGTGGCGCAATGTGTATCTGGCACTGTGGGGAATATGTATCTGGCACTGTGGGGCAATGTGTATCTGGCACTGTGGGGCAATATGTATCTGGCACTGTGGGGTAATATGTATCTGGTACTTTGGGGCAATGTGTATCTGGCACTGTGGAGCAATGTGTATCTGGCACTGTGGAGCAATGTGTATCTGGCACTGTGGAGCAATGTGTATCTGGCACTGTGGGGTAATATGTATCTGCCACTGTGGGTCAATGTATATCTGGCACTGTGGGGCAATGTATATCTGGCACTGTGGGGCAATGTGTATCTGGCACTGTGTGAAAAGGGGACTCTTCCTGCGTACTGTGTAAAAAGGGGACTCTGCCTGCGTACTGTGTAAATAGGGAACTCTACTGCCGTAATGTTCAAAAATTGAATGAAGGTGTTCTGAGACACGACACAAGGGTTAGGTGATAGTGTGCTGAGAGGTGACACAGAGGGTAGGTGATAGTCATGTTGGCACACCCCATTTTCAGTAGCCATGCCCCTTCTGGTATGTGGCCATACCCTTTCTGGAGCATGACCACGCCCATTTTTTTCAGCGCGCGCACACATAGTTGATTCTATTATTGTTTTGTTTTTGTTTTTTTTTGGGGGGGCACCACTCTTCATCTTGCCCTGGGCTCCGAAAACCCTAGTTACGCCCGGTCCCCATACCTCCTCCTCTTCCTCCCTAAACTCAGCCTCCACTCACCAATACACACAAAAAAAAAAACATAAAAAAGACATTATAAGAACTTACCTCCCATTATGTCCCATAACTTTTAGTCCAAAGTCATCGGAAGCCCCAAAGGCTCGCCACAAGATATAGATCACAAGAAATCGGCTTACTATTGCTTTTACCCCATGGTAAGTAGCACTATTTTCTGTTTGTCTGGGTATTTGTAATTACCAGTTCTAGCTGTAGGGTTTGTTTTTTTTTCAATTTTCATTGCCAGAAAATATCAAAAGGTTTGGGGGCCTATTTCCCCATTTTAGGGGATACCCACAAATATTAAGGATCCACAGAATGTATTATGGAGGGACGGAAG
The DNA here is from genome assembly GCF_028390025.1 of Pseudophryne corroboree. Taxonomy (NCBI): domain Eukaryota; kingdom Metazoa; phylum Chordata; class Amphibia; order Anura; family Myobatrachidae; genus Pseudophryne; species Pseudophryne corroboree. The sequence goes on along the minus strand of NC_086444.1, from coordinate 126,871,367 downwards.
CAGATATTTCCAATAGCTGCTGCAGTCTCTTCATTTCCAACAGTGGGCTGCAGTGGTATCAGATTTACCAAGCTCTGATGGCCCCGACAGGATAATGACATCTAAAAGATGGCGAAACACTATAGTAGCCTATAGACTACTATTACGCAAACATTACCGTGGGATGGCAACCTCCGCGGTAATGGCCACTGCACATGCTGCCAAAATAGAAAGATAATTATTGCTTTTGTGACAATTTCCATTCTTCAAACATCGCGGGGACGGGCCCTTTCGGAGCCCGTTACTTTATGTGATATTTATTACATTTGGAGGAAAGTTCATTTCTTATTGCCATGAATAGTTGTAAAAAGAAATTCTAATTATTTGGCTTGAAACCCAAATATGCACATTGGAGGTTTAAACTGCTCCACTTTCTGTAAGTGTATACAGGGCTAGACTGGCCATCTGGCACTTCTGGCAAATGCCAGAAGGGCCAATGGCTTGTTGGCCTATCCTGCCACACAGAGAATCGAGCAGCCTTCCGGTTCTCTATTTGACCACTCCCCCAGCCGTTCATGCATGCCCCCCACGAAGTCAAGACCCTCTGATTCACGGCATGCCCCTGTGAGCCATGGCCACGCCCCCTTGATGTGCGCACACGTACATTTACATGCCAGCCCCAGTCCATCCCAGTGTGTATGTGTGTACTATGTATATGCCCTTCATTGTAGTTCTTTGGTCTTTTGCTTGCAGTTACAATACCTTGATAACCTTTTTATTCTGTTACCATTTTTAAGTCAAGTTACCCACTGGCATTGTGTCAAGAATAATTTCACAGGAAAACCAGATTCACAGAAAATGTGAGAGCTCCCCCATACCACCTCATCACATGCCAGCACCATGCTGAACAGCATAGATGATCCTTCTGGCACTCCGGGGCAGTGGGTGATAGGGTAATGGGTTAAAGTGTAAAAAAAAATTAAGTTAATTTTTGGAACTAAATGTTCCATCCAGCCCGGTAGCCAATGACTACTTTGAAATGCTGGTGGTTACAGAACAATTTTGTGGCCATGATTTTACTCTTGTGCACAAGTTGCAAACTTGCGGCTTCAGTGTCGGACTGGGGCATGGAGGGCCCACCGGGAGAATGCTACTGTAGGGGCCCATGCTTAAAGGTGCAGCCAGGTTCCAGTGGGGGCATGGCCAGCCACCACAGAGGTTTGGCTAACCATTACATGTTCTGTGCCCCTTGGTACATATATAATAAACCAAACTATTGTGAAGTATAATGTAACAGATGTATAATGCATAAATCCAGTGCACTAGGATAGTCTGGAACTTGATCCCTAGAGGAGGAGGAGGTCCCAGAGGCAGTAGGGCCCACCGGTGGTTTCCCCTGTTCCCCTGTGGGCCAGTCCGGCCCTGTGCGGCTTCCTGGAAATGAGACCCTATACATCTGCTCATGTATTTTATATGTAGTTTACTTGCAGTATGATCGCAATCAAAATGTGCTGAATGCATTTGTTACTCAGGTTATTCTCCATGCTCTTCAATTAGCCAAAAACTCTGCTGTTAAATTAGTGAATCATTTTATTAAGCCTTCCTACCTTTCTCAGTGTAATATCAATGCGACTGCATGATAGTTTATGCTCTGTAGGGTAAACACATATATCACGGAACCGTGTTGCATTTTTCTCATGCTTTAAAATGACTGTATTGCGGAGGTGTAACTGATTGCTGCTTCTAGGCTATCCCATGGGTCCCTGATTACAGAACATGACACATTGCACCGTGTCCTCTGGACCCCATTATCCTCAGAAGGAGAGGTGATCTGTTGTCCTTGAGACATCTGACTACTATTATATGTCCAGGAGATGTGTGAAGGTGTAATTTTACAGCACAGCAAATTGACTGTAGACTAGATCATTTTTAGTAGCTATATAACCTTGTGGTGTAGACACGTTTTATATCAAATCTGTTTACTAACATTATAGAAATTGTCCAAAGCCTAGGTCCCTCGTTCTGGAATAAGGCAGCACCTATACAGTGACTCTGAAAAGTATTCTCATATCTGGGGTTTTCTATACTAAGCATTGAGGTAAAAAACCCAGCGCTTTTGATCATGTTTATGCCCAAAATGTAAAAGATCAGTGCTTTTACTAGCAACATGTGGCTAGTATTGCCCTTTCAGATTTCAGGCATAAAACACGATCAGAAGCGCCAGAGTTTTAGAACCGGCACTTAGTAAATACACCGCTTGGAATGTTTTTAGACATTGTTTGGCTGCAAAAAATACTTTGCCACATATGAATGATATCAATTTATTTTCTCTTTTTTTTTTTGTAACGTTGCATGCTGGAAAGAGCCAAAGAGGAGTTTTGAAACCTAAAGTTATTTATTTTTAGTCTATCTGGTTGACAAAATAACTAGTTTCTCTAGTGTGCTAGATGTCTACACTGGATTAGAGGAATATTGGCCCATCCTCTTGGAGATTGTCTGTCTGTTTATGGAACAGCACCTGTGAAACAGATTCTCAATGAGTTTGGTATCAGGGATTTCACTGGGATATTTAGTGTCGCTTTGGAAAGGGTTGGGGCTGAAATGCTGACGTTTAAGATGCTGGCGGTCAGAATACTGACAGTGGCATCCCAGTGGTTAGAATAAATATGTTAACCCTCCCCGTAACCCTAACCCTCCCTTACTACAGCCTAAACGTAACCCCCCCTTGCAGGCTAACTCTAAACCTCCCCGGTTGCACCTACACCAAACCTTCCTTCTTCCTGCAGCCTAAACCTAACCTCCTCCACCCCCATCCCCCCCGCAGCCTAACCTTAACCCTCCCTCTGCAGCCTAAACCCTAACCTCTACCACCCTCCCCATATGTCTTACCTCTCCAGCAGTCAATCGTTCGGGATCACATTCAGTATGCCAGCGCTGGCATTCCAAGCAGTGTCAGGATTCCGGCGTCGGTATTTCAACTGCCAGGATACTGACTACTGGGATCCTTGCAAGATCCCTTTGGAACGACTTTGGAACCATTGCCCTATGCTATCTGGGGGTTTTTTAATAGCTTTTTTGTGGCAATTGAACACGTTTCCTTGTACAATTTATAATTTGAAATTGTGTCCTAAAAGTTCTATTTCTGTTGTCTCTTTGAACTAAAAAAACATATTTTCCATCTGTGTTTGAGCTCTCTCATACTGTATGATATACTACAGATGGACTTTGAGGGTCTTCTTTTTGTAATATGTATTATATATCAACTTTTTTGCCAACTTCTTATACTGACAAGTCTTACGCCATGCTCATAATAAAGCTCAGTGACTGTCACAGACTGAAGGAGGTGTTGTGCTGCTAGTGATTGATGCTGGCTTACCTGCTACCCTGACCCTTAAGTGTGTGGCTGGTCTTTACCAGGGACGTTTCCGAAGAGTGTGATGAAGTTTGCAGCAAGACACCTGAAGATCACAGCTCCCATGTTTATCCCACTAGCAGCTGACTTGAGACAGACCTAAATAAAGAAGTCAGATACGGGCTCAAGGCTTGGACAGGAAGCCCAAGTGTGAAATCAAATGAGCAAAAGGTCAAGGTCACAGTAAAAACGAACAATCCAAGAGAGACTAGGCCAGTGAGAAAGAATAGATAGACAGCAGGCAAATAGTATAAGAAGCAAACTTGGACAAAAACTATAGTCGGAATTCAAATCACTATGAGATATATATATATATATATATATATATATGTATATATATATATATATATATATATATATATGCACACACACACACACACACACATATATATATATATATACAGCAAATAAAGAAGGCATCACTCCAGGTCTTGAAAGGTGCAAATAATGCAGTGTATTAAACAAATCACTTGTCCAACGTTTCGGGGCCCGCAGCCCCCTTGACAAAGGGGCTGCGGGCCCGAAACGTTGGACAAGTGATTCGTTTAATACACTGCATTATTTGCACCTTACAAGACCTGGAGTGACGCCTTATCTATTTTCTGTAATTGTATGTGAACGGAGGGCACCCAGGCTAATGATCTTAAAGGACCAGGAGTGCCGGGCACCACACCAATGTATCAATGCCTATTTCCCTATAGATTGTAAGCTTGCGAACGGGGCCTTCCTGTTATTACCCAGTTTCCTGTTATCACTGTTGTTCCAATTGTAAAGTGCAACTGAATATGCTGCGCTATTTAATAAATATATATTATATATAATATCTGAGCTCATTCTATGTCTAGCTCAAATACCACAGTGCTTTTCAGTAGCAGGTGCCACCACAGAGGAGAGAAGGTATAACTGTCAATCTACAATAGGCAAACATCAGAACTGAGAGTATGGCTATAGATGAACATTGGATACATGGCAGGTATTTTACACAGATGATCTTGGATTGGCAACACAGTGTCTCCACCCTTATAAATCTCCCTGAGTAGAGTAAAAACACTGAGACACTTTCCTTACAGGCATATCCATACACCAGTATACATTGTGTCAGTGTACATTGTAACCACTGCTGCATGGAGTAAATGGACTTGTCATTCCAGAACTAGCTCTTTAACCAATTTATTATTTTAGTATCTAATTTTAATATAATTGGCGATTGGGCTGGCATGAGACATTTGTGCAAGTCACCCACAGGAGAAAAAATGCAGATGACTCTGAGTGGGTTTGGTATGTGTGACCGGCGGTCAGGAGACCACCGGTCACAATACCGATGGCGGGATCCTGGCACTTAAATGGCCGTCTGGGGTGGTGAGCGCAACGAAGCTGCTTGCCGGCTCAGTGGCAAGCTGAGCTCGCCACAGGATCTATTCCCACTCTATGGGTGTCGTGGACACCCACGAGTGGGAATAGTCCCTGTTCGTTGGCATGCCAAACATCGGGATAGCGAGTGTTCGGGAAGTAGTGCCGGTATTGTGAGTGCCGGTCACATAAATACAGTATGGTTAGATAGACAGTGGGTCACGTCATTAACCTAGAGTAGTGTCTCTGCAATTCATGAGAAAGATGTAAGATTAGCCAGTAGTGTCCCTTACAGTAGCTGCGGGCATTAGTGAATTGGCTTCCGATGGCTCCGCGATAATCATGGTCACCTACATCATTAAATCATACCAGCTTCTGCCCACTCCCAAACACACATTACCATTAATAGTGATGACCTCAGTGATTTTCTGCAGTTGCAAAGCTGATGTGTACGAGGTTGTTTAATAGGGTGGACAAAAGGAAGGACTGATACAGTGTGGAACCTTGAAGGGCAGAACATCTGGACCGTGGAGGAGCTATACCCGGGACTAACCCTTCCATGCGAAACACATGCCTTGTATAGGCCCACTCTGGTACGCAGTCACTCCGTATGGTGGTGGATAATTTGTTGATTGTTATCTTATGAATTTTAAAGTTTTAGAATAAATGAAAAAAACTGTTTTACGCTATGAAAGGCGCTCTTCTCTAATTGCATTTGAGGTATCTTGAACGGACAAGAGAGAAAATACCTGAACGTGAAACAGGGATTACATCAATATTCCTTGGAAAGTTTGACGAACATTACCCGGATGACAAATACCCTAATTGGGGAGCGCAATTCACATTCTCTTTTTTTGCATATATGTTTATTTGGGGTTTGTGGTGACCTGGTGAATAGCTGCACCCCTCATATCTTAGCGCAGTAAATATACTCTTTGTTTGAGGTTGTTTAATAGTTTGTTTCTTCATAAAGTTATGTGCATGAGTTGGAGAGTTGGAAGCATGTTATGAGTAACAATCAGCGCCAGATGTTAACGAAAATGTTTTAATTAGTTTATTAAAATTTGTTATAGCTACAAGCAGTAGACATAAAAATATCTTTAGACAAATTGTTCCCAGGCTTTATATGGAATGAATAGATTGTTCAGCTGTTATTTATGAACTAACAGCTACAGTTCAGTTTTGAGTAACAAAGGAGTTTTAAGTGGGATTTAACAAATAACAGATAGTTTTCATGTAAAACAATTTTACAAGATAAAATGGCTTTTTCATCGTTAGTGTGTTTTGTTTGAGCATGACGTGTACGATTTTAACAAGAAAAGGTACAAAACAAAAAAATGTGTGAAGAAGCTTGTGTAACTATATTGCAGTCATTTCTGCACTCATAAACCAGAAATCCTATTGGTTTATGCTATTGTTTTTTGGCATCTGATAATGCCATCTCTTCCTAAATATAACTGTGGGCATCTGATAATGGCATCTCTTCCTATATATGACTGTGGGCATCTGATAATGCCATCTCTTCCTATATATGACTGTGGGCTTCTGATGATGCCATCTCTTCCTAAGGCTTGGGCCACACATAGCGGCCAAGCGGGTCCTGTTGAACTGGCCCCGCTTGGCCGGGAGGGGGGGTTTGTGTGCACACAGCTCCTGTTCTGCAGGATGCCACAGAACAGTATCCGGCCAGTGACACACAGGATTTCACAGCCACACTGTGTGAACACATGCACTGAAATGTATGTGTTAACATTAAAATCCCACCGTCCCGCGGCGGCGGGACTGACGCACATGTGTGGGCACCTGCATAGGCGCCCATGTGCATGCTCCTTCCGGTCAAGCGGGTCCCGCTGAAAATATGACTATGGAACAGTGCGATGCTCTCACTAGGCTTATGACACTGTTCTGCAGTTAAAGATGGCTTCAGATTGGTGTCTCTTGTTTACAGAATATAATTGATTCTTGCATTGTTTATATAATAATTCTCTAAGGTTTGTCCAATCTCCAACATACATGCTCAATGGAAGGCGTGGCGCACGTACCAACAGCTCACACTGATAAGGAGGCTGGTCAGGCTGGCTGACGGGAATGGTGCAAGTATAGTGCACTATGGGGAGTTTAGGGTTAGGCTGCAGGATGGGGAGGGTTAGGGTTAGGCTGCGGGAGGGAACGGTTAGGGTTAGGCACTAGTGCATAACCCTAACCCTCCGGTCCGGCAGTCTGTCCCTAACCCTCACCCTAATATGCACCATCGGGTCTCATGTGTATTTTGACCGTCGGGAGTCTGCTGACCATCTGTTTGGTGACCGCTGGGATCCTGACTACATCCCCACTGATTTATCTGCCTTTTCATTTCTCCTGTCACATTCCTGCACTAGATTTAATGGGGACTGTGTAGGAAAGGTATTTCTAGAGATGAGGGATGGCGTCAGGGGCATATCTACCCATTGGCCAGGATGGCACTCGCCAGGGATGCCAACCGAGGAGAGTTAAGTAGTGCACTGGAATACCTTATCACTGCACTACTATTTGAATGTACCGCCTGGCCTTGGGTGGCATCACCAGACGGCGCCACTCCTCATCCGGGCCAGGCACTGCTGATGTCTCCACAGTGTGGTAAGGATTACTGTGTGGGCATAATGTGTAAAGGGCACTTCCACTGTGTGAGCATGATGTGTAAGGTTCACCACTATGTGGTATAATATGTATAAGGGGTATAAGATCATGCCCCTATTTTGCTCATGATCCTTTCCTATTTCAAATATGAGGGGGCGCCAGTCCCTTACTTTGCCAGAGGTGCCCAAACCCCTAAATACACCCCTGGATGGCATTATGTGTCTTTTTACCTGCTCAAATGGAGAAAAGCAGGGAAAAGGTGTTCTCTTCCTGCTTTTCTCTGCTGACCCACCATCTCAGTTGTCTTTGGTCCCCTGACGGGTTTGGCTCCCCTGTCCGGTTTCCCAATCAGCATTAGTCTGATGGCACAGACACTGATTGGCACATTATTTATTATTTTTATTATTTATTAACAGTTTCTTATATAGTGCATACATACATACATACATACATACATACATACATACATATAGACAGTCATATAGGTAGGAAGGCCCTGCTCACAAGCTTACAATCTGTAGGGAAATAGGCATTGATACACAAGAATAGGTGTGTCCTGGTTGGAGCTGTAATGCCGGAGGTTGGTATCCCTGAGGTCAGCATCCCGACCATGGGATCACAGCTGCCAGGATGCTGGTGGGGGGCAAGCGCAACAGAGCACTTTGCGGCAATTTTGCGGGCTTGCCATGCAGCGGGCTCGGTGGCTTGCTGCGCTCGCCACTGGTTCTATTCCCACTCTATGGGTGTTGTGGACAAACATAAGTGGAAATAGGCCCTGTTTGCCAGCATTCTGGCTGCCAGCATTGTAAATGGTCGGGATCCCGGCGGTCAGTATACCTACGCCGGTAAAGCAACTACATCCTGGTGTTATCTATTGCATAATGATCCACCAGATTGCAAAAGTTTTTGGTGGGCTGTATGATATGTACACACAACAACGTTGGCCAGGGGTCAGGAGGTTGGGAGAAGGAAGAGAGAGAAAATATGTGAGGATAGGTGTGGACTGTACAGTGGGGATGTAAATGTATAGCAAAGTCTAAGAAGGTTATATGAGCGATTTTGGATTTTGATAAGCTTGACTGAAGAAGGGAATTCTTAGGGAGCACTTGAAGGTTTGGAGACTAAAGTAGAGTCTTTTTGTACATAGGAGGGCACTTCACAGAGTGGGTGCAGCCGGAAGAAAGTCCTGCAATCGTGAATGGGAGCAAATAATGAGATGTACATTGGTGTAGTTTTGTTAATGGCCTTGTGTGTGAGTAAAAGTATTTTATATTGAATACAGTAGAATACAGGTAACCAATGGAGGGACTGACAGAGTGGATCTGCAGCCGGTGAATGTCTAGAGAGGAAGATTAGCCTCACAGCTGCATTCAGAATGTATTGTAGTGGTGAGAGTCTCTTTTTGGTAAGACTAGTAAGAGGTCTATTACACTTATCAATGTGGGAGATATTGAGAGTATGGATTAGAGTTTTTGCAGTGTCTTGTGTAAGACATGGTCATATTTTGGACATGTTTTTAGATGCATGTGGGGCACAAAGGACAGTTCAGAGTCAAGGATGACAACAAGACAGCAAGCTTGTGGGGTAAGATTGTAGAGTTTGTAACAGTTATAGAGATATCAGGTTGGTAACTACTATTAGTCGGTGGAAATATAATTAGTATAGGTAGATTTGAGTATCATCCACATACAGATGGTACTGAAATCCCAAAAGTCTGAACAGATTGCCAAGAGATGTGGTATTAATTGAGAAAAGCAGAGGGTCTAAGACTGAGCTTTTGGCACTCCAACTGATAGAGGTAGCGAAGAGGAGGTAGATTCAGAGAGGTGGACACTGAAAGAGCGATTAGATAGGTAGGATGAGAACCAAGAAAGAGCTGTGTCCTGAAGACATAGGGATTGTATGAGACGAGAGTGGTCAACAGTGTCAAAATCAGTAGAGAGGTCTAGAAGAATACGAAGTGAGTAATGACCTTTAGACTTTTCAGTGACCAGTCAGTCTACTACTTTAGTCAGTGCTGTCTCTGTGGAGTGTTGGTAAAGAAAGCCTGGCTGAAGTGGGTCCAATAAGTTTTGGGAGTTAAGAAAGTGTGTGAGGTGAGTGTAGGCAAGTCTCTCAGGTCATGGGAGCTGAGAGACAGGACAGTAGTTTGAAAGAGTTTGGGTCAGAATTTAGTTTTTTTCAGAATGGTAGTAATCACTGCATGCTTGAACATTGAAGGAAAGATACTAGAAGAGAGAGATTACAGATTTAAGTTACGGTTGGGATGAGCACAGGAGACAGATCTTTACTTATTTGTGAGGGTATAGGATCAAGACAAAGGGCAGTAGATTAGGAGGATGAGAAGAGTGATGATACTTCATCTTCATTTGCGGGATCAAATGACGAGAAGGTGCCAGAGGATTCAGGTAGGAAATTGAGCATGTCACTGGCTGAGGAGGAGCATACCATTTTATCTCGCATCTTATCAATCTTGTAGGTGTATGTGAGCACACCTGTATGCACAGAGAAAAGAAAAAGCATGTATACAGTAGATACAGTTATCTGAAATAGTTTTGATTCTGAGAAAATCCTGAAATATTCTTAAATCTATTTTCTATACTGAATTCAGTCTAATGAGCCCCACCTTAAGGACCTCGTTACCAGAAGGGATCAACAGTACTGTCTGGAAATATCAATCTTAATTTTAATGCTTCAATTTCATATCAAGCTGTTTGGACTTGAAACAACTGGGGAGGGTTCCTATTTTTCTCAGCTGTAAACTCAATTACCTTTTTAAATGATTTCCAAGCTGCAGTTAAATGGCCCATAAACCTTGAGAATGGAAATGAGTACATGCATCTCATTCTGTAATGGTTTGAATAGTAGCCTGCTAGGTAGGGGGGAGCTTCAAAAATAGCCTGTGACTAACATCCCTCAGGCCGCATCACTGTGCAACGATCATCCCTGTTGAGACTGAAGACTTTGAGGCACGGCTGCTGTGGAGTTCACCAGCTCTGTATACTGACAGCTTATGATTATTCTTTTATTACATGCAAGTACGTGGTTTGCAATAAAAAAAATCCCTGATTGAACTCAAGTGTAAAAATAGCTACACAAATGCTCTCTAGCTTATTAGTTAATGGTATTTAGACATGTATTATTGTGTTTCTTTTGGAAAACACAATCTTAAAGCAGTTTTATGTCACCACTAAATGAGGTGCACTTAAGTCGTATAACCCAAAGGAAATTGTTTTGTTTATTTATAGCAATTTAGTACGAAGTCGGCTGCTCATGTCTCAAAGGGGTATTTTTTTTTCTATATGCAACCAGGATGATTTTTCCTAAAAGAACCAAAACCTTTAAAACCTTTAAAATAAAAGACATTACTATGGGTAATACATAAAGTATATATAAAAATACATAAAGCATATCAATGTTTTTAGGAAATGGTAAGCTCCTGTCAGTTTCTTTGCAAAAGATCTAAAAATGGACCAGGGGCAGATGCAGAAGTAAATGACAGTAGGGAAGCATGATAGCGAATTAGGGGCAGACCTTTGTGTGCGCCAAAGGTGGGCAAATTCCCGGAAAGGGGGCCGGGCCTCATATTTATTATTTATTAGCAGTTTCTTATATAGCCAGTGTCGGACTGGGGCATTAAGGGCCCACCGGGGGAGATGCTGTTGTAGAGACCCATGCTTAAGGTTGTGGTCAGGCTCCAGTGGGGGCGTGGCCAGCCACCACAGAGGTTTGGCTAACCATTAAAGAATACATTTTCTGTGCCCAATGGTAAATACTGTATATAATAAACCATTTTCTTGTGAAGTATAATGTAACATATGTAAAATGCATAATTCAAGTGCACCTGGATAAAGTCTGGAACCTGATCCCTAGAGGAGGAGGAGGGCCCACAGGAAGTGGGGCCTACCGGTGGTTTCCCCTGTTCCCCTGTGGGCCAGTCCGACTCTGTATATAGCGCAGCATATTCCGTTGCGCTTTACAATTAGAACAACAGTTATAGAACGAAACTGGGCAAAGACACAGACATAGAGAGGTAGGAAGGCCCTGCTTGCAAGCTTACAATCTATAGGGAAATAGGCACTGATACACAAGGACAGATGCTACCTGTTACATAATGGTCCAGCAGATTGCTAGGTTCTTAATGGGTTGTATGATATGATCACCCAGCAATGTTGGAAGACAAAATGTGAGGTTATGTGGACTGTACAGAGAGGATGTAACTGGATAGGGAAGCATTGAAGGTTATGTGGGTGGGTCTGGAATTTGGTAGGCTTGTCTGAAGATATGAGTTTTCGGGGAACGTTTAAAGGTTGGAGACTAGAGGAGAGTCTTATTGTGCGTGGAAGGGAATTCCACAGAGTGGGTGAAGCCCGGGTAAAGTCCTGTAATTTTGAGTGGGAACAGGTAATACATGTGGATGAGCAACGCAGATCTTGTGCAGAGCAGAGAGGTCTGGTAGGGAGATATTTTGAGACGAGTGAGGAGATGTATGATGGTTCAGTTTGGTTAATAGCCTTGTATGTAAGTAAAAGTATTTTATATTTAACACGGTAGAATACCGGTAACCAATGGAGGGACTGACAGAGCGGATCAGCAGACGAAGAACGTCTAGCGAGGAAGATTAGCCTCGCAGCTGCATTTAAAATGGATTGTAGTGGTGAGAGCCAATGTTTGGGAAGACCAGTATGGAGACTATTACAATAATCAATGCGGGAGATGATGAGTGCATGGATTAGAGTTTTTGCAGTGTCTTGTGTAAGATAAGGGTGTATTTTGGCCTCAAGAGGCATGGCCTCACAGGAAATGCCATATCCTGCAAGCCAAGATAAGTTATGTCCTACCTAACAGCTGGTTCTCTAGGCTCTGTTGGTGCTTGTCTGAATCTTGTAAAGTTTCGGACTGTCTGGAAAAAAGATAGAAAAATAATACCTGCATTTAAAAGGTGTCAAATAATTTAGATCCCTCCCTCTGAATCTGCAACTATCATCCATAGTGGTGTAATTGTCCCTTCCCTCCCTTCATAATATTTACCAGCACCTCTCCTCCCCTCTATAGCAGATCCCATCCAGCAGCAGCTCGAAAGGGGTCCATACATCTTCAATTCATTGGGAAAATCCACCATTTGTAGATGACTGGGTTGGAAATCCTTGATTTGCCGATTCCGACCCAAAGATTATTTGAATTGTCGAGTCAGGCATATTTTACATGCTGTATTATGCAGATTCCCAGACAAATCGCTGATCACTGGATTGATGTCGGGGAATCAGGGAATTGTTGGGTAGATGTATGCCCTGAAGTGCAGGCTGAGGCTGAGGTGCATGGGGCTTGTGGTAGTAGTTGCTGCTGTGCCCTGACGTCTCATCGGACTGATCCATGGAGAGTGGTCAGTGAATAAAAAACACCAAAAATGACTGATGCCTCCAAACCTTGTGCTGCCTGAGTTCTTGTTTCTCTCTGCATGTCTACAGCTTCTGGTCCTCTGCACTACCTGGTCATTCTGAGAATAGCCCAGCATTGTGCCTGGATCCTGCCAATATACTGTACTGTTCTGCCCATTTACAGTCTCCTGCCTTTTGCATCACCTGAGCTGCTAAAGTATAGTCTCCAATTCTGATTCTGGGTCCTGTCTGTATACTGTTATGCTCCTTCCAAATTTCACAAGCAGGTTACCGTCAAATCCACTTCTCTTTGCCCTGCAATTACAGTTGGTGTTCATATCTACTCCAGCCTCTTTCCTGCAGTCACTCGGTACCTGTGTAAACTCTCACTACCCTGAGTTAAGTCCTGGCGGCATCCCAGTAACGGTGAGAACATCCTCCTCTATGGGAAAATGGCAGCTATTAAATCAGAGATGTGCGGTGAGGTAAATGGCTCAGGAGACACTGGCTAGCCCCAGAGCCAGATTTACATGCAATATATGAGCCAAAGGGTACATCTGGGCATTATACACAGGTGCAGCAGTATAAACTCCTGGAAATTCAGTGAGTTTTGATCAGAGATGTGCTGAAAAGATAGACAGGTGAGCAGGGCTGTAACTGGGGGGGTGGGGGTGGGGGGGGGGGGGACTAAGGGTGCATGCGCCCCGGGTGCAGGATTTGAGGGGGCGCCGAGGAGTTACAGAAGAGCAGGGGTTTTTTTTGTGATACAGAAGTAAATGACAGTAGGGAAGCATGATAGTGAATTAGGAGCAGACCTTTGTGTGCGCCAAAGGTGGACAAATTCACGGAAAGGGGGCTGGGCCTCGTATTTATTTATTATTTATTAGCAGTTTCTTATATAGCCAGTGTCGGACTGGGGCATTAAGGGCCCACCGGGGGATTGCTGTTGTAGAGGCCCATGCTTAAGGGTGTGGTCAGGCTCCAGTGGGGGCGTGGCCAGCCTCCACAGAGGTTTGGCTAACCATTAAAGAATACATTTTCTGTGCCCAATGGTAAATTCTGTATATAATAAACCATTTTCTTGTAAAGTATAATGTAACATATGTATAAAAACCCTGCTCCTCTGTAACTCCTTGGCGCCCCGGGTGCAGGATTTGAGGGGGTGCCAAGGAGTTACAGAGGAGCAGGGTTTTTTGTGTGGTTTTTTTTACCGGCAGTGCTGTGCTGCTCCAGTGAGACAGCAGACAGCTCCCAGGGCAATGTATCTGACCCACCTGTCTGCGCGCAGCTGGCTCCGACGCTGTGCGAGTGAGCTCCAGTATCTGGGATCGCGCAAAATTACTGCCTTGCCCCGGGTGACAAAAATCCTAGTTTCGGCCCTGAGGTGAGGCACTGCCTCACCTGCCATAAACTTTTTACTCCAATTATTAGAATAATGCAAAGAAAATATTTCAAGCAAATTATTTGTATTTTTCATATACTTTATACAGTCAAAACTCTGGCACAAATGTTAGTATGACAGGAAAGGCTCTGCCTCACCTGCCTCACCCCACCGCACGTCACTGGCTATTATGGATGAAGACCTTTGTAACAAGGTTCTAAGAGTTTATCCAGTATCTTGGGTGAACCATAATAATTTCCCCATATACTGCCAGAATCTCCATCATCACCACAGCAAATAAAGGGAAGTTCACCACCTCCCGCTGTTCATTGTGCTTTCATGTTAGCGCCAGGGGTGGAACTGCCGGAGACAACGGAGTCTGTTGCCGCCGGGCTCCAGCCCTAAAGGGAAGGCACTTCCTCCATTATCTCCTGACTGTTCCGTGCCCTTCCTACTGGAATAAACAGAGGAGCCGCCGACTCGCCGAGTGGAGAGTAGCGTTACTTCTGCCCTTTTCAAGACCCAGCCCGGATTTTTATTCCACCGCAACATGCACTCACATAGCCGGCCAGCGCTCCAGCTGGCCACCTGCATGCTCCACCCCTCTCGGCTCCCAGGCTCTGCTGCTACTGCCCAGTGAACCAGGAGACAGCTGCTGTGAAATAAAGAGGAAGTGGCCGAGCTTCAGCCAGCGAGTCACTGGCGGAGAACAGCGATTATAGCTGCAACAGTTTAACGGGGTGTGGAGAGGCAAAGGTATGGGACGGGGAACTGTGTGGGGTGCAGGGCTGGGAAGCGGCTGTGTTTGTCCTGTTGCTAAGTAATGGAGTGAATGGGACTGGTACTGTATAAGTTACAGTATATATAGTGAGTGTGCGGTCGGGCTACCAACTACCTTGTCCCACAAGTGCTGAAATCAGGGCTGTGTCCTGGTCCTGTGTCACCACTCTCCTGTCCCTGTCACCTCTGTGCTGGCCCTGACTCCCCTCTCTCCTGGCGTCTGTCCTATCACCCCTGTCCTTGTCACCTCTGTCCTGTCCTCTCTGTGCTGGCCCTGTCATCCCTGTCCTGTGCCCCCTGTGCTGGTCCTGTCACCTCTGTCCTGCCCCTGTGCTGGTCTTGTCTCCCCTCTCCCCTGGCCCTTCTGTCCTGTCCCTGTCACCCCTGTCCTGTCCTTGTCACCTCTGTTCTGTCTCCTCTGTGCTGGCCATGTCACCCCTGTCCTGTCCCCTCTGTGCTGGCCCTGTCTCCCCTCTCTCCTGGCCATTCTGTCCTGTCACTGTCACCCCTGTCCTTGTCACCTGTCCTGTCTCCTCTGTGCTGGCCATGTCACCCCTGTCCTGTTCCCTCTGTGCTGGCCCTGTCTCCCCTCTCTCTTGGCCCTCCTGTCCTGCCCCTGTCACCTCTGTGCTGTCCCTCTCCTGTCCCTGTCACCCCTGTACTGTCCCTGTCACCTCTGTGCTGTCCCTGTCCTGTCCGGTCCCTGTCACCTTTGTGCTGGCTCGGTCTCCCCTTTCTCCTGTCCCTGTCACCTCTGTGCTGTCCCTGTCCTGTCCTTGTCACCTCTGTCCTGTCTCCTCTGTGCTGGCCATGTCACCCCTGTCCTGTCTCCTCTGTGCTGGCCATGTCACCCCTGTCCTGTCATCACTGTCCTGTCCCTGTCACCTCTGTGCTGGCCCTGTCTTCCATCTTTCCTGGCCCTTCCGTCCTGTCCCTGTCACCGCTGTCCTGTCCCTGTCACCCCTGTCCTATCCCTGTCTCTCCTCCCTTTTGTCCCTGTCTCCCTTGTTCCGTCACCTCTGTGCTGGCTCTGTCTCCCTTCTCTCCTGTCCCTGTCACCTCTATACTGGCCCTATCATCCCTCTCTCCTGACACTTCTGTTCTGTCCCTGTTAGCTCTGGCCTTGTCCTGTCATCTCCGTCCTGGTTCTGTCCCTGCCACCCCTTTCCTGTCCCTGTCACCCCTGTTCTGACCCTCTGAACTCTGTCCTGGTCCTGGTAACCCTCTCTTCTGTCCCTTCGGTTGTCCCTGTCCCCCCTGTCCTGGATCCTCTGTCATGGTCCTGTCCCTGTCACCCCTCTGTTCTGTACTGTCCCTGTCACCCCTGTCCCCTCTGTCCTGACCCTGTCACCTATGTCCTTATTGTGTCCCTGTCAACTCTCTCTTGTCCCTATCACCTCTATCTTGGTTCTCTATCTTGGCCCTGTCATTTCTGTTCTTCCCCACTTTACTGTCCCTGTCATCTCTGTATTAGCCCTGTCACCTCTCTCCTGTCCCCTCTGTTCTGTCCTGTACCTGTCACCCCTGTCCTGTTCCTGTCTTCTCTTTCTTAGACTGCCCTGGCCCCACTGTACTGTTCCTTTTATCTCAGTACTGGCCCTGTCACACCTCTCATGGCACTATCCCCCCTGGTTCTGTCACCTTTGTCCTAGCCCCAAATTATGTATAATTTTACCTTTTTCTCTTACGTCCTAGAGGATGCTGGGGACTCCGTAAGGACCATGGGCTATAGACGGGCTCCGCAGGAGATAGGGCACCTAAAAAGAACTTTCACTATGGGTGTGCACTGGCTCCTCCCTCTATGCCCCTCCACCAGACCTCAGTTAGATCTTGTGCCCAGAGGAGAATGGGTGCACTGCAGAGAGCTCTCCAGAGTTTTCTGTGGAAAAAGAATTTTGTTAGGTTTTTTATTTTCAGGGAGTCCTGTTGGCAACAGGCTCCCTGCATCGTGGGACCGAGGAGAGAGAAGCAGAGCTGGCTTGTTAAGTTGGGCACTGCTTCTAAGGCTACTGGACACCTTTAGCTCCAGAGGGAGTCGGAACACAGGTCTCACCTGGGGTTCGTCCCGGAGCCGCGCCGCCGTCCTCCTCACAGATGCCGAAGATAGAAGCCGGGTGAGTATGAGAAGGCAGAAGACATCATAGGCGGCAGAAGACTTCAGATCTTCATGAGGTAAGGCGCGCAGCGGTAAGCTGCGCGCCATTGCTCCCAGTCACACACACACAGAGCAGCACTGAAGGGTGGAGGGTGCAGGGTGGGGGGGGGGGCCCTGGGCAGCAATAAACCTCACATTTGGGCACTGACAAGGCAGATTAGGCTGCTATGCAGTAATTCTACGATCCCCCGCCATTTTCTATTAAAAAATCACCGGGACCGAAGCCCGCCATCGGGTGGGCGGAGCTTGATCCCCAGCACTAACCAGCGCCATTTTCTCCAAAGAAGCTGCATGAGGAAAATGCTGGCTCCCTGGTCTCTACCCTGCTGAACATTCAGGCTGGAAAAAAGAGGAGGGAGGCATTCTGAGCGCAGTGAGTGGGAATCTGGTCATTTTATATATATATGAAAGCGCTATATGGTCATATTTTTCCAGTGTTATTAAGCGCTGGGTGTGTGCTGGCATACTCTCTCTCTGTCTCTCCTAAGGGCCTGGTTGGGGTTTTGTCCCCTTATAGGTTAATCCCTGTGTGTGTGGGGTGTCGGTACGTGGTGTCGACATGTCTGAAGCGGAAGGCTTTTCCAAGGAGGAGGTGGAGCAAATGAGTGGTGTGTCCCCGTCGGCTGTGCCGACTCCAGATTGGATGGACATGTGGCATATGTTGAATGCAAGTGTGGCATCTTTACATAAAAGGCTTGATAAGGCTGATTCAGGGGGGACATCAGGGGGTCAATCCTCAGATTGGACCGACTCACAGGGCCCGTCGGGGTCTCAAAAGCGTCCCTTAACACAAGACACTACTACCGACACGGATTCTGATTCCAGTGTCGACTATGACGAAGTAAAATTGCACCCTAGGGTGACTAAAACCATTCAGTGTATGATTGTGGCAATAAGGGATGTGTTGCATATTGTGGATGAACCCTCTGGCCCCGACACAAGGGTACACATGTTTAAGGAAAAGAAACAGATTATTAACTTTCCCACATCTCATGAATTAAATGAATTCTTTGGAAAAGCTTGGGAGACTCCAGATAAGAGACCGCAGATCCCCAAAAGAATTTTTATGGCATAGGCATACCCTTTCCCTAAGCAGGACAGGGAGATTTGGGAATCACCCCCCACTGTGGACAAAGCCCTGACGCGCTTGTCCAAGAAAGTGGCGCTACCGTCTCCTGACACAGCAGCCCTTAAGGACCCTGCAGATCGCAGTCAAGAAACTACCTTAAAGTGTATTTATTCTCATACGGGTGCTGTGCTAAGACCGACAATTGCGTCGGCATGGGTGTGTAGCGCAATTGCAGCTTGGACAGATGAGCTGACAGATCAATTTGATAATATGGATAAGGATACTATATTCCTAACTCTAGCCCATATTAAAGACGCAGTCTTATTTATGAGGGATGATCAAAGGGACATTGGATTGCTAGCTTCTAGGGCCAATGCCATGTCTGTCTCAGCGAGAAGATCCTTATGGACTCGCCAATGGACGGGTGATGCGGATTCCAAGAAACATATGGAAGTACTACCCTACAAGGGTGATGTATTGTTTGGGGATGGGCTGACGGACCTGGTTTCCACAGCCACAGCAGGTAAATCAAATTTTTTACCATATATTCCCCAACAGCAAAAGAAAGTAACACCCTATCAGATGCAGTCCTTTCGGTCGCACAAGTCCAAAAGAGGTCGGGGATCCTCTTTCCTCGCCAGAGGTAAGGGCAGAGGCAAGAGAGCACCTGCTTCGGCAGGTGCCCAGGAACCAAAGTCCTCCCCGGCTACTCCAAAACCCACAGCATGACGCTGGGGCTCCCCTGAGGGAGTCCGCACCGGTGGGGGCACGTCTTCGACTTTTCAGTCAGGCCTGGGTCAGTTCGGACCTGAATCCCTGGGTGTTGGAAATAGTTTCCCAGGGTTACAAATTGGAATTCGAGGAGGTGCCCCCGAGCCGATTTTTCAAATCGGCCCTACCAGCTTCCACATCGGAAAGGGATGTAGTGTTAGCTGCAATTCAAACGCTGTGTATACAGCAAGTGATAATCAAGGTTCCCCTGCACCAGCAGGGAAGAGGTTACAATTCAACCCTATTTGTGGTCCCTAAACCGGACGGTTCGGTCAGACCTATTTTGAATCTGAAATCCCTAAACCTGTACATAAGAAGATTCAAATTCTAAATGGAATCTCTCAGAGCGATAATAGCCAACATGGAGGACGGGGAGTTTATGGTGTCTCTGGACATAAAGGATGCGTACCTTCATGTCCCCATATATGCCCCCCATCAGGAATACCTGAGATTCGCTGTACAGGATTGCCATTACCAATTTCAGACGTTGCCGTTTGGACTCTCCACGGCCCCGAGGATTTTCACCAAGATAATGGCGGAAATGATGGTGGTCCTGCGCAAGCATGGAGTCACAATTATCCCATACTTGGACGATCTCCTGATAAAAGCAAGATCAAGGGAGAAATTGCTGAACAGTGTGGCGCTCTCGTTGAGAGTGCTCCAGCAACACGGTTGGATTCTAAATCTACCGAAGTCACAGTTGATTCCGACAACTCGACTACCGTTCCTAGGTATGATACTGGATACGGAACAAATGAAGGTCTTCCTCCCAATAGAGAAAGCCCAAGACATACAGAACATGGTCAGAGACCTGCTAAAACCGAAAGGGGTGTCAGTTCACCAATGCACTTGAGTTCTGGGGAAAATGGTGGTGGCCTACGAGGCCATTCCCTTCGGCAGGTTCCATGCAAGGACTTTTCAATGGGACCTTCTGGACAAGTGGTCCGGGTCCCATCTGCGCTTACATCGGAAAATAACTCTGTCCCCAGGGACCAGAGTGTCCCTCCTGTGGTGGTTGCAAAGTGCTCACCTCCTGGAGGTTCGCAGGTTCGGAATTCAGGATTGGATCCTGGTTACCACGGACGCGAGCCTCCGAGGATGGGGAGCGGTCACACAGGGAAAACATTTTCATGGTCTTTGGTCAGACCAGGAGTCCTGTCTACACATCAATGTGTTGGAACTCAGGGCCTTTTACAACGGCCTTCGACAAGCGGAGAGTTTTCTTCGAAACCTACCGGTTCTGATTCAATCAGACAATGTCACAGCAGTGGCTCATGTGAACCGCCAAGGCGGGACAAAAAGCAGAGTCGCGATGGCGGAAGCCACAAGGATCCTTTGCTGGGCGGAAAATCATGTAAGCGCTCTGTCAGCTGTCTTCATTCCGGGAGTGGACAACTGGGAAGCAGACTTCCTCAGCAGACACGATCTCCATCCAGGAGAGTGGTGACTTCATCAAGAAGTCTTTGCAGACGTAACACTTCTTTGGGGAACTCCTCAAATAGACATGATGGCGTCACGCCTCAACAAAAAACTTCAGAGGTACTGCGCCAGGTCTCGGGACCCTCAGGCAATAGCAGTGGACGCTCTGGTAACATCGTGGGTCTACGTGTTTCCTCCTCTTCCTCTCATCACAAAAGTGTTGAGGATCATAAGACGAAGAAGAGTACGAACGATACTCGTTGTCCCAGACTGGCCTCGAAGGGCCTGGTACTCGGATCTACAAGAGATGCTCACAGGAGATCCCTGGCCTCTTCCTCTGAGGGAAGACCTGTTGCAGTAGGGGCCCTGTGTATTTCAAGACTTACCGCGGTTACGTTTGACGGCATGGCGGTTGAACGCCGAATCCTAACGAAAAAGGGGATTCCGGAAGAGGTCATCCCTACGTTAATAAAGGCTAGGAAGGAGGTGACGATAAAACATTATCACCGTATCTGGCGAAAGTATGTGTCTTGGTGTGAGACCAAGAATGCACCTACGAAAGATGTTCATCTGGGTCGACTTCTCCACTTCCTACAGACAGGAGTGGATATGGGCCTGAAATTAGGCTCTGTTAAGGTACAGATTTCGGCCCTCTCGATTTTCTTTCAGAAGGAATTGGCTTCTCTCCCAGAAGTCCAGACGTTTGTAAAGGGAGTGCTGCACATCCAGCCCCCTTTTGTGCCTCCAGTGGCACCATGGGACCTGAACGTGGTGTTGCAGTTCCTAAAATCACACTGGTTTGAACCGCTTAACAAGGTTGAGTTTAAATTTCTTACCTGGAAGGTGGTCATGTTGTTGGCCTTAGCATCAGTAAGGCGAGTGTAAGAATTGGAGGCTTTGTCACACAAGAGCCCCTACTTGATTTTTGATGTGGATCGAGCTGAATTGAGGACAAGTCCGCAATTTTTGCCTAAAGTGGTTTCTTCGTTCCATATGAATCAACCTATTGTGGTGCCTGTGGCTACAAGTGACCTGGAGGATTCCAGATCCCTGGACGTAGTCAGGGCCTTTAAAATTTATGTAGCCAGGACGGCTAGAATTAGGAAAACAGAGGCTCTGTTTGTCCTGTATGCGGCCAATATGATTGGCGCTCCTGCTTCGAAGCAGACTATTGCTCGCTGGATCTGTAATACGATTCAGCAGGCTCACTCTACGGCTGGATTGCCGGTACCAAATTCGGTTAAGGCCCATTCCACTAGGAAGGTGGGCTCTTCTTGGGCGGCTGCCCGAGGCGTCTCGGCATTACAACTTTGCCGAGCGGCGACTTGGTCGGGGTCAAACACTTTTGCTAAATTCTACAAGTTTGATACCCTGGCTGATGAGGACCTAGCGTTTTCTCAGTCGGTGCTGCAGAGTCATACGCACTCTCCCGCCCGATTGGATGCTTTGGTATAAACCCCATGGTTCTTACGGAGTCCCCAGCATCCTCTAGGACGTAAGAGAAAATAAGATTTTAAACCTACCGGTAAATCTATTTCTCCTAGTCCGTAGAGGATGCTGGGCGCCCGTCCCAGTGCGGAAACTCTGCAAGACTTGTATATAGTTGTTGCTTACATAAGGGTTATGTTACAGTTGACATCGGTCTTGGACCGTTACTGTAGTTTGTTCATACTGTTAACTGGTTATGTATGTTCCAGGTTACATGGTATGATTGGTGTGGGCTGGTATGAATCTTGCCCTTGGATTGCTAAATCCTGCCTTGTATTGTCCATCTCCTCTGGGCACAGTTCTCTAACTGAGGTCTGGAGGAGGGGCATAGAGGGAGGAGCCAGTGCACACCCATAGTCAAAGTTCTTTTTAGGTGCCCTATCTCCTGCGGAGCCCGTCTATACCTCATGGTCCTTACGGAGTCCCCAGCATCCTCTACGGACTAGGAGAAATAGATTTACCGGTAGGTTTAAAATCTTATTTTTTCAATGGGTGGGGGCACCAAACTCTAACTTGCCTCCGGGTGATGGGGAAGAACTTACCCCACTGGTTAGCCGTTAGCGCCCACTGTAAACTACCATTTTATGTAAGCAAACTTCACCTTTCCCTGGGTTTCTGGGAAATGCTGTTATGTACGCTCTAGTCCTGCTCGTATATCACATTCTACCAGCATAGTGCGCCATTGATAATAGCATACTGGTAATTTGGAAACTGTGTTGTCGGAAGGGCGCAGTTGAGCACCCCTTCCCTACACGATACTCATGTTTGAATGTTTTCTCAATTCCAGTACTTATTTTTCCATTTAATTTTTATTTTTATTTAATTTCATCAACTTCCAATTTGATCAATAAAAAATTATAGTATTTCCTTTTATCTTATTGAAACCCAAAAAAAAAAGACCCAGACAAAATGTTCAGTTTATCTGTAACACACAATGGTGGTCATTCCGAGTTGTTCGCTCGGTAATTTTCCTCGCATTGCAGCGATTTTCCGCTAAGTGCGCATGCGCAATGTTCACACTGAGACTGCGCCAAGTAAATTTGCTATGAAGTTTGGTTTTTTACTCACGGCATTACGAGGTTTTTTCTTCGTTCTGGTGATCGTAATGTGATTGACAGGAAGTGGGTGTTTCTGGGCGGAAACTGGGCGTTTTATGGGTGTGTGTGAAAAAACGCTACCGTTTCTGGGAAAAACGCGGGAGTGGCTGGAGAAACGGAGGAGTGTCTGGGCGAACGCTGGGTGTGTTTGTGACGTCAAACCAGGAACGACAAGCACTGAACTGATCACAGTGGAAGAGTAAGTCTCGAGCTACTCAGAAACTGCACAGAGAAGTCTTTTCGCAATATTGCGAATCTTTCGTTCTCAATTTTGATAAGCTAAGATTCACTCCCAGTAGGCGGCGGCTTAGCGTGTGCAAAGCTGCTAAAAGCAGCTTGCGAGCGAACAACTCGGAATGACCACCAATGTTCATTTTGTGGATTACAAGAGCAAAATTTAAATTCGGTTTCAGCTGTGACTGCTCATATATTTCAAGACTGGGAAAAGCATATATTATATTCAGGGACAGAAACTGAGTAATGAAAACAAGCAGACTCATTTTACTGTTTTCAGGAAGAAAAACTTTGAATATGTATAAAAAGATCTAGAACACTGTAAAATGCAGGAACACATAAAAATATGCTATTTCTTTAGATTATAAGATCTCAGTGGCAGGCCTTTCTTCCTCCATGTGCTTTTCCCTCCCTCACTTATAGCATCATCTCCTCTCCACTGCCAAGTGCCAACCATGGCTCTGAACCTCTGCGTTCAGCCAGCGCTGCTTTTGTGGGTATTATGACAGCTTATGCAGTGTTTATATTATTTATTTATTATTACCAGTTATTTATATACTGTAGTGCACCCACATTCCGCAGCGCTTTGCAGAGAATATTTGGCCATTCACATCAGTCCCTGCCCCAGTGGAGCTTATACTCTATATTATCTACCACATGTACACGCACACACATTCACCCTATGGTTTATTTTGTTTGGAGCCAATTAAGCTACCAGTATATTTCTGGATTGTGGAAGGAAACCAGAGTACCCAGAAAAAACCTACGCAAGCACAGGGAGAATATGCAAACTCCGCACAGTTATGGCCATGGTGGGAATCAAACCCATGACCTCAGTGCTGTAAGGCAGTAATGCTAACCATTACACCGTCTGTGCTGCCACAATATATATCCTCTATCCTATGTGTGCAATTTTTTTAAATAATGGGGCTAATTCAGTATGGATCGCTTGTGCGATCCCTTGCACAGTTTCCCGATTATCGGAACCCCGCCCAGTCACAGGACCCATTCTGCGCATGTGCAGTGTGTGTCCTGCATGTGTCATGCATTTTTCCAATAGTCTCTGCCAGATTGACAGGCAGAGGCATTCAGGAGGCGAGGTGGCGTTTCCGGAAACGGGGTGCATGTTTCTCCCATTTTATGGGAGGGGCGAGGCCAAAGTCTGTGTCTCGGACGCAAATTTCTTGAGACAGCCTGCCCGATGGTCGCAATGTTGATCCCAGACTGCTATGCGGTCACAGCACTGGGATCGAAAATGCAGCAAAGACGTGTTTAACACCTCCTACTGCATTTGCATTAGTGTGGATCGCATCTGTGAGCAGCTTTACAAATGTGATCCATACTGAATGAGGGCCTACGGCTTTTGCACTTTTTTCTTGTTATATTTGCAATGTTTATGTACTGTGAAAGGAGCTACGGACACCTTGTGGTGCCATATAGAAAAAAAAAACAATAATAATAATAGTCATGAGAAAAAGTAAGTATCTCACAAACTGGAACACCCTCATGATTTACATAAGCCAAGCAGTTCTGCCTTTTTGCTTGACGGCTCCTACTTGCGGTGGTTAAAGGCAGTGCAATAATTGCAGTGCAGTGCTTAAAGGCTGCTAAGCCCCCGCCCCTCCTATGATGTCACATGATCTGCAGAGGAGGCCAGGAGCAGGAAGCCTGTAGCCAGGTGGAATAAGTGCGCTAGGTGGCGCCTCTCCAGGCAACTGTGCATCTCTAAAACCATCTCTAAAACCTCCCCAGAAGGTGGACACAGATGCAGACAGGACAGCAACCTTTCAGCCATCTTAGCATTGCAGCCAGGGCAGCGGCACTTGTAGCAGCACCCTGCATAGGTCCTGCTTAAAAAGCTGTGGTTTCCTTATTTGGAGGCAGTCATGGTGGAGATTAAGCCATGACCTGGGCATAACAGAGGCGTGGCCTAAACCTTTTTCTAACCTGCAATGTTAGGAATTAGAGCTGTACGGGTTTGGATTTACTCGGATTTCAAAAATGGCATCTTATTGGCTATCCGCTCTCACGTGTTTTGAATAGCCAGTAAGATAAATCCAGATAAATCTGAATTTACGCTAGTATGGCGAAAAGAGCCAAGTAAATCCAAACCTGCACACCTCTATTAGGAATATGTCAGACACTCTATTTATTCAGAATCTTCTTCCTGTAAATGCACATTTTTCGCCTTACTGTTTGTATACAAATTCTGCTGACTAGAAATATTTTGCATTTAGTGCTTTATGCAAGAATGTCAAGAGCAGAATCAGAGGGGAATTGAAGTGGTCTGGGCTGTGAAGAGATGACCTAACCCTCCAAGCAGATGTCTGGGCCTTAAACGCAATAAATGATTCCCATACGTTTTTATGCTTGTATACTGAATCTAAGCCCAAATAAGTGCAGATTGTTCCTTTACATTTTCTTCTGTAGTGTTGATGATCAGGTCATCCTTTAGACAAGACAGTACTTGTAGAGATTTATTTACCAACAAAATATTAACTCTAGGAATGAATATTTATAAATTGACTCTTTACTGCAGTGAAGATTAGCAAATTGACCTTGACAGTCATTGGTATGTGACAGGAAAATAAAGTGTTCTATGTGAAAACTCTCTGGAGTAAATAATGAGCAGTATACACATCAGGAGATTATACAAGAGCACGAGTAAAGCAAAAGGCTGACTACTTGTTTTCTAAATAATTCAATATATTCCCTTTAATGGTATCAACACTGTAATCCACTAATCCTACTGTACGTACTGCAGCTGTTTGTATTAAAGCAAGTAGACAATAGATTTAGTACAGCAATTTGACAATGTTTATTTATGCAAAAAAAGGTAATAACCAAAATATTCTACATTACACATGGTGTTGTTAGAGACAGGGACAGTGGACGATTTCACACCAGGGTACAGTGCTGGCTTTGGGTAGTGGCGCTGAGAGGGAAGGAAGGGGATGCGGGTACTAATTACCCAGGCTCGGACTCCTGGAGTGGCCCGGTCCTCTGCCTCCTGCCCTCCTCCCGAGTATACCTATACTTAAGGCATCTTCCCAATGATATATTTGGGAAGATGGCACCTGCACATTGAAAGCAAAGACTTTGGCACTGTACCAGAGTCTTTGCTCTCTAGTGCACATGCGCCATCTTATCACTGGGAAGGAGGAGGGACCTGCTTCCCACAAGCTAGGTAGGAAGCAGGTGCCTTCCCTTGCGCCCCCTCCTGCCCCCCCCCCCCCCCTTGCATTAGAAATTATGTCACCTACCTGTGGTGGCCATGCCCACAGTTCATTACCGGGGCCCGGCGTGGCTCTCTACACCCCTGGCTTTGGGTGCAGGGTGTGTGGTGCACATCAGTGACTTTGAAGTCAATGGCTGAGGAGGCGCTTGCCAGTAACAGAGACAGGTTTACAGTTTTACACATACATATATGAACCAAATGGCTCATGTGGGCATTATACACAGGTACAGCAGTAAACATATATTGCAGAACCTCTGCATAAGCAGCTTAAAACTTTAATGGCATTGGTTGCTTCCTACCCTGTGACAGGGAGTAGGTTTTTCACAGGAAGGGATTGGTCCAAACCCTTCCTGTCAGTTTTATAGTCAAAGCTCTGGACTATACCAGATGAGGCTCTGCCTCTTCTGCCTACCCTGACTGCACGTCACTGGTGCACATGAGACCCTGGGTCCAGGGATAGGGGTGGGAGGCTGCACTGCACACCCTGCATTTTTAGACAGTACTTATCTGTCCATTGGCAGCACAGAAATTACCAGGAAAATAGTGCAAGTGCCATTTCCCTAAAATCTGGCATAGTGCCAGAGTAAATTTAGCTTATGTGCCACTGAGTGAGGGGGGTACTGCATGGAGGCTGCACATGGGTCTCCTCCTCTATTATGTGCCCCTGAGTAGGGGATAAGGCAATCTGATGATACCTCTGGTGCCTTGTGAGGCAACTGGGAAAATTATTATACCCCAGCCTTGTGCTTAGGACCAAATCTGCACCTCTCTGATGCTAGGTGAGGTGAGATAATACAGTAATCCCAGCTTGGCCCCTGAGGCGACTATCTCCAACCATTCTCATCACTAGCTGTGGCCTGCAATAATTGGAATGGGACATGAGATACAGGGATTCCATCCTGTTATTACTGTTAAGTATTGATTGATGATGCATGGGAGGAGCAGGGAAAGGAGAGGGAGAGGAAGTATTGTATCAAGCAGTGATAACACCATTTTGTTGGCGTTTTCACCAAAAAGAGGGTTATTACCACTTCTCCATAATGTATTAAAAAGCAGGGGTGCCTTTGGTTTCTATTAATAATGCCACCACCATAGCCAGCTACAGCGGCATAGTGTGATGGCCAATTACTTGTCTAATTACACATAGGGAACACATTACTGCTTTCAGTTTCCTGAGGTTGCTAGCTAAAATGTATGGGAACTCAGTGGTTTGGGTGCCCGCACCATGAATTTAAACAGGTTTAGCTGCTATACGCGACTAAACCCGGTATAATTGGGCAAGACCAGCATGATAAATTAATGGGTGCCGAAACAAATGAATTTCTCTGTCAGTTACCTATTAATGATTGCAGCTGTTAAAAGAACTGAAATGCCCCCATAGTGCCACTTGAGGATGTCCCCCTGTCACCTCTGTACATCATTGCTCATGCACCTTACATTCTAAATTACATCAGTGGCACACGCAGGGGGAGTTTCTGAGCACCCAGAAACCCCCCCTCCACAAAAAATAATCATACATTTTTTTGGGCTGCATGTTGCGAGCTGCGATAAGCCCCGGCCCTCCTGGCATTATATATATATATATATATATATATATATATACACATATATATAGGTGTATATACGGTATATATATATATATATATATATATATATATATATATGTGTGTGTAGATATATATATACACACACACACACACACACACACACACACACACACACACACACACACACACACTAGATTTACAGACCCAGCATATACTGGGTCACCTCAGTCCCCACCCCGTGCTTGGATCCACCCAATTAAGGAAACCCCCCCATGCAAATCCTGCGTTTGCCACTGTACAACTCACGTTTTCCCCTAGTCTTGCGCATGCACAACAGGCCCTGACCCTGAGTCATTAGTATCACATTAAAGCCAGACAGAGATCACAAGATGGGATGAGTTCCAGGTTACGACATCCTGCATCACTGATAACCAGCTATGCACAGAGATAAGTGAGATGTTAATACATCTACCACTATCTCCTATCACCTTGTAATAAGAGCACTGTGACTGACAGTGAGAGGCCAGTGACCACCGCATTGGTGGAGACGGTGTGTAGACCCAGTCTCTCTTTGGGTGGCAGACAGTGACAAAATTCCTGTGGTTCCAATCAATCATTTATAGATAAATAGTGATATTTCTTCTAGAGCGTCTAATGCAGAAGTCAGACTTAATTGGCCAGGACCCAGCTTTTTACTTTGTGATAATGTGATTCCTATGTCATTATTGTTATTGCTGTTGTTGTTGTTGTTGTTGTTGTTGTTGTTGTTGTTTTTTTCATATCATTTTATTATTGTCAATAATAAAAAGAGAATTAGTGACCAGTATAAAACAGCAGGGCTGCCTCAGAGGAGACAGTTATTTTAAATACTAGAGAATTCGGCGGCCATTTTGGGAGGGACATTTTTAAAATGTTGAAGGGGCAGGCGGAAAAAGCAGCCCCAGCTGGGACCCACAGCGGGCAGCTGTGGAGGGGTTCACCTGACAATGAACAGAACTCATGAGAGCAGGTACTGTGCATTGGGCCATTTTTACTATGTGGGAATAATATGTTGGTGACAGGGTAAAACTGTAGAGGTATAGTATGGTGACACGGGCATTACTGTGTGGGGCATAATATGGTGACAGGGATAAAAGTGGGGGCGTAATATGGTATCAGGCATTACCGTGGGGACTTAATATGGTGTATGGGGAATTACTGTGGGGGTATAATATAGTGTTGCTGACAGTGAGCATATATATATATATATATATATATATATTTACTTTCTTGTAGGGGGGTGGAGGACTGCCTGTTTTGTCAGTCCCTGGCCCCACAATTTCTGATGGTAGCCCTGTAAAACAATACCATTACAATCGATTATTAGTTTATATGTTGGTAATACATAACCATTCAAATGGAGATTGGTACCCACACTAGACTGCATTGATCAATGTTTTGCTCCCTGATCTCCCTGTTCTACTTTTTTAGAAAGTAAAAAAACAAACAAAAACGACAAAAAAAACAAATACAGTGTACAGTGGTTCCTGAATAACTATGGGAAACACTCATCTTGCTAATCATTTTGTACAGGATCTCTGTTCCTGCTCATATAATTAAGTAAACATTGACTTTGTAGAAATATGATATTGGAGGGTGGTCAAAAGCTTTCTGTGTGTATTCCAGGCCACACAAATAATCTTCTGTATATTCAAGGATCAAGCTGTGATAACTTTTTAAAACTATGGTTTAGTTCACTTGGGAAGAGACTAGAATGCACTCTGTAGAACAATGGATTCCCTGATGAGTTGCGTGTAATGCCTGTGTACGGGTTCACTACGATATGCCAGCAGTCGGGCTCCCGGCGACCAGCATACCGGCGCCGGGAGCCCGACCGCCGGCTTACCGACAGTGTGGCGAGCGCAAATTAGCCCCTTGCGGGCTCGCTGCGCTCGCCACGCTACGGGCACGGTGGCGCGCTGCGCGTGCCACTCTATTTTATTCTCCCTCCAGGGGGGTCGTGGAGTGTCGGTATGCCGGCTGTCGGTATGCCGGCTGTCGGGATCCCGTCAGTCGGCATACAGAAGACCACCCCTGTGTACACATTTACATTTGCTCATGACATTTCAAGAGTTTAGGGGTAAAATTACATAGCTAAAGTCTTAACTTGTGGCTGCAGGAATTTATGAGTAAATCAATTCCTACAGTATAGATCCTGTCAAAATTGCTAAAAAGTCACAGCAGTGCCCACACATAAGAACTGAACTCAAGAGCATAGTTTGAAACTTCTGGATCAAAGCGAAGTCTACTGTAGGTAACTTTATAATTAATGAGGCAAAGGATAATGGTGCTCCAGATTCATCCTTATTTTGAGCTTAAACAAGTCTCAGTGAAGGATTTTATTGGAAGCACAAGTCACATTGATTGTGCAAATCTTTTTCCTTTACTAAGACCAAGGATGGCCATCAACCATTGAAGCAATCAGTTTGTCTTGATAAAAGAGCGTAAGCTCTGAAAACGTTGGCATAAGCAACTGTGTCAGCTCTTTCTTTCAAAGTCTCTGGAGTGCCAGTTGCACACTGTCTACACTGTGTATATATATATATATATATATATATATATAATTTTCTATTTTCTCTAACGTCCTAAGTGGATGCTGGGGACTCCGTAAGGACCATGGGGAATAGCGGCTCTGCAGGAGACTGGGCACATCTAAAAGAAAGCTTTAGGACTATCTGGTGTGCACTGGCTCCTCCCCCTATGACCCTCCTCCAAGCCTCAGTTAGATCTCAGTGCCCGAATGAGAAGGGTGCACACTAGGGGCTCTCCTGAGCTTCTTAGTGAAAGTTTTAGTTTAGGTTTTTTATTTTCAGTGAGACCTGCTGGCAACAGGCTCACTGCATCGAGGGACTAAGGGGAGAAGAAGCGAACTCACCTGCGTGCAGAGTGGATTGGGCTTCTTAGGCTACTGGACATTAGCTCCAGAGGGACGATCACAGGCCCAGCTTGGATGGGTCCCAGAGCCGCGCCGCCGGCCCCCTTACAGAGCCAGAAGGCAGAAGAGGTCCGGAAAATCGGCGGCAGAAGACGTCCTGTCTTCAACAAGGTAGCGCACAGCACTGCAGCTGTGCGCCATTGCTCTCAGCACACTTCACACTCCGGTCACTGAGGGTGCAGGGCGCTGGGGGGGGCGCCCTGAGACGCAATAATAAACACCTTGGATGGCAAAAAATGCATCACATATAGCTCCTGGGCTATATGGATGCATTTAACCCCTGCCAAAATACATAAAAAAACGGGAGATAAGGCCGCCGATAAGGGGGCGGAGCCTATCTCCTCAGCACACTGGCGCCATTTTCCCTCACAGCTCCGTTGGAGGGAAGCTCCCTGGCTCTCCCCTGCAGTCACTACACTACAGAATGGGTTAAAAAAAAAGAGAGGGGGGCACTAATTAGGCGCAGTATTAACTATACAGCAGCTATAAGGGGAAAAACACTTATATAAGGTTATCCCTGTATATATATAGCGCTCTGGTGTGTGCTGGCAAACTCTCCCTCTGTCTCCCCAAAGGGCTAGTGGGGTCCTGTCCTCTATCAGAGCATTCCCTGTGTGTGTGCTGTATGTCGGTACTTTTGTGTCGACATGTATGAGGAGAAAAATGTGGAGACGGAGCAGATTGCCTGTAATAGTGATGTCACCCCCTAGGGGGTCGACACCTGAGTGGATGAACTGTTGGAAGAAATTACGTGACAGTGTCAGCTCTGTATAAAAGACAGTGGTTGACATGAGACAGCTGGCTACTCAGCTTGTGCCTGTCCAGACGTCTCATAGGCCGTCAGGGGCTCTAAAGCGCCCGTTACCTCAGATGGCAGATATAGACGCCGACACGGATACTGACTCCAGTGTCGACGGTGAAGAGACAAATGTGACTTCCAGTAGGGCCACACGTTACATGATTGAGGCAATGAAAAATGTTTTACACATTTCTGATAATACGAGTACCACCAAAAAGGGGTATTATGTTCGGTGAGGAAAAACTACCTGTAGTTTTCCTGAATCTGAGAAATTAAATGAGGTGTGTGATGATGCGTGGGTTTCCCCCGATAACAACTGATAATTTCTAAAATGTTATTGGCATTATATCCTTTCCCACCAGAGGTTAGGGTGCGTTGGGAAACACCCCCTAGGGTGGATAAAGCGCTCACACGCTTGTAAGGGCTCTATCCTCTCCTGAGATGGCCGCCCTTAAGGATCCTGCTGATAGAAAGCAGGAGGGTATCCTAAAATGTATTTACACACATACTGGTGTTATACTGCGACCAGCAATCGCCTCAGCCTGGATGTGCAGTGCTGGGTTGGCGTGGTCGGATTCCCTGACTGAGATACCCTAGATAGGGACAGTATATTTTTGCCTATAGAGCATTTGAAAGATGCATTTCTATATATGCGTGATGCACAGCGGAATATTTGCCGACTGGCATCAAGTCTAAGTGCGTTGTCCATTTCTACCAGTAGACGGTTATGGACACGTCAGTGGTCAGGTGATGCGTATTCCAAACGGCATTTGGAAGTATTGCCTTATTAAGGGGAGGAGTTATTTGGGGTCGGTCTTTCAGACCTGGTGGCCACGGCAACAGCTGGGAAATCCACGTTTGTACCCCAGGTCGCCTCTCAACATGAGAAGACGCCGTATTATCAGGCGCAGTCTTTTCGTGGATAAGCGGGCAAAAGGTTCCTCATTTCTGCCCCGTGACAGAGGGAGAGGAAAAAGGCTGCAGAAATCAGCCAGTTCCCAGGAACAGAAACCCTCTCCCGCCTCTGCCAAGCCCTCAGTATACGCTGGGGCTTTACAAGCAGAATCAGGCACGGTGGGGGGCCCGTCTCAATGAATTTCAGCGCGCAGTGGGCTCACTCGCAAGTAGACCCCTGGATCCTTCAGGTGATATCTCAGGGGTACAAATTAGAATTCGAGACGTCTCCCCCTCGCCGTTTCCTAAAGTCGGCTTTACCGATGTCTCCTTCTGACAGGGAGACAGTTTTGGAAGCCATTCACAAGCTGTATTCCCAGCAGGTGATAACAAGGTACCCCTCCTGCAACAGGGAACGGGGTATTATTCCACACTGTTGTGGTACCGAAGCCGGACGGCTCGGTGAGACCGATTCTAAATCTAAAATCTTTGAACACTTACATACAGAGGTTCAAATTCAAGATTGAGTCACTCAGAGCAGTGATTGCGAACCTGGAAGAAGGGGACTACATGATGTCTCGGGACATCAAGGATGGGGTACCTCAGGTTTATGGTACAGAACTGTCACTATCAGTTCAGACGCTGCCGTATGGATGGTCCACGGCACCCCGGGTCTTTACCAAGGTAATGGCCGAAATGATGATATTCCTTCGAAGGAAGGGAATTTTAGTTATCCCTTACTTGGACGATTCCCTGATAAGGGTAAGATCCAGGGAACAGTTGGAGGTCGGTGTAGC
Source organism: Pseudophryne corroboree (assembly GCF_028390025.1). Taxonomy (NCBI): domain Eukaryota; kingdom Metazoa; phylum Chordata; class Amphibia; order Anura; family Myobatrachidae; genus Pseudophryne; species Pseudophryne corroboree. The sequence goes on along the minus strand of NC_086444.1, from coordinate 126,837,989 downwards.
ACTATCTCAGGTAGTGTTGCGGCAGCACGATTGGATTCTCAATATTCCAAAATCGCAGCTGGTTCCGACGACTCGTCTTCTGTTCCAAGGGATGATCCTGGACACAGTCCAGAAAAAGGTGTTTCTACCGGAGGAGAAAGCCAGGGAGTTATCCGAGCTAGTCAGGAACCTCCTAAAACCGAGCCAAGTCTCAGTGCATCAATGCACAAGGGTTCTGGGTAAAATGGTGGCTTCCTACGAAGCAATCCCATTCGGCAGATTCCACGCAAGAACTTTCCAGTGGGACCTGCTGGACAAATGGTCCGGGTCGCATCTTCAGATGCATCAGCGGATAACCCTGTCACCAAGAACAAGGGTGTCCCTCCTGTGGTGGTTGCAGAGTGCTCATCTTCTAGAGGGCCGCAGATTCGGCATTCAGGACTGGGTCCTGGTGACCACGGATGCCAGCCTGCGAGGCTGGGGAGCAGTCACACAGGGAAGGAATATCCAGGGCTTATGGTCAAGCCTGGAGACATCACTTCACATAAATAAAGCTAAGGGACATTTACAATGCTCTAAGCTTAGCAAGACCTCTGCTTCAAGGTCAGCCGGTGTTGATCCAGTCGGACAACATCACGGCAGTCACCCACGTAAACAGACAGGGTGGCACAAGAAGCAGGAGGGCAATGGCAGAAGCTGCAAGGATTCTTCGCTGGGTGGAAAATCATGTGATAGCACTGTCAGCAGTATTCATTCCGGGAGTGGACAACTGGGAAGCAGACTTCCTCAGCACGACCTCCACCCGGGAGAGTGGGGACTTCACCTAGAAGTCTTCCACATGATTATAAACCGTTGGGAAAAACTCGACAGGTATTGCGCCAGGTCCAGGGACCCTCAGGCAATAGCTGTAGACGCTCTGGTAACACCGTGGGTGTACCAGTCAGGGTATGTGTTCCCTCCTCTGCCTCTCATACCCAAGGTACTGAGATTGATAAGATGGAGAGGAGTAAGCACTATATTCGTGGCTCCGGATTGGCCAAGAAGGACTTGGTAACCGGAACTTCAAGAGATGCTCACGGAGGATCCGTGGCCTCTACCTCTAAGAAGGGACCTGCTCCAGCAAGGACCCTGTCTGTTCCAAGACTTACCGCGGCTGCGTTTGACGGCATGGCGGTTGAACGCCGGATCCTGAAGGAAAAAAGGCATTCCGGATGAAGTCATCCCTATCCTGATCAAAGCCAGGAAGGATGTAACCGCAAAAACATTATCACCGCAATTGGCGAAAATATGTTGCGTGGTGCGAGGCCAGTAAGGCCCGACGGTGGAAATTCAACTGGGTCGATTCCTACATTTCCTGCAAACAGGAGTGTATATGGGCTTGAAATTGGGGTCCATTAAGGTTCAAATTTCGGCCCTGTCAATTTTCTTCCAAAAAGAACTAGCTTCAGTCCCTGAAGTTCAGACGTTTGTAAAAGGGGTACTGCATATACAGCCTCCTTTTGTGCCTCCAGTGGCACTTTGGGATCTCAATGTAGTTTTGGGTTCCAAAAGTCACATTGGTTTGAACCACTTAAATCTGTGGAGTTAAAATATCTCACATGGAAAGTGGTCATGCTGTTGGCCCTGGCCTGGGCCAGGCGCGTGTCAGAATTGGCGGCTTTATCCTGAAAAAGCCCTTATCTGATGTTCCATTCGGACAGGGCGGAATTGAGGACTCGTCCTCAGTTTCTCCCTAAGGTGGTTTCAGCGTTTCACCTGAACCAACCTAATTGTGGTGCCTGCGGCTACTAGGGACTTGGAGGACTCCAAGTTGCTAGACGTTGTCAGGGCCCTGAAAATATATGTTTCCAGGAGGGCTGGAGTCAGGAAATCTGACTCGCTGTTTATCCTGTATGCACCCAACAAGCTGGGTGCTCCTGCTTCTAAGCAGACTATTGCTCGTTGGATTTGTGGTACAATTCAGCTTGCACATTCTGTGGCAGGCCTGCCACAGCCAAAAATCTGTAAATGCCCACTCCACAAGGAAGGTGGGCTCATCTTGGGCGGCTGCCCGAGGGGTCTCGGCTTTACAACTTTGCCGAGCAGCTACTTGGTCAGGAGCAAATACGTTTGTAAAATTCTACAAAATTGATATCCTGGCTGAGGAGGACCTGGAGTTCTCTCATTTGGTGCTGCAGAGTCATCCGCACTCTCCCGCCCGTTTGGGAGCTTTGGTATAATCCCCATGGTCCTTACGGAGTCCCCAGCATCCACTTAGGACGTTAGAGAAAATAAGAATTTACTTACCGATAATTCTATTTCTCATAGTCCGTAGTGGATGCTGGGCGCCCATCCCAAGTGCGGATTGTCTGCAATACTTGTACATAGTTATTGTTACAAAAATCGGGTTATTATTGTTGTGAGCCATCTTTCAGAGGCTCCTCTGTTATCATGCTGTTAACTGGGTTCAGATCACAGGTTATACGGTGTGATTGGTGTGGCTGGTGTGAGTCTTACCCGGGATTCAAAATCCTTCCTTATTGTGTACGCTCGTCCGGGCACAGTATCCTAACTGAGGCTTGGAGGAGGGTCATAGGGGGAGGAGCCAGTGCACACCAGATAGTCCTAAAGCTTTCTTTTAGATGTGCCCAGTCTCCTGCGGAGCCGCTATTCCCCATGGTCCTTACGGAGTCCCCAGCATCCACTACGGACTATGAGAAATAGAATTATCGGTAAGTAAATTCTTATTTTTACATTCTTTGAAATTTGTAGATGCAACAAAATGTTTGTGGTGTTATATTAAATCTTTTTATAATCAGAAAAATTTGTCGACCTCAAAGTTACTGTACCAATTCTTATTTCACATCAGTGATCTGCAGCTCCTATGGAAAGTCAAAGGGTTTTCATGAACAGCGAGCCCTGAGACATAACAAGTCTTATTGAAAAATAATGAGAATCAGTGATTTATGAACCCCTGATCATGCCGCTATAATAATCCAGGATCACTGTGACCTTTTGTTCTATAAAAGCCGATCAATGTATGAATGACAGCTGAATGTACCCATCAGAATTTTCTGAACAGCAAGTGCAGATATTTAAAGTAAAACATGCTGAGTGAATACTAGTTTTGGAAAAGGTTTTAATAAAAAACATAGGTTTGACTTCTTATTTTGTTAACGCATAGTTTAACAAAGGGTAGGTGGTTATTTATACTATTTAAGTGTAGGTTTGTTTGTTTTGTTTTTTTATGTTTTTTTGGGGGGTATTTAAGCAGTAAAGGTTTAAGAGGCTATCATAATACTTTTAATACCAATTAATAATACTAATACAGGTTGGTATCGAAATACAGACTGTCAGGATCCCGATCGTCAAAAGTGGAATCCCAACAGATACCAGTAAGTATTTGAACCCTATCTCCTTCCACAGCCTTACCCTAACCATCTCCTCCCGCATCCTAACCCTAAAGAGCTCCACCCACAGCCTTACCCTAACCATCTCCTCCCACAGCATAATCCTAACCATCTCCCCCAAAGCCTAACCCTAACCATCTCCTCCCACAGCCTAACCTTAATCATCTCCTCCCACAGCATAATCCTAACCATCTCCTCCCGCATTTGAAACCTAACAAGCTCCACCCACAGCCTATCCCTAACCATCTCCTCCCACAAGCTAACCCTAACCATCTCCTCCCACAGCCTAACCTTAATTATGTCTTCCCACAGCATAATCCTAACCATCTCCTCCTGCATCCGAAACCTAACAAGCTCCACCCACAGCCTATCCCTAACCATCTCCTCCCACAGCCTAACCCTAGCCATCTCCCCCCACAGGCTAACCCTAACCATCTCCTCCCACAGTCTAACCTTAATCATCTTTTCCCACAGCATAATCCTAGCCATCTCCCCCACAGCCTAACCTTAACCATCTCCTCCCACAGCCTAACCATAATCTTCTCCTCCCACAGCATAATCCTAACCATCTCCTCCCGCATCCGAAACCTAAAAAGCTCCACCCACAGCCTATTCCTAACCATCTCCTCCCACAGCCTAATCCTAGCCATCTCCCCCCACAAGCTAACCCTAACCATCTCCTCCCACAGCCTAACCTTAATCATCTCTTCCCACAGCATAATCCTAACCATCTCCTCCCGCATCCGAAACCTAACAAGCTCCACCCACAGCCTATCCCTAACCATCTCCTCCCACCGCATAACCCTAGCCATCTCCCCCCACAGGCTAACCCTAACCATCTCCCCCCCACAGCCTAACCTTATCCCTCCCCCTAGTGTCTAACCCTAACACAAAACCTAATACTCACCTTCGTCGGCATTGTGAGCATTGAGATTTCGGTGTCGGGATTCTGATTGTCAGGATCCTGACTACATCCCCTATACTGTAATATTGCTATATTTTTTAAGAGCACTAAATACTGCTGTTTTTTATTTTAAGTTGCTGACTGCATGTGTTGTTTCAGGAACACATGGTTTAAACCTTTAGGTCTGAGTTATATATATTAAATATGCGTCTCACATGACCATGCTTTATAGCGCTAAACTGGTTATGGTACTCACAGTTTGTGCACCAGACTTCCCCCTGGTGAATCCAATGGCTGTTAGCACACTTTGTAAAGTGCCGCCAGCGTTGTTGTACGGGGGTCCCCAGCTGACTATGTTAGCCTCCGGATCCCTGCTGTACTAAAGCAGGGAAACTTGTGTGAAAAAATAAATAAAGAAATAAAATAAATAAAATTAAAGAAATACCTAAAAAGCAAACTGGAGCTAGCTCCAGGGTGACCAGCTCCCACAGGCACATTTTTTAAACTGTGGAATGGTGGGTAGTAGAGGGGGAGGAGACTCGCACATTCTTTTATTTAGATGTGCCAGTTTCCACTAGCTAACCCTTCACTAACCCAGTGTAAGCTCCAGTGTCCCCTAGTGGAATGAGAGAGAAAACATTTTTATTATATGATCTTCCTAAGCAAAATGTATAGGTCAGGATGCACTAAGAAGGTGTAATACATTCCGCCACACATCGCATTGGCAACGCAGTAGTACTAATCCTAATGCATATGCACTAATACAGTCAGGTCCATAAATATTGGGACATCGACACAATTCTCATATTTTGGGCTCTATACACCACCACAATGGATTTGAAATTAAACAAACAAGATGTGCTTTAACTGCAGACTTTCCACTTTAATTTGAGGGTATTTACATCCAAATCAGGTGAACGGTGTAGGAATTGCAACGGTTTCTATATGTGCCTCCCACTTTTTAAGGGGCCAAAAATAATGGGACAATCTACTCAAAAGCTACAGTATTTCATGGACAGGAGTGGACTATTCCCTCGTTATTTCATCATCAATTAAGCAGGTAGAAGGTCTGGAGTAGATTCCAGCTGCAACATTTGCATTTGGAATCTGTTGCTGTCGACTCTCAATATGAGATCCAAAGAGCTGCCACTATCAGTGATGCAAGCCATCATAAGGCTGAAAAATCAAAACAAACCCATCAGAGATAGCAAAAACATTAGGTGTGGCCAAATCAACTGTTTGGAACATTCTTAAAAAGAAAGACTGCTCCGGAGAGCTCAGCAACACCAAAAGACCCGGTAGACCACGGAAAACAACTGTGGTGGATGACAGAAGAATTATTTCCCTGGTGAAGAAAAACCCCTTCATAACAGTTGCCCAGATCAAGAACACTCTCCAGGAGGTAGGTGTATATGTGTCAAAGTCAACAATCAAGAGAAGACTTCACAAGAGTAAACATAGAGGGTTCACCACAAGATGTAAACCATTGGTGAGCCACAAAAACAGGAAGACCAGATTAGAGTTTGCCAAAGAACATCTAAAAAAGCCTTTACAGTCCTGGAACAACATCCTATGGACAGATGAGACAAAGATCAACTTGTACCAGAGTGATGGGAAGAGAAGAGTATGGAGAAGGAAAGGAACTGCTCATGATCCAAAACAAACCACCTCATTAGTGAAGCATGGTGGTGGTAGTGTCATGGCGTGGGCATGTATGGCTGCCAATAGAACTGGTTCCCTTGTATTTATTGATAATGTAACTGCTGACAAAAGCAGCAGGATGAATTCTGAAGTGTTTCGGGCAATATTATCTGCTCATATTCAGTCAAATGCTTCAGAACTCATTGGACGGCGTTTCACAGTGCAGATGGACAATGACCCAAAGCATACTGTGAAAGCAACCAAAGAGGTTTTTTTAAGGCAAATAAGTGGAATGTTATGCAATGGCCAAGTCAATCACCTGACCTGAATCCGATTGAGCATGCATTTCACTTGATGAAGACAAAACTGAAGGGAAAATGCCCCAAGAACAAGCAAGAACTGAAGACATTTGCAGTAGAGGCCTGGCAGAGCATTACCAGGGATGAAACCCAGCGTCTGGTGATCTCTATGCGTTCCAGACTTCAGGCTGTAATTGACTGCAAAGGATTTGCAACAAAGTATTAAAAAGTGAAAGTTTGATTAAGGATTGTTTAGTTTGTCCCATTACTTTTGGTCCCTTAAAAAGTGGGAGGCACATATAGAAACCGTTGTAATTCCTACACCGTTCACCTGATTTGGATGTAAATACCCTCAAATTAAAGCGGAAAGTCTGCCGTTAAAGCACATCTTGTTTTTTCATTTCAAATCCATTGTGGTGGTGTATAGAGCCCAAAATATGAGAATTGTGTCGATGTCCCAATATTTATGGACCTGACTGTATATGCGATTAGTACCGCAAAGGACAGCTATTGTAATAACACTGAGAATACAACCTGTGGCGAGGGCAGCGAGCCACTGAGCCTGCAAGGGGACTCTTAGTGCTCACCCCCCTGCCGGCATTCTGGAGGGCGGGATGCAGCTGTCGAGATACTGACAGCCGGCATCCCACGCACCGGTAAATAGTATGTAACCCCCATAAACATGCCAATATATATATATATATATATATATATATATATATATAAAAAAACAATTAATAATTTTGGCGCTATTGTGATAAACAATAATCAATCAATTATAAAGAATAACATTCAAATATGTTTGCCTACATCAATCAACTCGTGTTGGATGGCTCAAGCTCCTTGTCTGCTTAGTACACCAACATCTCCACTCTAAAAAAAATATGAAGACAAGAGCGCCTCCTAGTGCAATAAGTCTTAATACAGCTGCAATTTTGCGCACATAAAGGGGCTATGGGGGTAATTCCAAGTTGATCGCAGCAGGACATTTTTTAGCAGTTGGGCAAAACCATGTGCACTGCAGGGGAGGCAGATATAACATTTGCAGAGAGAGTTAGATTTGTGTGGGTTATTTTATTTCTGTGCAGGGTAAATACTGGCTGCTTTATTTTTACACTGCAAATTAGATTGCAGATTGAACACACCACACCCAAATCTAACTCTCTCTGCACATGTTATATCTGCCTCCCCTGCAGTGCAAATGGTTTTGCCCAATTGCTAACAGAATTCCTGCTGCGATCAAATTGGAATTACCCCCTATAAGTGAACCCGTACCATGGGGGTCATTCCGAGTTGTTCGCTCGTTATTTTTTTCTCGCAACGGAGCGATTAGTCGCTAATGCGCATGCGCAATGTCCGCAGTGCGACTGCGCCAAGTAAATTTGCTATGCAGTTAGGTATTTTACTCACAGCATTACGAGGTTTTTTCTTCGTTCTGGTGATCGTAATGTGATTGACAGGAAGTGGGTGTTTCTGGGCGGAAACTGGCCGTTTTATGGGGGTGTGTGAAAAAACGCTACCGTTTCTGGGAAAAACGCGGGAGTGGCTCGAGAAACAGAGGAGTGTCTGGGCGAACGCTGGGTGTGTTTGTGACGTCAAACCAGGAACGAAACTGACTGAACTGATCGCAGATGCCGAGTAAGTCTGGAGCTACTCAGAAACTGCTAAGAAGTGTCTATTCGCAATTCTGCTAATCTTTCGTTCGCAATTTTGATAAGCTAAGATTCACTCCCAGTAGGCGGCGGCTTAGTGTGTGCAAAGCTGCTAAAAGCAGCTTGCGAGCGAACAACTCGGAATGACCCCCTATGTGTATAAAATAATACAGCTTATCACATATTCTGCAATGAAGATCCTAATAAGATCACTTGACTCCAAAAACGTATTCCAATCTGAAAAATAAATGAGGACAAAGGCGCTTCCTAGTGCAATATAGCCTAATAACACCAATTTGTGTGAGAAGGGGATATAGGTGAACCCAGGGCCGGACTGGCCATCTGGCACTTCTGGCAAATGCCAGAAGGGCCGATGGCCACATAGGCCGGTCCAGCGCTCACTGAGACATGCTGCCACTCAGCTGTCAGGGGAGGAGAGCGCGCCAGCGCGGCTATGTCTGGCGGCGTATAGTGGACTTCAAACCAGCCGCCGGTTCGTGAGCCAATCAGAGCTCGCAGACCGGCAGCCAATCAGGAGCCGCCGCTGCCGGTCCGCGAGCTCTGATTGGCTCACGAACCGGCAGCTGGTTTGAAGTCCGCTACACGCCGCCAGACATAGCCGCGCTGGCGCGCTCTCAGCTCCTGACAGCCTCAGTAACATCCCAGCCGGAGGAGCAGCAGCGGTAAGCAGCTGCAGCACTGCTGTGGGGGCAATTGGCTGGCACTGTGGGGGCAATTGTTTACCTGGCACTGTGGGGGCATTTGTATACCTGGCACTGTGGGGGCAATTGGCTGGCACTGTGGGGGGAATTGTTTACCTGGCACTGTGGGGGCATTTGTATACCTGGCACTGTGGGGGCAATTGGCTGGCACTGTGGGGGCATTTGTATACCTGGCACTGTGGGGGCAATTGTTTACCTGGCACTGTGGGGGCATTTGTATACCTGGCACTGTGGGGGCAATTGTTTACCTGGCACTGTGGGGGCAATTGTTTACCTGGCACTGTGGGGGCATTTGTATACCTGGCACTGTGGGGGCAATTGTTTACCTGGCACTGTGGGGGCATTTGTATACCTGGCACTGTGGGGGCAATTGTCTGGCACTGTGGGGGCATTTGTATACCTGGCACTGTTGGGGCATTTGTATACCTGGCACTGTGGGGGCACTCGGCTGGCACTGTGGGGGCATTTGTATACCTGGCACTGTGGGGGCAATTGCTTACCTGGCACTGTGCGGGCATTTGTATACCTGGCACTGTGGTGGCAATTGGCTGGCACTGTGGGGGCATTTGTATACCTGGCACTGTGGGGGCATTTGTATACCTGGCACTGTGGGGGCAATTGGCTGGCACTGTGGGGGCATTTGTATACCTGGCACTGTGGGGCATTTGTGGATCTGGCTCTGTGGGGGCATTTGTGGATCTGGCACTGTGGGGGCAGTTGTATACCTGGCACTTTGGGGCATTTGTGGATCTGGCACTGTGGGGGCATTTGTGGATCTGGCACTGTGGGGGCATTTGTATACCTGGCACTGTGGGGGCATTTGTATACATGGCACTGTGGGGCATTTGTGGATCTGGCACTGTGGGGGCATTTGTATACCTGGCACTGTGGGGCATTTGTGGATCTGGCATTGTGGGGCATTTGTGGATCTGGCACTGTGGGGGCATTTGTGGATCTGGCACTGTGGGGCATTTGTGGATCTGGCACTGTGGGGGCATTAGTATACCTGGCACTGTGGGGCATTTGTATACCTGGCACCGTGGGGGCATTTGTATACTTGGCACTGTGGGGGCATTTGTATACCTGGCACTGTGGGGACAGTTGTGGATCTGGCACTGCACTATTGGGGGCATATGTCTGTGTATCACGTCCCATTTGAATTGGCCACACCCATATTTTTGGCGCACGCGCCTTCGCCGCGCGCACACAGCACCTCTATGGGACACTCTCTGTCTGATTGGTCGCCGCTTAGCCCCGCCGGGAGTGCACACAGACGCTCTCATTCTAGTGAATGGGGCGCGTGCATGTCCACGCCCCTTTTCTGGAGCGCGCGCGCTTAGTTACAACCTTTATTTTTCCATACCCCCACTTCAACATTTCCACTTCAATCAATGGTTGTGTGTATTTTAATACAGAATGATGTACACTTGTATGTTGTTATAATATTAATTTATATTTGTAAGAGCATAGACTAAGAAGTAGGAGGAATAGTAAGGGGAGGAGTCAGATGCTGACACCGAGGTGGGCCTGTGTGCTTCAAAAATGCCAGGGCCTATTTTTGGTCCCAGTCCGGCCCTGGGTGAACCCGTATCATATACAAAAATGTCAGCTTATTTCATATACGTTTATTGAGGTCCTTAAGAAAGGTCACTTGACATCAATTCCATTTATTGAAGTTTTAATGGGAATCCAAATACAGAGAAAGAATATAAAGGACATACATAGTGTAATACAATTTAAAAAACTATTTGAGCTTCAACCATTAATAAGTAAATGCCCGCACAGTAAAGGTAATCAAAAAAAGGCTTATCTGAGATTCAGCATATCGCATAGTACCCAACACATGTTGTCCAGGTGGAGCTGTGTCCTATCCTCTAGACTTCCTCAGGGGTAATTCTATATCTATATTAGAGATGTGCGGCTGGCACTTTTCATGTTTTGTGTTTTCATTCTAATTCCACTTTCGTGTTTTGGTTTTGGCTTGGTTTTGCCAAAACCACCCTTTCGTGTTTTGGTTTTGGTTTTGGATCTGGATGATTTTTTGGGGGGAAACCATAAAAACAGCTAAAATCACAGAATTTGGGGGTAATTTTGCTCCTACGGTATTATTAACCTCAATAACAATAATTTCCACTCATTTCCAGTATATTCTGAGCACCTCACACCTCACAATATTGTTTTTAGGCCAAAAGGTTGCACCAAGGTTGATGGATGACTAAGCTAAGCGACACAAGTGGACAACACAAACACCTGGCCCATCTAGGGGGTAAATTTACTAAGATGGGAGTTCTATTTAAGATGGGTTGTTGCACATAGCAACCAATCAGATTTTACTTCTCATTTATCTAGCATCTTGTAAAAAATAATACATGGAATCTGATTGGTTGCTATGGGTAACATCCCATCTTAAATAGAACTCCCATCTTAGTAACTTTACCCCTAGGAGTGGCACTGCAGTGTCAGACAGGAGGGCAGATATAAAAAAAAGACCCCAAACAGCACATCATGCAAAGAAGAAAAAGAATTGCAATGAGGTAGTTGTATGACTAAGCCAAGCGACACAAACAATTGGCCCATCTAGGCGTGGCACTACAGTGGCAGACAGGAGGGCAGATATTAAAAAAAAAGGTCCCAAACAGCACATCATGCAAAGAAGAAAAAGAATTGCAATGAGGTAGTTGTATTCTATGACTAATCCAAGCGACACAAACAATTGGCCCATCTAGGTGTGGCACTGCAGTGGCAGACAGGAGGGCAGATATAAAAAAGGCCCCAAACAGCACATGATGCAAAGACGAAAAAAAGCTGCACCGAGGTTGCTGTATGACTAAGCTAAGCGACACAACCACCTGGCCCATCTAGTAGTGTCACGCAGTGGCTGAATGTCGTGAGTGGGCCGCAATTGTTCGGTCCACGGACAGCATCTCCTGCATACTCCAGTCATTTTTTAAAAAATCTGCAATTGGTGGACTTATACGGCAGTACCCCAGGACTAATACAGCAGTACCCCTGGACTCATATGGCAGTGTCAGACAGGATGGCACTTTTCAAAAACTAGGCCCCAAATAGCACCTCATACAAAGATGTCAAAGAGGTGCAATGAGGTAGCTGTATGACTAAGCCAAGCGACACAAACAATTCCAACTGGAATTATACATCCAAATCACTGGAATTATAAGTCCAAATCACTGGAATTAATTGGAAAAATCACTGTAATTAATAATTATACATCCAAATCACTGAAATTAATTGGCAAAATCACTGTAATTATATGTCCAAATCACTGGAATTAATTGGCAAAATCACTGGAATTAATAATTATACGTCCAAATCACTGGAATTAATTGGCAAAATCACTGTCATTTTACATCAAAATCACTGGAATTAATTGGCAAAATCACTGTAATTATACGTCCAAATCACTGGAATTAAATGGCAAGATCTCGCTATCGCCTGCCTAGTGAAGTGCAATCTAGATGGGATTTGGTACCGGGGACACAATACCTCCATCAATTGTCTAAATCCCACTGCACTATTGGCGGATACCGGACGCACGTCTAACACCAACATAAGTGTCAAGGCCTCAGTTATGAGTGCTTCCATCGTCATGTGAAGCTGAACCATTAGTCATGAACATAGGCAGGGCCTCAGCCGTTCCTTGCCACTCTGTGTCGTAAATGGCATATTGGCAAGTTTACGCTTCTCCTCAGACCATTTAAATTTCTTTTTTTGGGTCTTTTTACTGAACTTTGGCTTTTTGGATTTTACATGCCCTCTACTATCACACTGTGCATCGGCCTTGGCAGATGACGTTGATGGCATTTCATCAACTATGTCATGGCTAGTGGCAGCAGCTTCAGCACTAGGAGGAAGTGGTTCTTGATCGTTCCCTATTTTATCCTCCAAATTTTTGTTCTCCATTATGTTTCTGGAGTTATATAACACAATATGCGGCACAGGAATGACTGATGGCTGATGCACAGGACACTACCACTGGTCTGATGCAGCACAACACAGCAACACTGTGAGGGACTTCTTGTTGTTGTTGTTATTATTATACGGCAGCAGTGGACATATAGCAGCAGCATACACGGGTGTAGTACTGCTGACCGCCGGTCAGCTTACCGACGCCGGGATCCCGGCAGCATACCGACGCCGGGATCCCGGCAGGGAGGGGCAAGTGCAGCAAGCCCCTTGCGGGCTCGCTGCGCTCGCCACGCTGCGGACTCGGTGGCGGCCTGCAGTCGCCACGGGTTCTATTCACACTCTATGGGTGTCGTGGACACCCACGAGTGGAAATAGTCCCTGTTGGTCGGCATGCCGACCATCGGGATAGTGACCCGTCGGGCTGGTGGAGGAGGTCATGTGACTGTCGGTCAGCTGACCGGCGGTCACATGAATACCATCCGCATACACCACTGTGACTGCCTGGTCACTGGAATGACTGATGGCCAGGACACTACCACTGGTCTGATGCAGGACAACACAGCAACACTGTAAGGGACTTATTATACAGCAGCACTGGACATATGGCAGCAGAGGACACCCCCACTGTGAATGGTCACTGGACTGACTGATGCACAGGACACTAGCACTGGTGTGATGCAGGACAACACAGATAATTATACAGCAGCACTGGGCATATGGCAGCAGATGACACCACCACTGTGAATGGTCACTGGACTGACTGATGCCCAGGACACTACCACTGGTCTGATGCAGGACAACACAGCAACACTGTAAGGGACTTATTATACAGCAGCACTGGACATATGGCAGCAGAGGACACCACCACTGTGACTGGACAGATTCAGCACAAGCCACGGACACTGAGGGCACTGAGAGAACGGAGACACGTCCTTTCTGTACACTCTCCAATGCCGGAGTGAAAATGGCGGGGACGCACGGCTCCTTATGTGAAATCCAAATCCCGCGAGAATCCGACAGTGGGATGATGACTTTTTGCTTCGTTCTGGTTTCCGAGTCAGACGGGTAAAACCCGAGCTTGGCTCGGAACAGGACTCGAATGGTGAAGTTCGTTGCGGTTCTCTGAGAGCCGAACCCGCTCATCTCTAAGATAGATATATATAGATAGATAGATAGATAGATAGATAGATAGATAGATAGATAGATAGATAGATAGATAAGCAAAGACTGCGGCACTCCAAATTATGAAAAAATAGTGTTTAGTGATAGAGCATGTGAATACAAAGCTGCATCAAAGCTACATGCTGGGCTGTATATATATATATATATATATATATATGTTAAAAAAGCATATATAGGGGGCGCTCCATAGTGCATAAAAGTATTTAATAAAAATAGACAGACGTACAGAATAAGATTAAACTCGTACCGCAAGGTAACCAGTGTGGGCTGGTTACCACATGATTTTACAATAAACTCCCGACAAAGGCTGGAACCAGAAGTCACTTAGTCCGTATTGGAATCCTCACCCCGCCGTTAGCTGCTGCCTTTTGAGGGCCGCGAGTAGGAACACATCAGCCGTGGACTTCAGGATTCAACAGCCCCAGCGAGTACATGCGTCAGTAAGCTCCGCCTTAACGCGTTTCGTCATCGACTTCGTCAGAAGGCTGGAGTATCTGACGCTGTGATCAACTTTTATAGATCAAGCCCGTGAAGTTATACATAGTTGTACATAATTACAATTCATTTGTACCTAATAAACGGCATTGGACGCCTTAATCAGATCCAATCCATATTAATTTATTAAATATTGATCAATAGAAGATTTTTATAGAGTGTCACTTACACTCCGATGGTATCTCCAAGGTGGTATATAAATATATATATAGTTATAATTAGTTGAGGATAAATAGCATGCGGCCACTAAGATTGATGTAATTAGTGCCTCCAAGCCGTATTTTAGAATAACATTTATTAATACCATAAAATGCATATTATCTACAGATATTCCATTATTATCCTATAAGCTAGATGCAAAACCTCTTAGCTAATCAATATATATTTTTATTTTTAATGAGTGTTTTTAATGATTATTTCTAATGATTATTATTTTAAATAATGTTTTTTAATTTTTATATTTTATTTGTTATTTTATTTTTTCTACAAGTATATTCCTAGTCGACTAGTTGAGAAAAGGTGTTATTTCAAACCCTTCATTTAGACCCTTTGGTTTAATGGTATTAAGGGTTAATATCCAAAAGGTTTCCCTTTTTTCCAAATCTTTCTCTCTATTACCTCCCATTTTATTTAACCTTATATGTTCTATACCTTTAAAGGATAACTTTGTGGGGTCACTGGAGTGACAATCCTGAAAATGTCGCGGAATGCTATGATTGTTAATTTTATTTTTGATGTTTCTAGTATGTTCTAGAATACGTATCTTCAGCATCCTTTTAGTCTTACCTATGTATTTATAACCACAGGGACAGGTCAACATATAAACCACAAAGGTGGTGTTACAATTAATGAAGCTCTTTACATGGAAAGAATTACAATTATTACTATCCGAAAAAGTGGTCTTGTTTTTATCCATTAGTTTACAAACTTTACATCCTCCACACGCATAGCAACCTTTCAGATTCTCTAAAAAGTTTTGTTTATCCTTTTGTTCTTTTATTGGTTCTAATCGGCTGCGGGAAACAAAGGATTTTACATTCTTAGCTCTCCTAAAAACCACACCCGGATTTTTAGGGAGAAGGTTACCCAATACTGGGTCTAACTGTAAAATGTGCCAGTTCTTTCTAAGCACATTTTTAATGGCACCAGCTTCCACATTATAGTCTGTAACAAAGGGGCAATTAATTTCATGTGCATCTGCTGTTACCACAGATTTGCCACTAGCGTGTGTCTTGTCCTTATAGATAAGCAGATCCTGTCTGGATTTCTCTCTAGCTCGTATCCTAGACTGTTCTATGAGGTTCTCTGGATACCCTCGTTCCAAGAATCTCTTAGTATAAGTGGATGCCTGCTCGTCATATTTCTCTACATTAGCACAATTCCTCCTCAATCTAGTATATTGTGAGAACGGGATATTCCTTTTCCAGTTTGGCAAATGACAACTTCCAAATTCTAGATAGCTGTTACAGTCTATCTTTTTGAAATATGTATAAGTATTGATTTTTACTGACCCAGCAGATTCAGAACTATCAAGTATGAGATCTAAAAATTCAATTTTATTTCTATTTACTGTGTGGGTGTATAATAATATAGAGGATAAAATCATGGAAACTAAAAGCAAGAAATTTGCTCGAGATAAGAGTGATTATTTAAAAGATCAGGTGAGAAATTGGCATGTAATTAGAAATCAGAATAATAAAAGCAAACAAGTAGGGAAACCGAGGGAGGAATATAGAAAGGAAGGAGAAAATCAAGAAATTCGTCCCACCTATAGGGGGAATGCAGGGGTCACCAATATCTCTTATAAAGAAAAGGGTTGGCAACAGGTGAGACCCAAACAACAACGATATCCTAAACCCAATTATACACGTTCTAATAGGAGGGATGTTCAGCAGCATAATGGGTTTGTTCATAAAAATAGATATGAACGACTGCATTCATATAGGGAAGATAATCCATCTGAACGATCGGATTTTCAAACACACCAGCGGCCACCAAGGTGGAAAAACAGAACAGACAGATATCCAAGCACGGGGGATCAGACCCCAAGGCGTCCAAAAAGACGGCTAGGGGAAGAAGAGGAGCAGGAAATGGATCTAAGGGACCCAAAAAAACGAAATGTTCAGTAGATAATACAGAAAGTGGCCTATTTAATTTGTCTAAGGTTGAACTTAATGACATGGAGAAGAAGGTATTGAAAAAAGGGCTCTCTTTTGCCCCTTCATGTCATATGAATAAAACTCAGTTATATATTGATCTAAGTCTTTATGTTAGAAATTTGACACTTAAAAGGCACTATTTGCATAAAAATGATGCTCCATTAAGAAATTGGTCTAATGGGGAAGTACATATAAACTCAACAGGTTTGAAACCAAAATCTGTTTTTTTCCCTGTTGAGTCTAAAGGCCCATACGTGGAAATGTTTGCACAAACAGTTAAATCTGATATTGATAAACTTCAGAGAAATCTCACACCCGCAGTGTCTAATCTTACGAAAGCGGAATACAAGGCATTAAAAGATTTGTCATCTAACACTGAGATAGTGATTAAGAGTGCAGACAAGGGTGGAGGTATTGTAATTTTAGATCGGGCCTATTACGTTGAGGAGGCTTATAGACTTCTTGGAGACAGTGTATCTTATTTGAAATTAAGTGGTGACCCCACAACGGAATTTTTGGGAGAACTAACAGAACTACTGGACAGAGGACTAAGGAATAAATGTATAGTAAATGAGGAATATAATTATCTACTGAATAAACATCCCAAGGTAGCTACGTTCTACCACATACCAAAATTACACAAAGATTCACAAAACCCCCCCGGCCGCCCTATTATAGCCGGTATCGGATCATTAACCTCACGTATATCAGAGTTTGTAGATATTTATATAAAGAAATATGTGCCACTTCTAAAATCATATATACGTGATTCTACTCACATTCTACAGGTTATAGATAATTTGGAATGGAAATCTAATTACATGTGGTGTACTATCGATGTACAATCGTTATACACGGCCATCCCGCATTTGAAGGGAATAAATAGTGTTAGAAACATGTTGTTGCAAGATCCAGAATTAAATGCTCCCCTTGTGGACTTCATATGTGAGTGTCTGCACTTTGTATTAAAACGGAACTATTTTACTTTCCTGGATGACTGGTTTTTGCAGTCATGCGGGACGGCGATGGGGACGATTTGCGCACCCAGCCTAGCGAATATATACATGGGTGAATGGGAAAGCCAATCCCTAGATGTCTTTAAGGAACATATTGTACTGTTTAAAAGATTTATTGATGACGTCCTAATAGTGTGGAGCGGTGATGAAAAACAATTAGAAATATTTATTGACACCATTAATGTGAATGACTACAATCTTAAATTCACCCACACAGTAAATAGAAATAAAATTGAATTTTTAGATCTCATACTTGATAGTTCTGAATCTGCTGGGTCAGTAAAAATCAATACTTATACATATTTCAAAAAGATAGACTGTAACAGCTATCTAGAATTTGGAAGTTGTCATTTGCCAAACTGGAAAAGGAATATCCCGTTCTCACAATATACTAGATTGAGGAGGAATTGTGCTAATGTAGAGAAATATGACGAGCAGGCATCCACTTATACTAAGAGATTCTTGGAACGAGGGTATCCAGAGAACCTCATAGAACAGTCTAGGATACGAGCTAGAGAGAAATCCAGACAGGATCTGCTTATCTATAAGGACAAGACACACGCTAGTGGCAAATCTGTGGTAACAGCAGATGCACATGAAATTAATTGCCCCTTTGTTACAGACTATAATGTGGAAGCTGGTGCCATTAAAAATGTGCTTAGAAAGAACTGGCACATTTTACAGTTAGACCCAGTATTGGGTAACCTTCTCCCTAAAAATCCGGGTGTGGTTTTTAGGAGAGCTAAGAATGTAAAATCCTTTGTTTCCCGCAGCCGATTAGAACCAATAAAAGAACAAAAGGATAAACAAAACTTTTTAGAGAATCTGAAAGGTTGCTATGCGTGTGGAGGATGTAAAGTTTGTAAACTAATGGATAAAAACAAGACCACTTTTTCGGATAGTAATAATTGTAATTCTTTCCATGTAAAGAGCTTCATTAATTGTAACACCACCTTTGTGGTTTATATGTTGACCTGTCCCTGTGGTTATAAATACATAGGTAAGACTAAAAGGATGCTGAAGATACGTATTCTAGAACATACTAGAAACATCAAAAATAAAATTAACAATCATAGCATTCCGCGACATTTTCAGGATTGTCACTCCAGTGACCCCACAAAGTTATCCTTTAAAGGTATAGAACATATAAGGTTAAATAAAATGGGAGGTAATAGAGAGAAAGATTTGGAAAAAAGGGAAACCTTTTGGATATTAACCCTTAATACCATTAAACCAAAGGGTCTAAATGAAGGGTTTGAAATAACACCTTTTCTCAACTAGTCGACTAGGAATATACTTGTAGAAAAAATAAAATAACAAATAAAATATAAAAATTAAAAAACATTATTTAAAATAATAATCATTAGAAATAATCATTAAAAACACTCATTAAAAATAAAAATATATATTGATTAGCTAAGAGGTTTTGCATCTAGCTTATAGGATAATAATGGAATATCTGTAGATAATATGCATTTTATGGTATTAATAAATGTTATTCTAAAATACGGCTTGGAGGCACTAATTACATCAATCTTAGTGGCCGCATGCTATTTATCCTCAACTAATTATAACTATATATATATTTATATACCACCTTGGAGATACCATCGGAGTGTAAGTGACACTCTATAAAAATATTCTATTGATCAATATTTAATAAATTAATATGGATTGGATCTGATTAAGGCGTCCAATGCCGTTTATTAGGTACAAATGAATTGTAATTATGTACAACTATGTATAACTTCACGGGCTTGATCTATAAAAGTTGATCACAGCGTCAGATACTCCAGCCTTCTGACGAAGTCGATAACGAAACGCGTTAAGGCGGAGCTTACTGACGCATGTACTCGCTGGGGCTGTTGAATCCTGAAGTCCACGGCTGATGTGTTCCTACTCGCGGCCCTCAAAAGGCAGCAGCTAACGGCGGGGTGAGGATTCCAATACGGACTAAGTGACTTCTGGTTCCAGCCTTTGTCGGGAGTTTATTGTAAAATCATGTGGTAACCAGCCCACACTGGTTACCTTGCGGTACGAGTTTAATCTTATTCTGTACGTCTGTCTATTTTTATTAAATACTTTTATGCACTATGGAGCGCCCCCTATATATGCTTTTTTAACAGATACATTACATCCGTGGGAATCGGATTGATTAAAGGGGAGCAGCGGTCCGTGAAAATTTGAAGGAGGATCTAGTGACTTTCCAAGCATTTAATTTTATGCACTTGATTTTACAAACACATTTGTGGTTTTTTATTGTTCATTGCTATCTCAAAGTATAACCAGCGCTTACCCCTGTCTATATCTGTTATATATATATATATATATGTGTGTATATAATAAAACAGGTACAGGAAAAAAGGACTCGGTAGGCAGGTTTTCTGGTGAAACACTATCTTTGCTGGCATCAGAAACTGCTGGAACATAAAATAAACAAACATTTGAAGATTTAGGGGGACATTTACTAAGCATTGATAAGAGAGGAGAAGTGACCAAGTGGAGAAGTGGCCCATCAACCAATCAGCAGCTCTGTATCATTTTATAGTATGCAAATTTAGATGTTACTTCATTGCTGGCTCACTTCTCTGCACTTATCACTGCTTAGTAAATATCCCCCTAAACGTCTTAGCACTCCCTGTGCTCAACAGTGCTCAACAGTCATCCTGCTGCAATGACCTGCAGCCACTAGCCGCAATGCTCTACTGGCACAACCAACGTCCACAGTCCGTGGCACTATAAAACTGCCCCCTAATAGACATTAATGGAATGCACAGTGGGTGTTTGCGAGTTTTAGGGGTATATGCAATTGCGGTCGAATTCCCGAAATTGTCGAAAAACTGGACTTTTTCGCCGAAAAAAAAAAAATCGACAATGCAATTCTGTACTTTCCGTCAAAAAATCGGACTTTCCAAATTCGACTTTTTGAAATTCGATATTTGTCAAATTCGACATTTCTGCAATGGTACAAATGCGGCAATTCGACAAAAGTATATTCAATTGAAGTTTGGAAATTCGACAACAGTGCTTTTAGACAGTAAATTCGTCATTTTCAATCCGCCACACTTTGGTGGCGGAATCTAATAAAAAATGTTAAAAAATATTTTTTTTATTTTTTTTTTTTATTCGTAATAGCATATCTATTTATATTAGAAGGGATTAGGTACTTGGTTTGTCTATTTTGGAGGCACAAGTATTATTTATATATTTTTAAAAATATTATTATTATTTTTTTTAAATGTAATGGTAAAAATCAGGAAAAAAATTGTGTGGGGTCCCCCCTCCTAAGCATAACCAGCCTCGGGCTCTTCGAGCCGGTCCTGGTTCTAAAAATCCGGGGGGGGAAATGACAGGGGATCCCCCGTATTTTTAAAACCAGCACCGGGCTCTGCGCCTGGTGCTGGTGCAAAAAATACGGGGGACAAAAAGAGTAGGGGTACCCCGTATTTTTTACACCAGCATCGGGCTCCACTAGCTGGACAGATAATGCCACAGCCGGGGGTCACTTTTATACAGCGCCCTGCGGTCGTGGCATTAAATATCCAGCTAGTCACCCCTGGCCGGGGTACCCTGGGGGAGTGGGGACCCCTTCAATCAAGGGGTCCCCCCCCAGCCAACCAAGGGCCAGGGGTGAAGCCCGAGGCTGTCCCCCCATCCAAGGGCTGCGGATGGGGGGCTGATAGCCTTGAGAAAAATAGAAGAAAAAAAACAAAAAACCCGGACCAAACGGACTGAAAGGGGTCCCATGTTTACACATGGGACCCCTTTCCACGAATGCAGAGACCCCCCGTGACTGCTGTCACAGAAAGGTCTCTTCAGCCAATCAGCGAGCGCAACGTCCTGGCACTCTGCTGATTGGCTATGCGCGTCTGACCGCGGGTAACCCCACCGCTTAAACGCAAAGTTCCCACCATTGAAACTAATGGAGGGAGCTGTGCGATGCGCTGTCTGACAGCAGACGCGCATACAGCCAATCAGGAGAGTGCCACGAAGTAGCGCTTCCTGATTGGCTGAAGGGACCTTCTGTGACAGCAGTCACGGGGGGTCTCTGCATTCGTGGAAAGGGGTCCCATGTGTAAACATGGGACCCCTTTCAGTCCGTTTGGTCCGGGTGTTCGTTTTTTTTTTTTTTTGCCAAGTACGTGGATTATAATCTGGACACTGGATCAGGTGAGTATAATTTTATTCACAGGTACACGTGGATTCTACTTGGACAAGTGGACAGAGGTCGGCGTGTGAACATAGGTAAGTATGTGTGTGTCGACATGTGTGAAATAAAGTTGTACTGGAAAAAGAGTCTCTAGCTGGCAATGGGAGAGGAGGCACTTCCTATGAGCTCCTGCTAACTGGCCGATATAAACTTTAAAAATACCCTTTTTGGTGCCCTGGTGCCCCCTGCACTTACCCCACTGCCTCTGCTCACATCAACCCGGCCAGGGGAAGCGTGCTGCGGAGTCGGAGGGCGGCCTTGGCTGCCCTTGCGGATTGTGGCCTTCCCCCTCCTGTGAAGCCGGGGCCTCGATTTCGGCACGTCGCGGGGCTGGGCTCCGGAGCTGTCCGCGGGACTCGGGACTCTCATCTCCCCCCTTCCGGACCGTTGGCAACGGCTTGCGGTGGCCTCATCCCCTCTACAGATCCCTCCGGCGGAGCTGTGCAGCTGCTGAAACGGGCCTGCGGCCCCCCTGCTACCTCCGGCCACCGCGGCCTACCACACGCCCTAAAGCCGGGACCTCGAGTTTGGGGACGACCCGGCCGTGAGCTCCGGGATCGGAGCGCGGCCGCGACGGGCTCCCCGAGACTCCGGATCTTCCTCATATGTGTGGCTGGACACCCCAAATCACTCCCAGGGAGCCTCTGTGTCACAAGCGGCCCCACAGGGGGTAAAAGAGGGGAGAGAAGCAGCCCTATAAGTGCTGCAGTGGCCATCTTGGATTCCTGGAGCTCTAGCTGGAGAAGGCCGTGCACACCTGCAGCCCTAGAAGTCTCTACAGCACATCCAAAAAGGCTGCATTGCCTTCAGCACCCAGCCAACCTGGAATATTGTGAGTACCTGCTGCTGCCACAGCACCCATTTCTTATTTGCACCCCTGCTCCATAGAAGCCCACGACAGGAGCCCAGAGTCGCCATTTTACTTTCTGGCACTCAGCCATGGTAAAGATAAGCCGCACTATACCACACATTCCTCACCCCTGCAGGAGTACAGATTCTGTTTACACTACCGCCAGCATTGGCGACGGCTATGGAAGT
Source organism: Pseudophryne corroboree (assembly GCF_028390025.1). NCBI lineage: Eukaryota > Metazoa > Chordata > Amphibia > Anura > Myobatrachidae > Pseudophryne > Pseudophryne corroboree. The sequence goes on along the minus strand of NC_086444.1, from coordinate 126,815,376 downwards.
GCTTTAATACCACCCATGTGTGCCCGGGCCACTGAATAGGGGATTGGTCTGCGATCTGCCCCGACGGCGGAGTTGACGCCTGGAAGAGTCACGGCCTCAGCGTTATGACACTCGGATCCATACATCCCAGACCTATCCTTAAGATGATTCTCAAGATGATTTAACGCAAAATAATAAAATTCTATATGTGCCATAGCTAAATGGTTGGACTCCATATATAACACTCTGGCACCCTACCCCCAGCTCCGCGGTTGGAGGATCGGACCTGACCGGACTACCCGCTCATTAAACGGACTCTGGCCTGTGTCCCCCCATCAATAATTTTTCTTTCCTTTTTCTTTTTTACCCCCACTCCTACCCTCCCTCTTTTTGATATATGCCACTATGTCCAAAAACAAAAAAGTATCGCAAGCTCCGACTAACTTCTTTGGCTCAAAGTCTAAGGGCCCACAGAACCCCACCATGGCCGCAAGCTCCCCCCCCCTCTCCGTGTTCGTCGGAAGTGGGTATCGATCCCCAGATACAGGCGGTCATGTCGAGCCTACTGGAGGGAGTGCAGTCCGCGTTCAAGCAGGAACTCTCGAACGCTATAGCTGAATTTAAATCGGACCTTACAGATCTCGGTAACCGGACGGACGCACTGGAAACAAAGACGGACGATCTCTGCCGCTCCCAACACCGCATTGACAGTGAACTCGCTAGATTGCACGAGGAAATGGAGACCCTCAAGGAGCGACAAGAGGACCAAGAAAACCGCTCGCGTAGAAATAATCTGCGCATACGTGGCGTTCCAGAATCGGTTCTCGGCCCATCGCTACCAACATTCTTGAGAGAATTCTTCACACACTTGGCACCGGACCTTATGGTCGAAGAATGCCTCTGCGATAGGGCACATAGAGCACTCCGGGCAAAACCATCTCCCGCCCAACCGCCCAGGGATGTTATTGTCCGTTTCCATTATTTCCGCTCGAAGGAGAAAATTTTGTCCTCCGTTCGAGATACATCGGAGATCCTGTTTAAAGGCACGCAGCTGCAGATCTTTCAGGACCTGGCACCCTCCACAATCCAAAAACGGCGAGACCTCCAACCGGTCACCCGGATCCTGCGACAACATCAGATCAGATACAGATGGGGATTCCCCTTCCACTTACACGTTTCGGTCAATAACTCTGTTCACTCGGTCAAGACCTTAACCCAAGGACAGGAACTGCTGGCAAAGCTAGATCTCCTCCCAGCATCAGCTGTAGATGACATGGCGGCCTCATCATCTAAACCGCCACACCCTCGGTCCCCTCTTCCTGACTGGACACGGGTGACCCGACAGCGCAATGTGGACAAGGATCCTACCTGACCTGGGGAAACCCCCCGATGTGTATAGTGTACGAACTGTTGGTGCAACGCCTCCACGACTCGAAACGAGTGAGAGCAGTGGAAGATTCGACCTCAGTTCAAATACCAGTATCGTAACCATCCTCGGTTAATGCTGTTATAATCAAGTTATAATTGTTTACACCCCTGTGGTATTCCCCCCCCACCTCCCTCCCTCTCCTTCAACCCCCCCCCCTTTTTTTTTTTTCCCCCTTCTCTCTTGCCAAATCCCCCCCCCCCTCCCCTCCCCTCCCCTCCCCATTTTTGTTTTTATGTTTGCATTTTTGTTGTCTGGACACAGTTCTCAATGTCCTATATTATATTATGTTTGCTATAAATGTAAAATGGTCATAGCCATTCTCAGCCCTCGTGGCCCGGGTGACTCACACCCTCTCACATGGTAGCTCAGTTACCCCCCTATAATCCCTTACTGTTGTTTATAATGTTACTTATTCGATGCTTTTTCCTAGCGGCCCCTAAATGGGACCCACAACCTCAGGGCTGTTTCCCCGTTTGGGGTATTTCTTCTTCTTTTCTATGTTCTTCCTTTTCTCTCTTTTCTTGTGGCCTCTGCTTGACCTTTCCGCTCCTTCTCTTGCTTGGCCCAGAGGGGTGGCCTTCGCCTGGCACAAATTGTACCTTGCTGGACTATACCTGTCAACATGCCACACTCCCCCACGTAAATAATCATGTCTCTTAAAATATTCTCGGTCAATGTAAATGGCCTGAACTCCCCTAGGAAGCGTACCGTGTTCCTGAGTGCTTGCAGACGTGAGAAAGTTGACATAGCATTCCTGCAGGAAACACACCTCACCGGTCCCCACACCCGGCTTAAGGGCAAATGGTTCTCCCAGTCCTATTTTGCCTCAGCAGACTGTAAAAAACGGGGAGTGGCCATCTTAGTTCATCGTAATATCCCGTTTATCCATTCCAGGACAGTGACAGACCCAGATGGACGGTTCCTTATGGTAATGGGTACCTTCCGCTCTAAGGCTCTCACTTTGGTCTCCACCTACGCCCCCAACCAAGACCAATCTTTGTTTTTTGATTCTCTCTCTAAACGCCTATCACGAGAAGCACAGGGAAGCATTATCATGGGCGGTGACTTTAATACCATAATCGACCCCTTGCTGGATAGATCCGGTCCTCCGCCTCACGCTTCCATTACGACCCTCCCTCGGGCTTCCCGCACACTTACCGCCACCATGAAACTCCACGGTCTCTGTGACACCTGGCGTTCCCAACACCCCCACACCAAAGATTTTACGCACTTCTCAGCTCCACATCAACACTACTCCAGGATTGACATGATCCACACCTCCACTGCCCTAGTGCCACTGATCTCGGATATGGGCATTACACCACTGACTTGGACGGACCACGCTGGGGTCTACCTCCTCATAGATATATACTGCACACCTCATAGGAAATACAAATGGCGTCTTGACGACTCGCTTCTACAACACCCCTCTGCACTGGAGGAAACCAGACTAGCGATCACATACTACTTCACTGAAAATATGTCTCCCGACATTCCATTTAATATCCTTTGGGAAGCCCACAAAGCCACGATTCGCGGCACCTTATTAGCAAAATCGTCGGCAATTAAGAAAAAAGCTGCACAGGAAATAGCCTCCCTCGAATCAGAAATAGCCACCTTACTATCCAAACATAAAGCATCCCCCGACCCCTCTTTGCTCACTCAGATAGACTCCCTCCGGGGACAACTCAACACCCTCCTATCCAACCGCGCGGCACTAATTCTTCGGAAACTGCAACAACGCTTTTACGACAAAATGGATAAAATAGATACCCTACTAGCCAACAAACTACGTCGTAAGCAGGCGCTGGGTGCAATAGATAAATTGTATTCGTCACAAAGAGGAACCTATACATATGACCCTGAATTGATGGCTGAAGATTTCCGCCTGTTTTATAGCTCCCTCTATAACCTACCTGACCCGCCCCTGCTGTCTCCTGACGGATCTGGGGGAGTGCGCTCATATTTATCTGATACCCCCCTCCCAACCCTATC